>NC_080539.1:214466867-214833533 GCF_028640845.1 Ahaetulla prasina
CTTTTTCTTTGTCCTGATTTACCTGGTTTTTGAAGTATGATCCCCATCCAAAGGCTGACTGGTGGCAGGTGTGTATGTGTGTGTATGGGGAGAAAGGGTTATACAGAATGCCTTTCCTGTTGCACACTCGAGAGGCTTTCACTGTGCAGGTAGATCCAAGAATAGTGTTTCTTAACCCTAACAACTTGAAGCCACGCAGACTTCATTTTCCAGAATTCTGGGATTGAAGTCCACACATCTTAAAGCTGTCAAGGTTGAGAAACACTCCCCAAAAAAGATGAAGGAACGAAGAGGAGGACTATGTGACTGTTTCAGCTACACAGACCATCCATGGAGGGAGGTGAAGAAGGTGTCAAAATCTGCAAGAAGGTAGGTACAGTGTTATGATTGAAGCCTTGGGTGGAGGAATGGTAATCTTCTAGGTGTTACTAAACTATAATTCCCAGGCCGCTGCCCATTTATGGCTATGTTGGCTGAGTGCTATAAAGCATAGATAATCCTTTATTCACTCCATTACATCATCTAAACATTTGGACCACAACATCTTAAGGCTGGACTGTTTCAAGAGATCTTAAGAAATAGAATGAGCTAGCTAAATAGCTTACTCTACAGAAACACAGTTTTGATGGTAGGGCTGAAAGAAAATAACACTGTAAGTTATTTTCAGTTAAGTTGAAAATCCATCCAGTACATGCATGTTTTAAAAACTGAGAAGCATAGGAAGGGAAAGTAGTGGCCTTGAAGTTGCCCTCAGCACTTATTGGGATAGTAAGCGATTGACAAATCAGATGGCCACTTCCCTCTTCATTAAGATGAGGAAATGTACCATATCATATGTCTCCTTCAGTTATAGTGCATATTTCTAAATTCATATTCCTACATTGAAATTGACATGTGCATTTTTCATGCAGATTTTATAATGTCTCATTTTGCTGTTTGTATGTACACTGAGACCTTAAGCACCAGAAATTAATTCCTTGTGTGTCCAATCACACTTGGCCAATAAAGAGTTCTATTTTATTCTATTCTATTCTATTCTATTCTATCCTATCCTATCCTATCCTATCCTATCCTATCCTATCCTATCCTATCCTATCCTATCCTATCCTATCCTATCCTATTCCATTCCTACTCCACTCCACTCTACTCTAGACCTTTTATTCTATGAACAAGAGAATGTCTACTGGAGAAAAATGGACCACATCCAGAAGTGCTCTGATCCTGTCTTTATTTACATGACTGCAATAGTATGAAATGAAAATACACACCTCGTTGCTTGTAGAAGGAGGATGGCAAAGGCAACTTTTATTGGTTTTGACTCGTTATGCATTCTGTTTTCTAAAAAAGAAGACAGGAAGGACGGGAGAGGAAGAATGCCTGAAAGATAACAAAAAAGACCTATTGTCCCTTTCCAGAGAATTAGCAATTGTAGTATCTTTTGTATTTTGTACTTGTCTCCCATCTCATTATGACTGTTCACAACAGGATAAATTTTTCTCTCTTGCTGCCCTTTGCCTTCTCTTCTATATGTTCACCTTTCTCTTCATCTAAAGAAATTCTGTCTAAATTCCTTGAGGGCCTGACCCTTTCTTAGCTTTAGTTTATGTGCCTTTGCTTCTTCTATTTGACACTCTCAAATAGCCTTGTAGGATCTCACTTTCATTCAGTTCAGGATTTTGTATTTCTCAAGTGAGAGTCTGTCCAACCATTCCGCTATCATCCTACCCAAAAAACTAATTGGTATAATTTTTGTTTAAAATCCTCACAAGCCCTATCTAAATCATTTTAGTCACATTGTGAAAACAATCCTTGTCTTTAAAATCCCACTGATCACAAACAGAGCACAAGGTAGTAAAAGGTCTGAGGAAAAACAATAATTTAAATCTATCAGCTCTTGGAATAAAATCACAAGCAGTAACCATTTTTCCCCTCTAAAGTTGGTCATGTTCTCCCACTTGAGGCAGTCCAATATATTTAATATTTACCTGAATGTATTTATTACATCCACATAATTATGTATTGCAGAGGTGGGCTTTTGCAGGTTCCGACCAGTTCTGGAGAACAGTAGCGGAAATTTTGAGTAGTTTAGAGAACTGGTAGTAAAAATTCTCACTGTCCCCGCCCCCGTCTATTCTCTGCCTCCCAAGTCCCAGTTGATCGGGAGGAAATGGGGATTTTACAGTATCCTTTCCCTGCTATGCCCACCAAGCCACACCCACCAAGCCATGCCATGCCCACAAAACTGGTAGTAAAATTTTTTGAAACCCACCACTGATGTATTGTAAAATTTCTGTTCCTCCCCCTGGGAACTTAGACTGGCAAACATGACCAGGTTGTCTTCATTGTATCCTCACAACCGATATTCTGTGAGACAGGTTAAGAGACAAAGACGTTCCTATAGTTACCCAGGAGGTTCCATGATCATGTAGGGATTAGAACCAGAGCTTTTGTCCTGCGATTGTCATCGATGCTATGTTAACAGGGCATTGATGCATTGTTAAGTAAGAAATTAATATAATGGTGGATTACACAAGGTGGGGCAATAGTTTGTTGGTCAAGGCTCACACTTTCATTTTAGAGGGCTCAAGGGCATGAAATGATTGGGATTGAATTGGTGGGCAGAGATGATGCTTCAGTAACAGTAGCAGAGTTTGAAGGGACCTTAGAGGTCATCTAGTCCAACCCTCTGCTCACGCAGGAGACCTATACTAGAGATTCGAACCGCTAAACTGCTGACCTTTCTGATCGACAAGCTCAGTGTCTTAGCCACTGAGCCACCTAGTCAGGCTAGGAGGGCTATTCTATTGAGGAGAACTTGAGGAGAACTATTCTGCTCCCAGATCAAAATGGCAGAAGACTTTGCTTTCAGTTGAAAGGCACTGTGGATAGGAGCTCCAAGGTTTGTATGAATTGGAACTAATGCAGCTCTGTGATCACAGATTGCTCTGTCCACCCCTAGAGTATAGCTGTGAGCACAGATTTCTTCAGCTTTTGATCAACTCATTCTTCTCTTCTCTTCTCTTCTCTTCTCTTCTCTTCTCTTCTCTTCTCTTCTCTTCTCTTCTCTCTCCCTCCCTCTCTCCCCTTCCCCCACCCTTGCACCTTTAAGTCAGTGTTGACTGCTTGTGACTGCGTGGACTACTCTCTGCAGTTTTCTGTCTAAAGACACCCACTTTTCAGAAGTGCTTTGCCCTAATTAGCTCCTTCCTAAGGCTAAATTTTAACAAATTAAGAATGAATTTTGGATTAAGAGCATGATTTATTGTAATTATTTTTCTGGTCTTCAGATTTAGGCCTTTCAGTTCTGCTTTAGTCCAGGCAACTATTCTTGTTGTGTATCTAATGACTGGAATTGCTCAAGTGTTAATTACCTTAATAGTATTTGCTCCACTGAATCTGGACTTTAAATTTGTCTTCACTCTCATGACAAATTCACTTCTAACTTCCTTCACTTCCTTTTGACTTCAATGTGCTTGATGTTGTCAGCTTGACGGATGCCCAGGTATTTATAGAGACTGTCATCATCCAGGCATTTGATGTTATTTCCAAACTCAGTTTCCATAATCTTTCCCCTGTTGATGTTGGATGCTTGTCTGTTTGAATTTTAAAGTTCCAGGGCACTTTAGCTTCTTAATTTTCTATTATTTTTTCTATTTTGTGGTCCCACCAGTCCTTGATTGCAAGAAAATGGTGTTTCTTGCAGATGGTTATAGTTTATTGCACAGTCATCTGTGGATTTGGGATTTTCATCGACCTAATGAGTCGTTCCCAAGCACCTGGAATAGGTAGGTGTTGTTGTTTGATGGTGCTAAAGGAATTATTATTCTACTATTTTTGGACTATTCTAATACTTTGGACAACATTGTGTTATTTATTGTAATTTTTGCAAAACCCTTTGAATCCTTATAATTCACAATCCTGCATACCTTTATATCCAACCAATGGATTGCATTTTCTTATTCTTGATGCTGTTTTCATTTAGAACACATGACTATGGGATTTTCTTTAAAAGTATTTACTTTTTTTTGCTAGTCAGCAAGGTGTGATCCTGTTTACTTTGGCTATTTCTTTTTTTTAAATATTTAACATTTTTATTGAGTTACAAGATAAAATAAGATACAAAATGCAAAAGTAAATAGGAGAATGGTGGGGAGGAAGAGGGTGAAGAGACGTGAGGAAGGGTAGGAAAAAAAGAAAGAAAAAGAAACATTGTCTTCCGATTCACTCTGTTGCAGTAAAATACGGCATTAACATCATATCACAACTTTTCGTTTTTTCATAGTAATAATATAAACATAATAATAAACATAATAATATAAACAAGCCATTTCTATAAAGATCTACCTATCTAATCGGTAAAACCCAAAATCAAAGTTTCATTCTTTTCCAGTTTAAGCACAAAGTTCAGAAGCAGTCTCCACATGGAAACAAAGGTACTTATATTCTTTTCTTTAATCAAAATAGTCATTTTGCCATTTCAGCCAACTCCATCAACTGCTTATTTCTACCCTATGACTATCATTAAGTGTTGCACCTTATGATTCTTGACGAATGTATCTTTTCTTTTATGTATACCGAGAGCGTATGCACCAAGACGAATTCCTTGTGTGTCCATTCACATTTGGCCAATAAAGAATTCTATTCTATTCTGTCCTGTCCTGTCCTGTCCTGTCCTATCCTATCCTATCCTACAACCAGTCATCTATGGTAGGAATTGAAGTGTCCTTCCATTTTTGTTATTTTGGCTATTTCTTCACTAATCACCACTGAAATAAAGCTCCTAAATTGCTCACCTGGAGTAAATACCTCTCTTGAACTGAAAAAGGTTCCATGCCACCATTTTATTTCCTTTCTTATTATGGTGCATTGTATTTCCAATCCTTATGATTTATATTGGCAATCCTTATGATTTATATTGATATATTGACCATCAATTGTGTTGTAAATGTTTTACCTTGATGAACGTATCTTTTCTTTTACGTACACTGAGAGCAAATGCACCAAGACAAATTCCTTGTGTGTCCAATCACACTTGGCCAATAAAAAATTCTATTCTATTCTATTCTATTCTATTCTATTCTATTCTATTCTATTCTATTCTATTCCTTGCTCATCACTTTGATAACTTCCTTCCTCCGTTGCATTAATTTAACTGACTTCCAGTTATTTTTCTTATTGATTTTCCCCCTTTTAAAATACCTTCATTTCCTTTTTATTTTTATCATCCCTTCTTTATCTATGGGAAGATACCTCTTTGGTCCATGAACTTGGCAACATTGTTGATCCTGGAAGTGATTCTTTTGCATGCATTCTCTGTAAACAACCTCTTTTTGTCCTGCGTTTTGATATTTGTTGTTTTCACATTTTATTCCTGACCGTTGCCATTGTCTTCCTGCTGATTTTCTTCTTCAAATGCCTTCTTAAGACCTAATCTTATGGCTGAAAGATTGCTCAACATTTATTCTCATTGTGATTTCTTTGTTGAGTTTGTTGAGTTGAGTCTCTCTCCCTCTTTCTCTCTCTCTCTCTCTCTCTCTCTTTCTTTTCCTTGCTTATGATTTGCTGTTTAGACTCTGTATAATGGTTTTCTAACCGCTTTTCTAACTGTGAAACTTTCAGTGTCTGAGTTTGGAAATAAATATATAAACACCATATTACCTCTACATTTTAAAGAGCTTTTGTATATATCAGCTCCAGCTTTCATTGGCCTACATTCATCATGATTGTCCGGGCATGTCAGTAGTCATACTGCACAACATTCATCCCCCTTTCATCTAAACCTATCACCATTGATTATCTTAGCATAATTTTAAAAATATGAGAAGGTTACAATCACGCTTGATGATCTGCAAACCATTTTTTCTAATCAAATGTGTGGTAACTAGTCATGGTTGATTGGGGAGAAGAAAATGGCAGTTTGGATCTACACAAAAGGCAATTCTCATCCATCAATTCAGATGACCTGGTTTTGTGGATTGAAAATAGGTTAGATGGATTTTGCAGCTAAGTTCTAATGAACTCTGTTTGGAATTAAACCTGAGATTAGAAAGTTTAAAAAGTTTTGCGTTTTGCCAAAAGAATTTTATTCTATTCCCACCCATGTTATCTTTGCATGGATTTGCCCATTGCTATACTTAGGGATTACAATTACTGGGTAGCAAACTGAAAATGGGCACACACAAATCAACTAGCACCACATTTATCTCCAATCTTTAAAAAAGTTATATACTGCAAAAAATCTCTCTCTCTCTCTCCCATTTTTAATATTGTTTTCTCTTCCTTATACATTGATAAACATGTTTTCTCACAATATCAGCATTTATATGCAATTTTGTGATTTCTAAATCAAGAACTGTGAAATCTACTTGCAAATTCTACATTATATAGAATTCTAGAAAATAGAAATCAATATCAGAATTTGCAAATGTCAAACCTATTCCTAAAGTATTTATTTTACATGTTAAATTCCCCTATACAAATAAACCACGGTTAATGAATTTACTAACTATAAATTTTGGAGCAAGTGGAGGACCATTACTTAGCCACTGTCCCATGGCAACAAACACAAACAATAAGGGTCAAATTGTAGCTGTTAGGTTGTTGAAGACTCATAGGAATATCCAAATCTGCATCTGTTCTTGGAAGCACCTTTGGTATTTCTTGGAAAACGGGACATTCAGGTTGGGGGTATGAACCATTAAATAGTAGAGTCATAATCTATATTTTGTGAGCATCACATTATCAACAGCAAAAAGAATCCTTCAGAGTAATGGATCCCAGAGCAACCAAAAATGGTAAAGGTTTTAGATTATAGCTACTGTAGTACATACAAACAAGGTAAAAGGCCTACCATAACAAGAAATGGAACACGTCAATATTATTTTTCTAACATTTGACTTTAAAGGAAGATTTGCAGGCTTGCAAATGGCAGTATTTCTGATGATTCTATATATTTTTTCTAATACGAACTGGACTTACAAGGGGTATTGGAGACTTGGTTTCAAAGTAGCCAGAATAATCCTAGGCAGTTTTTAGTAGGTTTGTTTCTTTTAGTTTCAACCTAACTTGCACAGATTAAAAAATAAGATAAAAAGCTTTTCTGTTTGGGAAATCACTGCAAAAAAAAATGAAAATAGGGTGCATCCAATGTTGTTTCTGTGGCTTTCCCAAAAACTCTCTCGCTCTTCTTCATGAATTCCATACACTCCCAAAACGACAGAAGCCACCTCTACCCTCCAGATCTGCTCAGAAGAATCTCCTATCACTTTGGAACAGATTTGGAAATACAGAGAGGGGGCAAGCCAGAAGTGGGTTTCAGCAGGTTTTGACCAATTCTGTAGAACCGGTAGCGGAAATTTTAAGTAGTTCGGAGAACCGGTAGTAAAAATTCTGACTGGCCCCACCCCTATCTATTCTCTGCCTCCCAAGTTCCAGCTGATCGGGAGGGAATGGAGATTTTACAGTATCCTTCCCCTGTCATGCCCACCAAGCCACAACTACCAAGCCACGCCCACCAAGCCATGTCACGCTCACCAAGCCACACCCATAGAACCGGTAGTAAAAAATTTTGAAGCCCACCACTGGAGCACACCAGTACATTCTTATAACAGATTCTACAAAATTTGACATGCAAAGATCTAGAATACTATTAGAGAGCAGCAACGACGCAATAAACTCTATCTAGCATCTAATGGCATCCCATATGCAATAACCCAGAGAGAGTCATGGAGGGAGGGACGGAGGGAGAGCCAGTCAAATAAGACCTTAAATCCCACAGTTTTTCTAGATGCCTTGTGATGCTGCTGCAAATACTTAAAAAGTGGGTGGAGCTTATGTACCAACACTTCATTCGTGTTTTTTTTCTCTATTATTGGACAACTTATTTATGTGGTGCTTAGCAGCCTCTAGATGACAGCAAATAAATAAATAAATAAATAAATAATGGAATGGAATGGAACAGAACGATATGGAATAAAATAAAATAAAATAAAAAAATAAAAAAATAAAGTAAAATAGTAAATAAATCCCAGTTCACACAAACCACACTGAGGCTGATTAATCTCCCTGACGCATATCTCTGCCCCCATATTCATTTCTGCTTTCCTAGAATATAGGATTTTTTTTTTTTAAATAAAAAAACCCCAGGAAAATAAAATTGAAAGAGCCATTAGTTCTGTACATTTCCCATTGTTGTAATTCATAGGGAAGGCAGCTGCTCCAACCACTGGAAATTTTTAAGAAAATGTTGGATAACCATCTGACTGAGATGGTGTAGGGTTCCTGCCTAGGCAAGGGGTTGGACTAGAAGGCCTCCAAGGTCCCTTCCAACTCTGTTGTTATGTTATGTTATGTTATGTTATGTTATGTTATGTTATGTTATGTTATGTTATGTTATGTTATGTTATGAGACTCTTTCTCACCTACTGGAAAACAGAAGTGAAAGAAGCATAGAAGGACATGTTACTCTTAAAGCAATTATTCACCTGGACGTAAAAGTTTTGTTTGGAACATACGCTGAATAACCCGTTCGTTTTTTCCCCTCTTGGATGGCAGATAGTAGTGGAGAATCACCAGGGAGTAGAGACAGAGCGAAGAAATCAGTGGGATGGTGCTTCCATACGAGGTTATTATTATGCAATTTATTATGCAAAATATCACGCCGACTCAGATCTAGGAACAGCTTTATGACAAGAACAAACGTTTTTGAGGGTAATACAAGGTGACCATCATTAAAAATCCCTTATATTACTTGGAAGATCCTGAATAGGTGGCGAGTTGGTGTTCCTAAATGTCAAACCAATATACTCAAGTGGAGATTGTTAGTGGATAACAACATGTTGTGTGAATGTGGAGAGACACATAGCCGGGTCCTTCTGCTGGTATGTTGGCTACTATCAGAAACCTGTACCGATGACTTATTTTTGCCCAACGACAAAGCCAAAAAGGTGGCTTCACTCTGGCAGTTTTAAAGTTTGTTCTAGACACGGAAGACGCCGAAGAATTATGCAAATGCTCTCTGTAAAAAAGTTATTGGGAGTACAGGCATAATTGTTTGCATACTCTGTTTATTTGTTACTCTTCTGAGTTTTACTGCTTCTTCCTTATTTTTCTTCCTCCACCCCTCCCTTCCCAATTAAAGAATCAAACATCAACTACCAAGGATTGAAGGAAACTGATGCCCCCTAGAATTCCCCTCTCCCCCCCCCCAAAAAAATTTTTTTTTTGCTGGTAAAATTCAATGGCAACCTGCTGATTTTCAGTGCTGCATTATTATTATTTTTTACCTTTTTCAGGAAAATAAATGGATGGTTTAAAACTGTTGCTTCCTCAAAGGGCCCAAACATGAAGGCAATCCTTTTTTGGCTCTTGGAAGCCGACATCTCTAGCAAAAGAATGTATCTGTCATTGCATGGTATCTGCCAGAGTGGATGTGGAGAAATTTGCCTGAAAAGCCCAAGCAGAACCAGAAAATCAGTCCACAGAAACCAACAGAAAAAGAAACAAGCAGATAAAGCAAAATACTATTGGTTGGTTGCATTTGTTATATATGTTCCATTCATGCACTTATAATGGTTTGTTAAAGGGCCCTCTCAGAATGAAAATGGCACAGTCAGGAATTAAACAGTTAATTGGTTGGTTCAGTGGTGAAATCTGAACCGGTTTACTACTGGTCTGCTGGTTGTGCATGTGTGCTTGCATGTGCAGTACGTACCATGCACCAAATGTGAGGTGCACATGTGCAGTGCAATACATGCCAAAAGGAGGCATGGGGTAAGTAGAACAGCACGCATGGGGGGGGTGATCAGCTGTGGCGCACAATCTTTTTTTTTTTTTACTTTTAAAAGCATTTTTTTACAGCCTATTTGGCCAAATAGGTTGTTAAAAAATACTTTTAAAATAAAAAAAAGGCTCTGACAATCAGGCAGCTCAGCTGTGATCATCAGAACCTTTTTTTTACCATTTAAAAGCATTTTTTAAAAGAAGCTGCAAGCGGGCAAGCAGGCGATTGGGTGGGCACGGGCGGGAGGGGGCAGGGTTTTTTGCTACCAGTTCTCCAAACCACCCACCGCTATCACTACCGGATCAGCCGATCCGGTCTGAACTGGGAGCATTTTATCCCTGGGTTGGTTGCAGTGTTCACTCTGGGCCAACGAAGGCTATCCAATAGGGAGGAGCATGGAGGTTCAATAATAAAAGAACTTCAGTAGTCATCTATTCAGCAGTGAAATCTGGCCGGATCTATCTGGCTCCTGCGAACCAGTAGGGCTGACAGCAGGAGGCTCCGCCCACCCATGGGGACATCAATACATCCCATTTTTGACCCCCTGCACATGTGCAGAAGGCTCTGTGCATGTGCAGAAGAGATGCGCGTGCTCACATTTCTGAACTGGTAGCGAAGGTAAGTGTATTTCACCACTGCATCTACCCAATAGAGGAGGAAAAAAATTATAGCCTGAGCTAGAGAAATGTGGAGGAAAGATTCAGGGGAATTCCAGAATAGGCTTGAATTATGCAATTGTCCTGGTTCTCTCTTGGAATTCAGTGCAGAGAGAGGTCCCAAATTTTGTCATTTCTCATTTTTGATCTCTCTATGCTTTGTTGCTTGTTTTTTTTTTAAAACCAAAAGGGAGAAAATGTCAAGAAAGGAAAGATTTTGTTGCTACAGGATGTCTTTTGATTGGTAGCATCAGAACCTCCTGGTAGTAGAGGTAGTAGAGGAAACCCTAAGGGGGATTAGAGCTCAGCTGATATAATGTAGCCCAGAGGAGGTGGTTGGCATGGTAAGAAGTATTTTCTCTCTTTCCATAGTTCTCACCAACATTGCAAACCTCCGAACAGATAGTTAGGATTGGGTGCTAGAGACCACTTCATGGACAGAAATCCCAATTGCAGTCATAATTATTATGTTGTGGTCTTCAAGGACATAACACTCATCAGTTACTAATTACTAATTCATTCTGCTGAATAAATAGCACTTATGATTGATGAGGAAACTAGTAATTGGACACACTCAAGGGCAATCCTCAAGAGAACCACATTTCTGTAAGTATGACATAATAACAGCTAAGAAATCTATGTGAATGTAAAAAAGGGTATTAAGCCACTGTGAACTAAATGGGTGCAGCACCCATAGGTAACTGAATCACAGCTTACTGACTTAATTTTCTTAGTTTGTGGACACACTGAATCATCTGCCCAATAAGTTAAGCTGAAATAAAATGGTTATTTTTGGTTCAATACGTTCTATATAGGGATTTAGAGGGAGGAGAAAAAGAGAGGGAGAAATATTGAGCAAAAACTGGGTAGGTAACATTGTCTTGAATACAGGGTAAGACTACAATTATATATATTGTCTGTTCAAATGTTATAGCACCACTCAGAGTTGCTCTGTGAGTGAGAAGGAAAGTTTTAAAATTTGATATATAAATAAATAAATAAACGTTTAAGCGTGCCCTGCTTTATTTGCAGACTGTTCAATAAGCCATATTAGTTGAGTTTATATACGATATAATAAATAATGGCCTAGAAATCACAATGGCTAAGTTCACACAACATGCTAAGGTAAATTCAAGCTCAGTTTAAGCCAAATTCAATCCAGCCCCTGATATCAGTAACAAATAAATCCATGGGGGACATATAGGGAAGAAATAACAGACTGAAAAGGGCTCTGTAAAAAGTGCAGCTGGTGATCTTGGCAGTATGAAGAACCAGTGAGTAGACTGGCTCTTCAATAATTCCTCTCTGAACAAGGAGAAGACATGAGATTGCCCACAAGTCTCCAGGCAATTAGTTCTTGTGAGAAGACCAGAAAGTTATGGTTTCTAGTAAGTTTAGATCTTTGGGAGAGGGGGCCATGTTGTTCAAAACACAGTCAATGTCTTCAAAAAGATACAAAGGTACTTTCTTTTTCAATGACTTTCAGAAATCGCTAATTAATTCTTTTCAACTATTAGGAACCTTTGGATGGACAAATTTGACAGTATCAGGTGAGTTTTCTGTCAATTCTTAGTAAACGAATTTTAACTACCAGTTTAAAAAAGGATCTTTTTTGGTAATAAACAGCAAAAGGGTGATTGAAACTGCTTTTAGAAAGCTACAAATGGATTAACGATCCAAATAAATTTGAAATAAGATTTTGGAATTAATTATAAGGAATCCTTTCTGTGGGAAAATGCTTTTGTTTTTAATTTTTTTAAAAAAAAAATAATATTGAAAGATTTGAAATAAGTCTTTTAAAACAGACACTAGAGGGAACTAGAAGGAACTAAAAATTACAATTAAAGGAGACCATTTAAATTTGATTCACAACTACAGAATGAAGCAAAATATTTTAACATTGGATATATTGAAGGATATTTTTGAACAATGGATCCAAATGTTAATTTTAATAATGTCTGTCTCTATAAATAGACTAAATGATGTTATGGATGAGGAACAAGTTCAACCTGATAAGATTGAGAACAATATGGAACTCAGTTGGTGAGTTTCCACTTTGGTCATTTTGAAGGTGTTTAAGTTCTTTAAAACAATTAATAGGCAATTTCTGAAGGTGGCTAGCAAAGGAAGTGCAAACATAATGTCTTTTGAAGGTTCCAGCTGCTTCTAGGCAAGAATGGCAATTTCTCTTCCCTGGTTTTACCACTAAGTACAAGCTTGATGGACATTACCTTACAGATGACCCCCCCACCCTGTTAAAGACCTTGGAGTTTTAATATCAAATGATCTAAGTGCCAAAGCCCACTGCAACTACATCACAAAAAAGGCTCTAAGAATTGTAAACCTAATCTTACGTAGCTTCTTTTCCAAAAACACTACACTACTAACCAGAGCATATAAAACATTTGCTAGACCAATTCTTGAATACAGCTTGCCTGTTTGGAACCCATACCACATTTCTGATATCAACACAATTGAACGTGTCCAGAAATATTTTACAAGAAGAATTCTCCACTCCTCCGAATACAACAAAATACCTTATGCCACCAGACTTGAAATCCTGGGTTTAGAAAATTTAGAACTCCGCCACCTTCGATAGTATGTGTGTTTAACTCATAGAATCATCTATTGCAATGTTCTTCCTGTTGAAAACTTCTTCAGCTTCAATCACAACAATACAAGAGCAAACAATAGATTTAAACTTAATGTTAACCGCTTCAATCTTGATTGCAGAAAATATGACTTCTGTAACAGAGTTATTAATGCTTGGAACACATTACCTGACTCTGTGGTCTCTTCTCAAAATCCCAAAATCTTTAACCAAAAACTGTCTACTATTGACCTCACCCCATTCCTAAGAGGGCTATTAGGGGCGTGCATAAGAGCACAAGCGTGCCTACCGTTCCCTGTCCTATTGTTCCTCTTCATTATATCCAATTAATATAGTTATTACATACTTATGCTCATATATATGCTTATATATTATATAGTTATTTCATGTTAAAGCTTATATATACTGTTATGACAAAATAAATAAATAAAAATAAATAAAATCCTCTGGAGACTTGCTTTGTAGTCTCTTTGTGAGAGGCAACCATATAGAACGCAAGTTGCGCAATCTCAAGTCCTTTCTTTCACCCAAGAAGCCCCAAGGAGCCAATCTACTCATCGCCTCCTTGGAAAAATATGGAGCCCTCTGTTGTCTGCCATTTCTTCCCCAAAAGTCCATATCCCCTAGCATCTGAATATCTTTTCCAAGGCTACCCTGGGAAATATTTCTTGATTTCTGATTCTTTTACTATCGATAGTGATCCTTAAAGCAGAAACTATCCACCATTTCCATGTCTTCACTGTTAATTCTAAGACCCGTTGCTGTACCTGTGGCTATGCATTTGAAGTTAATGTTAATACATTTTTTTTTATTGTGCTCCTTGACTTTTATTCCTAAAGCTTGCAGAACATTTGTATTTTCGGTTATCAGGGTAGTATCATCAGCATAGTGTACTGCTGTTTCTTCCTTTGGTGTTAAAACCATGATTATTTTTTCCCCAATTTAGCTTCTCTCAACATATACACACAAATCTACAAATCTGCAATAGATTGAATTAACAAGGAAAGAGTATACAGCCTTGTCTTAACCCCCTTGCCAACCTGGAGCCCGTCTGTTTTTCCATGTTCTCTCTTCCTGACCTGTATATAGATTTTGCAGGAGGACAATGAAATGTTTTGGGATTCCCATTTTTCTAAGCACATTTCATTGGTTGACACGATTGACATAATTTAAGGCCTTTTTATAATCAATGAAGCTCCTGTTGACCTTGTGGAGGGGTATTCTTTGGCTTTCTCAATTTTCTAGTGTGCATCAGCAATAACAAGACTCACGTTCCTTGCTTTTTCTAATGTCATTTAGCACCTTTCTCTCTATGTAGGGCTCTAATCTGTGTTGGATGATTCTAAGCATTATGTTGCTCTTTTGTGAAATTAAGGATACAGCATGATAGTTTACCCATTCTATTAAATCTTCTTGTTTTGGTATTGAAATCTGTTGGCCACTATATTGTCCAGATTTGTTTTGTTGGAACCCTTACTGATTCTTCTCTTATTTGCCATATTTTTGTAGATATTCTATCAGTTCTTATAGCCTTCTGGTCTGGTAATGAATTAACTATCTTCTAGTAGTAGTAAATATTCTTATACCGATATGTAAGGACTATTTTCTAAAGTATCTTGGATGTTGACACCTCTACTGTGTAGAATATTACTACACTCCTTCCATCTTCTTTGAATCTGCTATGATCTGTCCTCTGACTTTATTTAGATACCAAAACCAAGTTTGAACTTTCTTTTGAGTTCAGAGAGGTTTTGAGTAACTTTTTTTTGGTGATGTCTGTTTTTGTGATGTCTAGTCTTCACAGATGTTATTGTCATACTACTACTTCTTGTCTGGTCTAACAATTCTCTGAAATTCTTTTAAGTTTCTTGCTCAGAATTTTGTCTTTCTTGACCTTAGCTTCTCTTCTCGTCTTGGTAATTTCCACAGTTTGTTCTGATATCTAGTTTATCTTCTTTTATATACAAAATCATACTATGGAAAAGATTGGATTAGTTCTTCTGCTTTAGCTTGCTGTGGAACTTTCTTATGAACACTTTGCAATCTGTTCCAGTCAGTCCCTGGCCGTGCCTTTGCTGTTATAACTGAGTCCTTCCACCTCCTTCTACTAATAATGTAGTCTTTCTGTGAATTCCATTTGGTGATGTGCATGGATACAGGCATCATTAATATTGTTTGAAGATGGTGTTAGGAATGGCAAAAACATTGGATTGGCAGAAATTGATAAGTCCTTCTCCTGTTTCATTTTGGTTGCTTAGGCTTGCAGTTCAATTAAAAGCTTCAGGACGGTTTGGACCAAAATTGCGGTGACTCAGGTGAGACGTCTGAGGGTGGTCTTGGTGACATTGTTTGGGATGAGTTTGACCCTGTGGCTCCCGAGGACATGGACAGGTTGTTGGGTAGGTTGAATGCCACCACGTGTTTATTGGACCCGTGCCCCTCCTGGTTGGTGCTGGCCACTCAGGAGGTGACACGAGGCTGGCTCCAGGCAATTACGAGCGCTTCTTTGGTGGAGGGAGTCTTCCCGGCCGCCTTGAAAGAGGCGGTGGTGAGACCCCTCCTCAAGAAGCCTTCCCTGGACCCGGCTGTTTTAGGTAATTATCGTCCGGTCTCCAACCTTCGCTTCGCGGCGAAGGTTGTAGAGAGTATGGTGGCATATCAGTTTCCCTTACACCTGGATGAAACTGTCTATCTAGACCCGTTCCAGTCCGGTTTCCGGCCCAGTTACAGCACTGAGACGGCTTTGGTCGCGTTGGTGGATGATCTCTGGAGGGCCAGGGATAGGGGTTCTTCCTCTGCCCTGGTCCTATTAGACCTCTCAGCGGCTTTCGATACCATCGACCATGGTATCCTGCTGCGCCGGTTGGAGGGATTGGGAGTGGGAGGCACCGTTTATCGGTGGTTCTCCTCCTATCTCTCTGATCGGGGGCAGACGGTGTTGACAGGGGCAGAGGTCGGCCCCGAGGCGCCTCACTTGTGGGGTGCCGCAGGGGTCGATTCTCTCACCCCTTCTGTTCAACATCTATATGAAGCCGCTGGGTGAGATCATCAGTGGCTTCGGTGTGAGGTACCAGCTGTACGCGGATGACACCCAGCTGTACTTTTCCACACCGGGCCACCCCAACGAAGCTATCGAAGTGCTGTCCCGGTGTTTGGAAGCCGTACGGGTCTGGATGGGGAGAAACAGGCTCAAGCTCAATCCCGCCAAGACAGAGTGGCTGTGGATGCCGGCATCCCGGTACAGTCAGCTGAGTCCTCGGCTGACTGTTGGGGGCGAGTCATTGGCCCCGATGGAGAAGGTACGCAACTTGGGCGTCCTCCTGGATGAACGGCTGTCTTTTGAAGATCATTTGATGGCCGTCTCCAGGAGAGCTTTCTACCAGGTTCGCCTGGTGCACCAGTTGCGCCCCTTTCTAGACCGGGATGCCCTATGCACGGTCACTCACGCCCTCGTGACGTCTCGTCTGGATTACTGCAATGCTCTCTACATGGGGCTCCCCTTGAAGGGCATCCGGAGGCTGCAGTTAGTCCAGAATGCGGCTGCGCGGGTGATAGAGGGAGCCCCTCGTGGCTCCCGTGTGACACCTATCCTGCGCAGACTGCACTGGCTACCTGTGGCCTTCCGGGTGGGCTTCAAGGTTTTGGTAACCACCTTTAAAGCACTCCATGGCATAGGGCCGGGTTACTTATGGGACCGCCTACTGCTACCGAATACCTCTCACTGACCCGTGCGCTCTCACAGAGGGGGACTCCTCAGGGTGCCGTCAGCTAGGCAGTGTCGTCTGGCGACACCCAGGGGAAGGGCCTTCTCTGTGGGGGCTCCCACCCTCTGGAACGAACTCCCCCCAGGACTCCGTCAACTTCCGGACCTCCGAACCTTCCGTCGCGAGCTTAAAACACATTTATTCATCCGCGCAGGACTGGATTAGATTTTAAATTTATATTGGTTTTTAATGGGTTTTATTATTTATACTGCTTTTTAATAATTTGGCCTTTTAGAATAAGTTTTTTAATTGTTATTTTAATTTGTATTTATATGTTTTTACTTGCCTGTGAACCGCCCTGAGTCCTTCGGGAGATAGGGCAGTATATAAATGTGATTAATAAATAAATAAATAAATAAATTACATATTCATCCTTAATATTTCCCACTTTGGCATTCCAAAGCAGCATATTTTGCTTGCAGGTTTTGTCAATTTCAAATTGATCCTAGAATTCACCAAACTTCTGCATCAATGATTGCAGTATAAACAGGGGTGAAATGCTCCCGGTTTGGACCGGCTTGCCTGATCCGATAGTGATGGTGGCGGGTGGTTCGGAGAACCGGTAGCAAAAATCCCTGGCCCTGCCCCCTGCCTCTGCTGAGCTGCGCATCATCAGAGGTTTCTTTTTTTTTTACTTTTAAAAGCAGTTTTTCTTCAGCTGAAAACATGCCTTTAAAAGTAAAAAAAAAAAAAAAAAAAGCCTTTGACGATCCCGCAGCTCGGCTGGGATCGTCAGAACCCTTTAAACTCTTTTTTTAAACAACCTCTTTGGCCGAAGAGGTTGGAAAAAAAAAGGTTTTAAAAGGCTCCTCTGCCGATCCCAGCTGAGTTCCTCATCACCAGAACCTTAAAAAAACATGTTTTCTACAAGCTCTTCAGCCAAAGAGCTTGTTAAAACAATTATTTTAAGAGGTTCTGGGCTGCGATGAGGCACTTACCTTATTACTGTTCCTTTCCGGCTGGCAAAGCCATGCTTTACATCAGTTGCATCAGCTAGCAACTGAATCTGCCTGCCTGCAATCCATTTCCTCAGTGAGCAACTCAATCTGCCTGCTTTGCTGGCTGAGGAACTTGGGAATTGAAGTCCACAAACCTTAAAGTTACTAAGGTTGGAGACTCGTGATCTAAAAAATATAAATAAAATAAAATAATAAAATAAAATATTTGTGCAGCTTTCTGAGATTTGGTGTGTTTCTGTAGTGTTTCACTCTAACTACACACACAAAAAAAATCTCACAAAGCTGTATGCGGCATTTTGTATGTGTGTGTGTGTGTGTGTGTGTGTGTGTGTGTGAGTCAGTTGTGTGTGTGTAAAGCGTGAAAGTTGATTTTTGAGCTTTTTGTGGCTGTGTGAGGTTCCTGCTTGTTGCAGGGGCTATTTTTGGTGAAGTGCAGCTGCTTTTACATTGTGTGTGAGTCAGTTGTGTTGTGTTGTGTTGTGTGTGTGTAAAGTGTGAAAGTTGGTTTTTGGTACCTCATTGTTTTGTATACTTTGTTCATTATTTTTATTATTTATTGTTATTGGCCATTCCCACCCAGTCATCTGACCACCAAGCCACACCCACCAATTAAGCCACGCCCACAGAACCAGTAGAGAAAATTTTTAGATTTCATCCCTGAGTATAAACTATATCATAGTCCTATTAAAGAGTCATCTACAAAGTCTAAGTGATATTATTCAGTCATACTTACTCACTGTAACTAAGTAATGCTATATTCTTCCATGCCATGAAATTAATATATAATTAATATGTCGAACGACTAGCCTTGTGGTGCAACCATAACAATCTGGAACTGAACACACTCAAAACCGTAGAAATGGTGGTAGACTTTAGGAGAAACCCTTCCATACTTCCACCTCTCACAATACTTGACAACACAGTATCAACAGTAGAAACCTTCAAATTTCTAGGTTCTACCATATCTCAAGATCTAAAATGGACAGCTAACGTCAAAAACATCATTAAAAAAGGACAACAAAGAATGTTCTTTCTGCGCCAACTCAGTAAGCTCAAACTGCCCAAGGAGCTGCTGATTCAGTTCTATAGAGGAATTATTGAGTCTGTCATTTGCACCTCTATAACTGTCTGGTTCGGTTCTGCAACCCAACAAGAAAAACACAGACTTCAGAGGATAATTAGAACTGCAGAAAAAACAATTGCTACCAACCTGCCTTCCATTGAGGACCTGTATACTGCACGAATCAAGAAGAGGGCCGTGAAAATATTTACAGTCCCCTCACATCCTGGACATAAACTGTTTCAACTACTACCCTCAAAACGACGCTATAGAGCACTGCACACCAGAACAACTAGACACAAGAACAGTTTTTTCCCGAAGGCCATCACTCTGCTAAACAAATAATTCCATCAACACTGTCAAACTATTTACTGAATCTGAACTACTATTAATCTTCTCATAGTTCCCATCACCAATCTCTTTCCATTTATGACTGTATGACTATAACTTGTTGCTGGCAATCCTTATGATTTATATTGATATATTGACCATCAATTGTGTTGTAAATGTTGTACCTTGATGAACGTATCTTTTCTTTTATGTACACTGAGAGCATATGCACCAAGACAAATTCCTTGTGTGTCCAATCACACTTGGCCAATAAAAATTCTATTCTATTCTATTCTAATGCCAATCCTTTTTTCTTTTTCAAATGTGGAGGACTAAACTATGCGATCTTCTGAATGAAAGGGTTCAGTTGCAACCTATTTCAATTATCTGCTGCCTAAGAAGTCATTATCTAGTTAATTCAAGGGATGCGGTGGCTCAGGGGCTAAGATGCTGACCTTGTCGATCGAAAGGTCAGCAGTTCAAATCCCTAGTGCTGCCACGTAACGGGGTGAGCTCCCGTTACTTGTCCCAGTTTCTGCCAACCTAGCAGTTCGAAAGCACGTAAAAAACGCAAGTAGAAAAAATAGGGACCACCTTTGGTGGGAATGTAACAGCGTTCCGTGCGCCTTTGGTGTTGAGTCATGCCGGCCACATGACCACGGAGACGTCTTCGGACAGTGCTGGCTCTTCGGCTTTGAAACGGAGATGAACACCTCCCCCTAAAGTCGGGAATGACTAGCACGTATGTGCGAGGGGAACCTTTACCTTTATCTAGTTAATTCATTTCAATTTTCACTGCATTGAAGTTTCCCAAGTTCACAACTCTTACATTTCTTATTCCCACTATATTTCTATTTTTGCAGCTTTGGATTTTCTTTTCCTCTTTGAAACAACAAGCAGATAGAAATCCTAAAGGATTTAATCTTGTCACATAATAAGCACCATTTGTACAATTAGTAATACAATCTCCTACTGTACTGAGTCTCTGATGTATGATCTCTGTTCTCCACTTGCATTCTGTTTTTTTTAAATTTCTTACAGATAAGGGGATAGGGTTGTGGCCTTGTCCTCCCTCTAATAATCAACTTGCCTTAATTCCCCCTGGTGGTAACACCAATCAACCATGGGTTTATCTAGAAACAGTAAAAAGAGCTGAACTGGTTAGCAATTGGATGAAAGTGTGCCAGAAAATGGAGAGCTGTAGACCACATTGGGAAAGCAAAGAAAATTCTAGAAGGAAGCAATTGCAGACCATTTCTCTGTTCTTGCCAATAAAACTGAAAAGTGCCAGGAAGCTACCACCACTAGCAATCAAGCTGCTCAGAACTAATCTTGAACTAATGCCAGAGTTTGATCTTCCCCTTCCTTCCTTCCTTCCTTCCTTCCTTCCTTCCTTCCTTCCTTCCTTCCTTCCTTCCACCCTCCCTTCCTTTCCCTTCCCTTCCCTTCTCCTCCCCCATTTCACAATTTCACCTTCCTTTTCTTTCTTTTGGTATGGGCTGGCAAAGCAATTTTTCCCAGATGTTGTACCACTTTTATTAATATATTTATTGTACAGGTAAGACAGATATACTAGCTGTAGACTTATTTGCAACACTTGGAGACAGTCTTGGTTATCTTTGTGCTGGATCACAGTAATTAAGTGTAAGGAAGGTATCCCTTCCCAACATCCCCAACCTCCAAATGCACACCATTCAATTTTCCTAAAAATGGGGTCATGAAGTTGAAACAAACTGCATCAAAGTAAACCATTTGGACACTAAGCATTTCTGGATCCAATGCATAGAGTGTGGCCAATTTAAATGCATTAATGGCTTGGGAATCAAAGATATTTAAATGCAATCTTAACGTTTTATCAAATTTTTCTAAGGTATAAGTTCCCGTTAAATTTTGTTTTGATTTTTTTAATTGGACAATGTAATTTTATAGTATATGATTAATAGTTCCGTTTCAAACTATTTTAGGATTTGCACAAAGAACGAATAGTATACTTCTTATTATATTACACACCATGCATTAGGTTAAGCTTGTGAAATTTATTTTTTTTAGATAAAGTAATTCATCTTCCTGGCCATCAAAAACAGGATCTTCTTCATGGTGTCTGTGATTATTTATTTATTTTAAACAAATCTTGTAGCCTCACTTTGTGTTTTAAAAAAAATCTCCCAAACTGACTTACAAATATCAGTAAGTAAGTAACAAGCCATTCTCTAGTTGATAGTTGGAAAAAAGTGACATGCAAAGAAAGAAATGGGAGAATATAAAGACAGAAGAAAGTTCACCTACCTATTCTTAAACTTATAATGTTTTCCCATGACCAGCTGGATGAAAAACTGCACATTCCATATTGCAAAGTGGAAGAGTTTCTGGCTGAGAGTACTTAAAAATGATGGAAGTCCACTGGTCTTGTAGATGCAGACAGGAGTGAAAAATGTTGGGTTTTTTTGAGTGGGCCATGCATGACCTCTTCTGTTCATTTGGATTTCAAGTTCATCTTAAAAATGCATCTCATCCAAATTGCTTTTCTTCCGAATATTTTTAGTAGTATAACTTGAATGAATTAGTTTGGCGTTTCACAATTTCTTTGAAGCTGAAATGCTACTTTTTGATAGTTTATGCCATCTCAGATAAGTGCCTTATGCCTGAAAAGCAGCTATAAACTAAATCTGTAAAATAATATATGTGTGAAATTGCATACTTGGCTTCCAATCCATCCTGGGAATGTTAAATAAGAAACAAAGTTGAGTTCAGTTTGTTTGGCCCAAGAGTGCTAGTATGAACATGGACTTAGGGAAGGACAAATATTTGCTTTACAGACAGTCTCTGAGTTAAGAATGTCTGACTTAAGAACAACCCCTGGATACAAGTGGGTTGCCTATTACTATAAATGGTGGACACTGTTCTGCTTCCTTGTTGTCCTTTCTTGAGCCATCAAAGGTTGAAGCCACCCAATGCTTTCAGGAACTGCTAAAGCTGCATATTTGTTATATCTAGCCTGTTTTCTTCCGTTTTCAGCAGTTCCTGTAAGCATTGAGTGGCTTCAGTGCTTTGTTAGTTCAAGAAAGGACAACATCATCTGCCATTTTTAGCAATATGCACACCCCATTTGTAAGTATGAGTTCCAACTTAAATGCAAATTCAAGTTAGAAGAGGTATGTCCAACCCATGGCCCATGGGCTGCAAGTGGCCCTGGAAAGCTAGTAATGTGCCCCACAAGATCGTAAACTTTTAACCTTATTATGTGATGTGTTTACATTAACTATATTATATATTTTATATATGGCCCAAGACAATTCCTCTTTACTCAATGCAGCCCAAGAAAGCCAAGAGGTTGGACGCTGATAAATGAAAGGCAGAATTAGGAAACAGAACTACAGGGACTGCCTGTACTTGATAGAGAAGATTCTAGGCATTGAACCATGGCATTATTTGTTTGTTTGTTTGTTTATTTCCCACCTTTATTAGTTTTATAAATAACTCAAGGTGGCAAACACAAATAACCTGACTCAGGAAAGATACTATCAGGCTTCCTCAGATTTTTTTTGCCATCATTGACAAACAAAACTTTTCTGCTATAAGGCCTAAGCATGAAGTCACATATGCTCCCTTCTCCTTGAAATAGAAACCAGAATAACAGAGTTGAAAGGGACCTTGGAGGTCTTCTAGTCCAACCACCTGCTTAGGCAGGAGACCCTATACCACTTCAGACAAATGGTTATCCAACATCTTCTTAAAAACTTCCGGTGTTGGAGCATTCACAACTTCTGGAGGCAAGTTGTTTCACTGATTAATTGTTTTAACTGTCAGGAAAATTCTTCTTAGTTCTAGGTTACTTCTCTCAATTAGTTTCCACCATTGCTTCTTGTCCTGCCCTCAGGGTGCTTTGGAGAATAGCTTGACTCCCTCTTCTTTGTGGCAGCCCCTGAGATATTGGAAAACTGCTATCATGT
The DNA here is from genome assembly GCF_028640845.1 of Ahaetulla prasina. Taxonomy (NCBI): domain Eukaryota; kingdom Metazoa; phylum Chordata; class Lepidosauria; order Squamata; family Colubridae; genus Ahaetulla; species Ahaetulla prasina. Next base: position 214,489,979 of record NC_080539.1, read on the forward strand.
CACCCCAGTCCTTCTTTACATTAAACTAGACATTCCCAGTTCCTTCAGCCGTTCTTCATATGTTTTAGCCTCCAGTCTCCTAATCATCTTTGTTGCTCTTCTCTGCACTTTTTCTGGAGTCTCTGTGCATTTTATTTTTCTTGCCTAAATGGAGAACCTTACTTTTTTCATCATTGAATTTCGTTTTGTAAGACAGTGCCCAATGTTCAAGTCTGTCAAGATCCTTCTATATCTTAAGCCTATCTTGTTGGCTATTCCTGCTAGCTTGGTGTCGTCTGCAAATTTGATGAGTTCCCCATCTATCTCCTCATCCAAGTCATTGATGAAGATGTTGAAGAGTACTGGGCCTAAAACAGAGCCTTGGAGTACCATGTTAAAAACAAACAAACATGTTTTTTCTTTTAAAAAAGAACTAGCTATTTGAAATATAATATTTTGTATCTGGTCTACTTTTAATCAAAAATTTCTTTTAAAAATAGGCTACTAGTTTTCCTGTAATTTTGAGGTAACTAGAAGAAACCTATATTATTATTTAGCTAGGCAGATTAACTATCAATAAATAAGGAGCAAGAATAAGATATTCTGGCAATTCTGGTCGGTTGCTGATGTGACAGGTCCTAGGGAGTATCGCTTGTGATTATATTTAGGAGTGTGGCTTGGCTTTCTAGTTTGGCACATAAGGTAACTCTGCTAATAACAAAGCTGGTAAAGAGAGAAAATACATTGCTTGACTTAGCTGGTAGTCCACAACTGGTATTCCAAGTCAGCTGATGACCATATGCTGACTGCAATTAATATGCCAACCTACAAAGACATTTATTGTTCACTTTAGAAGGTACTCCAGCTTAGTCATAAGAACAGCCCAGAGAAGATAAAGGAAAAGAGAAATTGTAGCTTGTTTCGTAACAACAACAACAACAACAACAACTCATCCCAAATGTGCAAAGCAAATTCTTCTGTTTATAGAGAAAGATAAAGAGGGTAAGTAGATGTTTTGACAAGCTCAAACACTGCAATTCTGGTTCCCTACTATCAGATAAGATGATTCCCACCCCCCCACCCCATTGTTTCTTTGTTTCAAGGGTTAACATTAACACACACATGCACAGAGACTGCCCGAAGATATCTTGCCAGTCAAAGAGGTCTGGAGGATCCTGCAAAGGAGGGAGTTTGGAAAGGAAAACCAAGAGATTGTGTTGTAATGCTAACAGGCAATTAACAAACTCATGGGTGTTAATTATCTTCATACTGTATCATGTTCAATTAGCTCCGGCTTTGCAACGAAGGCAGCCGTGAACAATTGCTTTGATAGGCGTACAGTACTTCATTTGTAGTTAATCGCTTTAAGCCTTGCGGTTGCTAGGCTACCTGGGTCTCCAGAGGTAAAAAGCTGCACAGATGCACTATGTTTAAATGACTACAGAGAACTGTTTAAACTCAAACCATGTATAACTCTTTATTGATTTTACACAGAAGATCTCAGCTTGGCTGATAAGGTTTTGATATATTTTTCCTGCTACAAGCCAGTTCCTTAGAGTATTGTGGGCAGAAGGAGGGAGGAGAGAGAGAAATCTGTCAATATGTTTTCTATTATGATCTCTTGATCTGTGGCTATAAAAACCTTTAGCCACAGCCCTTATTATAAAATAATGGAAGGAGCTATATTTGATTTCTCCCCCTCCTCCTTCCCCAACTCCAATATTCTGGAAGACTTCTCTCCCCCCACCTCCACTCGCCTTCAGAAATAAATTACAAAGTGCTCCTTTGAATATCCTTGCTTTAATATAATATAGAAGAATTTCTAGCACTAATTAATTTGATTGACTCTCAGCAGAAAGGGATCAGCTGTAGCATCATGAACTTTAACAATAACTTCCAACTGATAGGCAGCTCACATCAATAAGACCATCACTAGCCTCCATCACCTGTCACCAGGCGGGGAATGAGCAATAGCCACCCCATGCCGAGCGCTGCTGAGCACTTTCTGCCCGATTAGCAATTTATAATGGTGATCAAGAAACAGTCAGTGGCAAATCAAGACAACTGTCTGGCTGCCTCTTTAATTGGCCTTGTTTGGGTTTTGATAAATGGCTCTGACTGCTCCACACACTGGTTTTTTTTTTAAACAACTTTTTAATAGGCCACTGTGATTAGACGACCAACAGATACTGGGTCAAAACTGAAAAAAAGGTGCAAAAAATGCTAATTAATATCAATGATAGGCAATTATTAGTTAGACAGAAGGACCTACTAGCTGTGGGTTCTAATAGCTCAGAGCCAACTTAAAGGGGAAAGCTTGCCAAATTAACATAACTGCATACACACTACTGTAGTCCACAATGGTAGGATCCTAGCAAACATCTGCTCCGTTAAGCATTCAGATTGAATCCTGGCATTGAGAGGGATGGTCCTGAAGTCATCCATTCTTCTTATTCATTTCAAGAGGGTCACACCAGGATGATTGAATGACAGTCCCCTATGAGAAAGCAACTCCCCAGCTGAGGGGAAAAAAATTGAAAGATTGATACAAGTGTAGAGCAGATTTTTGGCTTGGTGGGTCTGTGAAATGGGTTTAGGGTTTGAATCTGCCTCTTGGGGTTCAAAAAGGCCCGGGGTCTAATACCAAATCATCTGTCTATTTCCTCATGTAAGCTGGTGATCTGAGCATCATTAAAGCTGGTTTTGCTGGGAACGTATTTTGAATGCATCTTAGTGCAATGCACCAATGAAAGTACCACTATAGGGTCTTTTTGGGCACCAGGTACTGGTTCCATGGAGAGAGTTTTTTTCCACAGACTGGAGGGGGCGTGGTTTCATGTGCTGCCTGCATCCCACAAGCTACACTTGTTTTCACAGCCCAGTTTCTGGCATGCCACAGCCTGGTGCCATCCTACAGATTGGGGGTTGGGGACTCTTGGTCCAGTGGAAAGACCAATGAGGTCAACAGATGGGGAAGTGAGGCAATTCAATTGCAGAAATGAAACAGTTCTGCTTAGTGTAGAAATATTTTTAGAAAAATGGCATGCAGGTGAAAAAATATTTTATTATTGATGTTGGAACTTCATGTTCAAAACTTGTCAGACAGCTTGCTTCGGGTGACAAAGTATCTTGGCCAAGCATTGGAAATAAATTTAGGGACATGGATCCAAGAGTTGATTATGTTTAATGAGGAAATCACCTTGTTCAATAAAACTAACATCAAACGGTTGCAATCTTATGGTCAACCGAAACAATATTGAACATATACCAGTTGCTAGAGATACAAGTACTGATGTCGTGTTAATAACAGCCATCTTCACATAATCACTGGTATTTTGTTACTGCCTACCTGTCATAAGGTAATTCATGTTAGGGTGTTTCTGCATTAACCATTCATGGAAAGAAAACAATGTATGGAAAGGGTCAAGTAACTTAATGATGTTATTCAGGCTAAATACCCACCAATTATTAACCAGGGACTGGTGAGCAGGCAGAGAAGGAACGTAGTGGTTGAATTTCATAGTGCATCTTGGAGTAAATAATTAAGCAGAACTAAGAAAGGAAACTTATACTAGTTAATTTAGTTAGTTTTTTCCAGAACTAGAAAGAAAAAAAAGAGGAAGGAAAGAAAATGGCTCCAGCTGAGTCAGACAAAAGAGCCCAGAGATTAGGATGAATTCCTAGACAGTCGCTTTAAAAGCACTGATGCTATTTGGATGCTGTTTAGATACTGATCCCTTGTGAATCCTTACAGTCATACAACTTGGAGATAGAACAAAATTTTGAGAGGAAAAAATCTAGCATGATTTTTCATATGGATGATTTGATACTTGGATTCCAATTTGAGAATATGGAACATAAAAAAGCACAACTTTTCAATGAAGTTTAATTTCATTAACCCTTAATCCCATTTCTTCCAAATTCTCCAGTCACAGCTGTCCTTCTGTAATTTCGCTTCATGCAAGACCTTGTGTATCCCCAGCTGGGGGGAAAAAAACAGATTAATTTTTGTTGGACTCAGGAAGCGTCCCTTTCATGTGGATAGCATTTATGAAACAAAAATCAGTTTCCTGTCAGGATAATTTTAAAATTGTTAACCACTAACTATTATTGTCCACAGACTGAATGGTGATATTGGTGATAGGATCTCAAGTTTAAGTGGGTGTTCTGTTGCCACTAACACATCACAGGATCTCAAAGGCCAAAGGGCCCTTGGCCTGGAACTAATTTTTATAAAAAGTAGGGGAAAGAAAATGTTTTAAATTAGTAAACTAGGTAAAATCCAGATTTTTCTGTTGCAGGCCTTGACAATAGGTAGCGATAATGGCTATGAGGAAAAGTAATAATAACTTTGCTTCTGAAAACACAAGAGGGCTATTTTGTTGCATGTAAAGAGGGAAAAAGAGGGGCCTCTGTGGCTCAGACTGGTAAGACAGTCTGTTATTAACAGCAGCTGCTTGCAATTACTGCAGGTTTAGGCCCACCAGGCCCAAGGTTGACTCAGCCTTCCATTCTTTATAAGGTAGGTAAAATGAGGACCCAGATTGTTAGGGGCAATAAGTTGACTTTGTATATAATATACAAATGGATGAAGACTATTGCTAACATAGTGTAAGCCGCCCTGAGTCTTCGGAGAAGGGCGGGATATAAATGTAAATTAAAAAAAAAGGAAGATTACTCAAGTGTATAAAGCCTAACATGTGAACCTAACCAACAATTTTCACAATGTTCCTGGGGAATTTGTAATCTATCCTAATCCCATGATATTACTGAGATGGTGCATCTTTCAGTGAGGATTCCTATGATAGTTCCTCCACTTGCCAGCTTCTGGTTTCTCACTCTCGCAAAGTTTGGAAAGGTAATAGCAATAGGAATGGCGTTCAGATTTATATACCACTTTACAGTGTTTTACAGCCCTCTCTAAGCAGTTTACAGAGTCAGCCTATTGCCCCCAACAATCTGAGTCCTCATTTTACCCACCTCGGAAGAATGGAAGGCTGAGTCAGCCTTAAGCCTGGTGAGATTCGAACTACCAAATTGCAGGCAGCCGGCAGTCAGCAGAAGTAGCCTGCAGTACTGCATTCTAACCACTCCGTCACCCTGGCTCTTGAAATGAAATTGACTGATAAGAAGCAGAGGTTTAAAATCCAGTGGAAGTTTTCTGTTGTAGAGAATGGAAAGCTTGTGGGTGCCTTTATATATATATTTTAAAACAATCTCTCCTCATTGTTTCTCCTCAGATTCCTTTGCTTATGACAAAGTAGCAAAAATGGTGCATTGGAAGATCTTCAAGGAATACCACTTGCCTACAAGCAAGAACTACAAGCAAGGATGATAAAACAGAGAAAGTAATTGAAAAGGAAGATGCTAGAATGTTCTGGGACTTTAGAATTCAGGCAGTCACCTGCTGCATAATACTCCAGACTTAACAATCATCGATAAGAAAGACCAAAAAAGTCTGGATAGTGGACATGGCAGTACAGCAGAATAGAAGAGAAAGAACTGGAGAAGATAACAAAATACAAGGACCTGCTGATAAAAATAGAATGACTGGGGCAAAAGAAAGCAAAGGTAGTGCCAATAGTAATGAGTGCTAGAGTACAATTCCAAAACAACTGAAATACCACTTGAACACCATTGGCATTGACAAAATCCCTTTCAATCAACTGCAGAAGGCAGCTTTACTGACAAATCCTGCAACATATCTGTAATACCATCATTCAGAGCTGCCTACCTGAGGTCCTTGGGAAGGACTCAGTAGGTGGACAAAAATGCCAAATCCACTCTGAACATCTGGCTGACTGTACAACAAACCATAATTTATTAAATCTATATGCGACATTATTTCCAGCAATTCTGGGTAGTTTACAACAATAGATTAGTGTTCACAAATAATATGTACAATACAGAAATAGATAGAACATGGCAGAAGGTGAATGATAGCAATCACTTCCTTCTTTTCTTTGCAAAAAGGGGCAAAAAAGAGATATTTGTTTATGAATAGACCAAGTGAAATTTGAGGGAGTGGGATGATGGGTTTAATTATTGGCCAGCTTGAAAAGGCAGTAAGTGAGTGTTGAATGGCTAACAGTTTTTTTTTTATTTTGTCACAACAGTATATACAATCATCAACATAAACAATAACCCATCATGAGAGAAAAAAGTATATATAAGTAAAAGTATAAGTAAAAGTATGCATATAATACTATAATGAAGAGAACAATAGGACAGGAACGGTAGGCACTTTTGTGCTCTTATGCACGCCTCTTATAGTCCTTTTAGGAATGGGGTGAGGTCAATAGTAGACAGTTTTTGGTTGAAGATTTTGGGGTTTTGAGTAGAGACTATAGAGTGAGTTCCAAGTGTTAACAACTCTGTTACAAAAGTCATATTTTCTGCAATCAAGTTTGAAGCGGTTGACATTAAGTTTGAATCTATTGTTTGCTCTTGTATTGTTGCGATTGAAGCTGAAGTAGTCTTTTACAGGAAGGATATTACAATAGAAGATTCTGTGTGTTAAACATAAATCATGTCAGAGTCGGCGGAGTTCTAAGTTTTCTAAACCCAGGATTTCAAGCCTGGTGGTATAAGGTATTTTGTTGTTTTCGGAGGAGCGAAGAACTCTTCTAGTAAAATATTTCTGGATGCGTTCGATAGTATTAATGTCAGAGATGTGGTATGGGTTCCAGACAGGTGAGCTGTATTCAAGAATAGGTTCTTCATGAACATGTTCTTCAGTTCTCCATGCTCAGATATTAGCCCAAAAATGAAAGCATTGATCTGCTGAGAGTTCTGTGCAATGTTTAGACTAGTGAACCTTAGATACAACCACGTTTACACCTTCTATGTACATACAGATTTGCAAGTAGTCAAGGAAGCCTACAGCGAGTCGGGCTGCTAAAACTGTGCCAACTATCCATAGTTTTATGTGTGTGTCTTTGAGTTGGTGTTAACTCCCTGGAATAGTCCCTGCACTTTTTGGGGAAGAAAACCTGGGAAGAAATTTGAGAAGAAAACCTGGAAGGTAGAATGTCATATCAGAAGACATTGCTCCAAGTAGTTGCCTTAATTGTAATAATGACATAGTGGCTATACAGTAGCTGGTATCTGTAGAGGAATACTTATGAGATCTATTTTAACCGCATCTCCTTTTCAGTTATGAAGCACTTTTTTTTTTGCCAGTCTTTTAATGATAACACTTATATGCAGCCAGAGTTCCTTGGACCTTCTGCTGGAGTGCCAAGTTTGGTGAAAGGCTTACATGAACTTAAATCCCAGTTGGCTGGGACTGTCCATTGATTTCACTGAGAATCTGTCAAGGTATGGTGTGTCTTTCCCAGGCATAAATGTCACAGACTCTCACACTCGGTGTGAGAGAACAGAGTCACTGCAGGGACAACTCCTAGTAAATGCATTGCTTCTCCCTCTTGCCTTCAGATCCCTAGTTCTCCAATATCCTGCCCAGTCATAGGCTCCCTCTGATGGGAAGTTTCTGTTTTGCTGGCGTGATTCCTTCCCTCCCCTTTCAGTGTGCTCCATCATTGTAAAGTAGGTTTAGGAGTAATGCTATCCTGCCCACTAGGCATAATTCAAGGATAAGATTGCAGCATTAGAGAGACAGATAACATCCTGGAGCCTTAAACCCAAGTTCTGTTATTTGACAGTTGTCTGATAAGTTGCTAGGCTTGTAAATCAGCTAAGCCTATAAGGAGTTTTGCTTTGAGCCCACTTGTTTGTTTTTTAATGTTGCAGGAACCCTCGAAGCATTCACGATATCTGGAGATTTAAATCTTTATGTAGCTCGGATGGCCTGACTGACCTTTTCATCTTCTCATTTATTTTGCATAATTTATTTCCCTAACCCGCCAGAGACTTAGCAGTGGAAGTCTAAAAGGTATTTGGCAAAGAAAGCATTTGTTCCAGAAAATAAGCCTGAGAGGTACCTAACACCATTGCGGTCTTAGCGGATCGGGGTCATTGCTTTTAGTTTAATAAATTATGGACTGTCCAGGGATTTAATGATTCAATTCACTGGGGCAAAATAACTACTTGGAATCACAGAATAATCAGGGATGTTTCATAAGCTAATTTTAAATATTTAATTACTTTTGGAATGAGAAAAGAAGTTATTCATTTTGAATCAGTGCCATTAACCATGTCACAGCTTGCTTGCCAAGAAATATTTCAGTATGAAGTACTTCCTCCAATCAACAATGTTTCCTATTCCTTTCTTGCCGTCTCTGGTACTCTAATCCCTGCTCCCGCTCTCCAAAACTGGACAGTATTTTGGATCCTCTGAGCATACTCTTACTGATATTATTCTTCCCTTCCACAGAAAAAAAATTATACTTGGGCATACTGACTTGAGGCCTACTGAATTATTTTAGGGGGGGGGGCAGCATCAGAACATTAGAAATACTTGTAGAAGGAATGGTAGGACAAAAAAATATTGTTATGCAATACACAGTAAGTCTATAGATAATTTCTTTATCTGCTGTTTTGGAAAACATGCATATAATTGCTTTGTGCTATTCCCCAGAAGCACTCTGTAATCTTCCAGTATGTAACAAGACTGACTGAAATCCTTCAGACAGATAAATCTCCAAATACATAATTAGGGCCTAATCAGAGTTTACATTTTTACCCTTTCCTTTCCTATTAAAATATGGATAATTGCTGTGTGTAATCTCTCCTCTGTCTTCCTCCCTCTCTCTTTTTGCGCCTTTGAATTGGTTTTTGACTTCTCACAAGTGCTTGAACAAGGCCCTGAAAACTGCCTCCTTTGGAGTGCTGAGAGAAATGGACTGGCTCAAAGTTACCCAGTTGGCTTTGTGCCCCAGAACTCCAACCCTAGAGCAACAATTGACCAGCCTACGATCAGGGTCATTGTAATTCAAACACTTTGAAAATATGATGTTAGTTAATCCCACATTAGTTAGTGGGTGGTGGTGGAATCTTTTACAAATCAGCATCCCTTAATTCAGAAAAAAATGTGTGTGAATTGTTTAGCACCATTCTGTAAAATATTTATTGTCATTTATTGAGACAGCTATTTGGGTGTTTTGTAACCTGATTTTGTGATTGTATTTGTCTAGATATCAATATTTTCCGCTATTTAGAAGCCTGTTTTTCCTATAGCAAATAATCTCTCATTATAAAAAGGGAATGGCAGTCTTTTTAGCACTCCCAAAATAAGACTCTCTCTCTTTGCTGGGATGTGGACAGGGGTGAGCTCCCGTTCTCATCCCAGCTCCCGCTAACCTAGCAGTTGAAAAGCATGCAAATGCAAGTAGATAAATAGGTATCAGTTCGGTGGGGAGGAAACAGTACTCCATGACATCATGCTGGCCACATGATTGCGGAAATGTCTTCAGACAGCTCTGGATCAATGGCCTTGAAACAGAGATGAGCATCACCCCCTAGAGTTGGCAATGAGTAGTGGAGTAACATCCTCAGGAATTCGCCTTTTTATTCTTTGGGAGGCTTCTCATGAAGACTGGCAAAATTTCAGCTTTTATTTTCTTAAAAATAAGAAAGATTTTGTTACATAGGAGATGAAAAATTATGTCCTCCCTTTGCATAAAACACCAACAATATCTGTCAGTAATGCTTTTGAAGCTTGAAGGTTGTCAAGAATAAATAGTTTATTGTCTGGAATAATTTGAGTTGGATTTTGTTTCAATGAAAGCTTTTATTCTTGTAATCTAGTTTTTTGTAATTAGAATAGCTTTCCCAAACAGATTAAGAGATCAAAGCTACTCTGATGCAATACGGCATCTTTAAAATGTCATAACCATAAGGGTTTCTTAGACTATACAGTACATGTATAATATAATTTATGAAGATTTGTTTTACATTCCTTGTCTTTTTCCCCCCATAGAGATGCTTGGATACTCTTTTTTGGCCTGTGCATGCTGAGAATTGTGTGAAAGATCCCTAGATCTTTCTTCAGACTCCTTGGAAGGAACAAATGAACAGAAAAACCAAGTTAAATATACAGTGTAAAGATGTCCTTAATTAGCATTATGGCAGATAATGAGCTACATAACTCTTGCACAGACAACCTATCTAGGAGAAAGTTAGTACGTATGTGGGAGGGATGGAAGAGATGACTTAAGACTGTATCATCTGGTTTTATACCAATATAATAGTTATATATGCTATGATTGCACACAAGCTGTATGGCCCTGAATTTGGGATAACCTGAGGTATATGTACCGAGAAAAATCATAATTGTTAAGTTCGGGAAGTAACGAGGCTGGAGACCCGGGTAGTGACAACAGCTCTTTAATATAGGGTGAACCCAGCAACAGGCTGGGGCAAAAACCTCTCCTTTTATACAGTTCTGTTGGAGGCTTCGTCCAATCAGCAACGTGCTGATTTCCCGCTCAAATATTTAAAGGCACAACTGTTAATACATAACACTCCTCCCCTCCCAGAAAACACTTGGTCTTATTTACATAATTATTCACATGTTATTTTTCGACGTAGTCACGCAAATAACCTGGGCGTCTCCTAGTTCTTTCTGACCTGCGCGGTTCAGTTCTGGGTGGTGTTTTGAGCTGGTCGGAGGGGCTGTTTTCTCCTCCCAGCTCTTTCTCTAGGCCATCGGGCTCTGGATTATTGGCCGACTCTTTTCTTGGCCATGCGGCCTTGGATTAATTTTGGAATTTTCCTTGCTGTTTCCCTCGGGGACCTGATGGCGTCGCTGGAACTCTGGGACCACAGCTAAGTCTTGCGCCTCCCCCGGGTCATTGTCTGCTGTGGATTCAAAGTGGTATTGGTCATTACCTGTCTCTGTTGGTTTGGTTTGGCCAGTTATTCGTTTCCTTAACTGATCTATGTGGCGCCGCCACATTCGGTTGTCTGGTAGCTCTACCACGTCGATTTTGGCCCTGTTACTTTTGTTACTTGTCCGGCGACCCAACTCGGGCCGTCCCCATAGTTTCGGGCCCACACCCGGTCGCCTATGCTCATTTCCTTGTTTTTCTAGCTCCCCTTGTAACCCTCGGGTGTGTAATGGGGTTCAAGCAGTCAAGTGGGCACGGAGTTTTCGTCCCATTAGCAATTCGGCTGGGCTTTTCCAGTGGCTGTGCTTGGGGTTCTGTGCTGGACGGCTAGGAAAAAGTCTATTTTTGTTTGCCAGTCACCTGGCTTGAGCCTGGACAATGCCTCCTTAGCGCTCCGGACGGAACGCTCTGCAAGGCCATTCGACGCAGGGTGGAAAGGTGCAGAGAGGGCATGTCGGATGCCTTCCTCTGCCAGGTACTCTTCAAACTGGGCTGCCGTGAATTGGGGCCCATTGTCGGACACCAGAGTGTCCGGCAACCCGTGAGTTGCGAATAGGTGGCGCAGGGTTGCGATTACTGCTTCGGCTGTGGTGGACTTCATAAGTATAATCTCTAACCATTTGGAAAATGCGTCCACCACCACTAGGAACGTTTGGCCGTGAAAGGGGCCAGCAAAGTCAATGTGGATTCTTGACCACGGCCCTTGGGGCTTTTCCCATTCTCTGACTGGGGCTGTTGGGGGTAGCGGTCTGGACTCTTGGCAAGCTTGGCATTTCCCTACCCTCTCAGCAATCTCTGCGTCCATGAGTGGCCACCATACATAGCTTCTAGCTAACCCCTTCATCCTTACGATGCCTGGGTGACCCTCGTGGAGGAGGTCCAATACCTTGCCCCTTAACTTAACAGGAATTATTACACGATCACCCCATAACAGGCACCCCCCTTGAGCCGAGAGCTCATCACGTTTCTTAACAAATTCTTTGAACCGTTCGCCCGGCGCAGCGGGCCACCCTCTCTGTACCCAACCGGGTACAGTCCCAAACACAATGTCCCGGTATGATGCCGAGCCACTTCCTTTGATGTGACTGGGCCAGAGTCCAACGAGTCAATAAGGAGGATGGGTGTCCCGGAGTGGGGTCTTGATCGCCCCTGGCAGTGGGCATCGGCTCAATGCGTCTGCATGCCCCACTTCTTTCCCGGTCGATGCTGCAGCTTGTATGAGTAAGCGGCTAAAATATAGTCCATCGAGTCAAGCGTGGCGAAAGTGCCACAGGCGTTGGCGATCGCCAGCCAGTAATCCCAGTAACGGTCTGTGGTCAGTCATGATTTCAAAATTCCGCCCAAAGACATACTCATGGAATTTTTGACCCCTGATACAATGGCTAATGCTTCTTTGTCTAATTGGCTGTAGTTCCTCTCTGGGCAGGACATCGTTCTAGAGTAGAACGCTATAGGGGCTTCTGTGCCGTTTGGAAGTCTATGGCTGAGTACAGCCCCCACCCCATAAGGGGACGCATCGCAAACCAGCACTAGGGGTAGTGAGTCGTGATATTGGATGAGCAGGCTATCACTTGAGAGCAGGTTCTTTACTGCTTCAAAAGCCCTATTTTCTGACTTTCCCCAAGACCAAACAGTATTTTTCCCTAAGAGCCTATGCAGCGGTTCCGCAACGGTTGCTTTGTTCTTCAAAAAGACCGCGTAAAAATTAACCAATCCCAGGAATGCCTGCAGCTCTGCTTTGTTTTTGGGCGCTGGAGCCTTCCTAATTGCCTTAACTTTGCTCTCAGTAGGGTGAATTCCTTTCTTGTCTATCCGGTAGCCCAAGAAATCGACCGATTCGACCCCTATCTGACATTTATTTGTCTTGACTTTTAATCCGGCTGTCCGGAAAATGCTCAAGACCTTTCTTAACCGCTCCCCCAATTCCTCCATGTTTTCCCCTGAAATTAGGACATCATCGAAGTAGGGAACTACCCCTGGGAGCCCTTGCAGTAGTCGTTCCATCAGGTTTTGGAACAGCCCTGGTGCCACACTAACCCCAAATTGCAATCAGGTGCACTTGAATGCCCCCCTGTGCGTCACAATCGTTTGGGCTTCGGCTGTGCGGGCGTCTACTGGCAGTTGTTGGTAGGCTTGGGCCAAGTCTAACTTTGCAAAGACTTGCCCTTGCCCCAAGGAGTGCAATAAATGTTGCACCACGGAACCGGTGCGCTTTTCTGTAAGGCTTTGTTAAGCGTCGCCTTGTAGTCAGCGCAAATTCTAATTGACCCGTCCGATTTGATGGGGTGACGATTGGCGTCTCCCACTTTGCGTGATCGACTGGCACCAAAACCCCTGATTTATGAGCTTGTCCAGCTCCTTATCAATTTTGGTTTTAGGGCAAAGGACTCTCCTCGCCTTAAGCCTAATGGGGGCTACCTGGGGTCTAAGTTGAAGGAAATAGGGGTCCCCTTGTACTTGCCCAGGCAGTCCTTGAAGACATCTTCGAACTCGTTAAAGAGAATGTCTTTCAAATTGCAGTCACTTCTGTAGATGCCAGTCACTCCCATGCCCAGGGCACGAAACCAGTCTAGTCCCAACAGACTGGGCAGAGTTCCTTCGACAATCGTGATGGGCAGGGTCTTTTTGTGAGGGCCGTACTCGACTCGGACGGAGGTGGTCCCTCGAACAGGGATGCGATTCCCCTGGTAGTCGTGCACTCGTAGCCGCTGTGCTTGCAGATGGCGCTTCGCGACGGACGGCAGCGACTTCGCCAGGGTGTCCCAGGACATGATGGTGATCGCTGATCCCGTGTCTACTTCAAGCCTGCACCGTACTCCCTCGATCTTGGGCTTTGTGAAAATCTTCTTTTCCACTTTGGTTGAGGCACGGCCTATAATGACAGTCGTTTGGTTAGACTTCGCGCCTTTCTTGTTTGAACCAATCGCGGGCCGCCTTTCCGGTTCCGCGTTTTGATTGGCCGATTTGAATTTTCGGCGGGAAGGTTGGGCCGCTCTGCAAACCTGAGCTAAGTGTCCTTTCTTCCCACACCGCCGGCATGTTGCGTCTTTAAACCTGCAGCGTTGGCGCTGATGCTGCCCTCCGCAGCTTCCGCACTCGTCACGGTCCTCAGTGTCGCGTTTCTCGGTCCGGCAGACCCCTTCCTCATCCTCGCCCTCACCTTCGGATTCGGACTGAATCTCCTCCTGGTGTACTGGCGTTGGCTTTGCGCTCGCCTTGGATTGAAGAGGCTTTTGCAGAGTCTCTGCTGCTTTAGTAGACATTTCGTGTGCTCTGGCCTCGTCCAGGGCGGTGGCTAGGGTCAGGTTGCTCCTGGCTAGCAGTCGTCGGCGGAGGGGGATGGCCTTGGGCCCTCGGATGAGTTGCTCGAGTAGCACTTCGTCTAAGTCTCGGTATCCGCAGTCCTTGGACGCTCTTCTTAAAGCGGCCATGTAGTCACCGATGGACTCGCCCTCCATCTGTCTACGTTCTCCGAATTCGAACCGCTGCACGTATTTGGACGGCGTCGGTGCGAAATGGTTTTTCAGCAAAGTCTGCAGAGTCGGCCACGATACCGATTGTATCGGCGTTGGCTCTGCCAGGGCTTCCGCAATCTCGATTACCTCCGGCCCGCAATGGCTTAGGAAGTAAGCCCGTTTGCGGTTATCAGGGATCCCCTGTAGTTCGTTGGCTTCTAGAAAGCTTTCGAAACGGGTCATATATGTTCCCCATTTCTCCTTGCCCGGGTTGTACGGTGCGGGTGGCGTGTTTGCCATTTCCGCGTTTCTGCCCTGAGTTTGCTGGGTTCGGGACTAGCGTGCTTCAGCTCGGTTCTGGTTCTCCTTAGCCTCGCGATCCCACCTTCGTCGCCAATGTTAAGTTCGGGAAGTAACGAGGCTGGAGACCCGGGTAGTGACAACAGCTCTTTAATATAGGGTGAACCCAGCAACAGGCTGGGGCAAAAACCTCTCCTTTTATACAGTTCTGTTGGAGGCTTCGTCCAATCAGCAACGTGCTGATTTCCCGCTCAAATATTTAAAGGCACAACTGTTAATACATAACAATAATATCCAGGTTGCCCACCTTATCAACTGAGGTTGCCATATTCTGGAGACTTTCACCTTCACAATGAACACATGCATATGTCACATTTATCTCTATGTGCACATACTTGCCAAATGCCACAGTACCATCATAGCCTTGACCACTTCTGGGTCATAACACAGCACTAAAAGCGGCAGAGCCAGCAAAGGTAAAGATTTCCCTGTTCAGGCATGTCCAACTCTAGGGTGCGGTGCTTATCTCTGTTTTTTGATCGAGGGAGCCAGCATTGTCCGAAAACATTTTTCATGGCCATTCAACCTGCATGGCTATATGCTGTTATTTTCCCACCAAAGTGGTACCTATTAATCTACTCACATTTGCATGGTTTCGGACTGCTAGTTGGGCAGGAGCTGGGGCAAATAATGGGAACTCACCTCATTGCGCAAAGCGTGGGTCTCAAACCCCAGCTGTCAGCTTTTCAGCTGACAAGCTCAACGTCTTTAACCGCTGAGCCAGCAGTAAAAAAATAAAGCACCTTCAAATAGTTGAACTAATAACTATTGCCTATTTTTTTTTAAAGGAAACAATTTATAAAATGTCTGGATCCCAGTTTGCATACATCGGGTATTCTTTTGCATTTCCAAGACTACTTTAATTGATAGAGGCAAGTAAAAAGAGAGGCATGTTCACTCTTCAGCAGTGAAAAATAATAACAAAAAAGAATGGATATGGTAGTTACACTAGGAGGGAAAGGAGAGGGGGGAAAAAAAGAAGTATATGCAAGTTCTCAACTTTTAATGTTATCTCTGCTTTTTCTATTGATCTAGTAAAATAAAAGTGGCCTTACATATGTTGGTCTGCAATTCCTATCACTGCTCATCATTGGTTGTTCTGAATAGGATTGATGGGACTGAAACTTTACCATATCTGGATGGTATGACCTGTCCATTTCTGCAGTGAAAAGAGACTTCTTAAGACCATCTGCTAAGGTCCATCTGCTAATTCTGTTTTTCAGGTATGGGAATGGGAAACACAAGCAAACACTTTTGCATCCAATAAAGTCATGTTTTTTTTTTCCTGTGTGGTGATAATTTTTTCCTCAGCCTACATTCATAGACTTTTCATTTTGTTTCAAGATCCACCTGTTTTTCTCATACATCTTGATTATTTAGGACTCACCAATATGAAATTATGCAAAAGTGTTGAATTACATCTACTGATTGAATTACATCTACTGATTGAAAAATGAACCTAAAATCTGAAGGTATGGCTTGAAGAAACAGTATCATTCTTCATACTTTCTTTTCTCCCTAAGGTTAAATTCTTCACATCAGAACTGGCTTGGTAAAACTTCAAAAGCATTTCCTCTAATTATCATGGTTAGCATCATTATTTTACATTTCCAACAGTACGTCTGGGTGTTTCAGAGTAATAGAATCTGTTGAGAAAACAGTTATGGGATTAGTAAAGCCCTTTCCAAATCCTAGTAATTGGATTCTAGGAGATTTCTAGGGTTTGTTAGATAAAAAATGTGGATATTGTTACTTTAAAAATATATGTAAACCCCTCCAGTAGCAAATGAAGCAAGCTGTTTGAGAAACACAACCTAAAAGGCTCCCCAAAGATACAGTTATATCCATGAATTGTTTATAAAAAGCTACACAACATATCTAATCCAGCAGTTGACACTAGTCCGTGTAAAGGACTTGCACAGGATAGAATTATTTTCTGTGTCCGTAGACCATGCTTTCAATATTCACATCATCATGGAGAACATCATGTGCACACTGGCACAGGGGACAATTATTCAGATAAAGGATCATGCAAAATAAAGGAAAAAGTCACGGTAAAAATTATCTTCCTCTTGAAGGATTCAATCCTGTGTAGTTACCTGAAAGTAAATGCTACTGAACGCAATTGACTTATTTCTGAGGAAATACTATATGGAAGTTGAACTAGGCTAATGTAATTTAATGAAATTTGGGGTTGTCTCACACAGTACATTTTTAGGTATATACAAGTCAATATACTGATTTTATTGTAAGGAACAGAAAACCAGGATAATTTTAAATAATATAATTCCCAGTATTGTCATGAATAAGAAGACAAGTACAGGATACCACAAGACAGATTTCAGTATCCCTCTCTTTGATAAGATATGAAGATAGGGAAAGTATGCAGTGTATAGCTTTTGGCATGACAATTTCCAATCTGTTTCCCCACACTAGCCATAGGAGGTACTTGCATTTTCTTCAGTATATGAAGTAGCATGTGACTTTGTGTGTGCATTTCCATTGTCTTCTCAAGTTGTTATCCTGGGATGCATGGAGTAAACTGCCTAGACTCTGTTTTGGATCACATGATTGGGAAAGAAGTGGGAGGGGTTTAGAGTGGAGCAATTGCCAATATTCTGGGTCATCTGATGTTTGGCTGCCTCTTCCAGAGTGATGTTTGGGGAATTTAAAAAAAACCCCACAATTTTATTCAAATTATCAAAGTATAAAATATAAATGAAAATGAAAATAGTGGAGAAAAGGGGATAGGGAAAGAGGAGAGAAAGAAGTGTAGGGGAAAGACAAAAAAACCAACTCATTGACCTCCAACACTTTTTAGCACAATAGAAAAAAGGATAGAAACACTACATGCTCCAATTTGTAGTTTTACATACTTAACATGTACTAGCCATTTTCTATGACCACAAACTTATCTAATCAGCAAAACCCAAATCTTCCATTTCCCCCCATGAAGCACAAAATCCAGAAGTAGTTTAGAATAGAATAGAATTTGTATTGGCCAAGTGTGATTGGACACACAAGGAATTTGTCTTGGTGCAGATGCTCTCAGTGTACATAAAAGAAAAGATACGTTCATCAAGGTACAACATTTACAACACAATTGATGGTCAATATATCAATATAAATCATAAGGATTGCCAGCAACAAAGTTTCCAAATAGAAACCAAAGTTGGGTGTATTCTTTTCTTTGATTAGAGCAGTTAATTTAGCCATCAGTTTTTCCTGCCATTTATCCATTGTGGGTATTAAAATATCTCTCCATTTTTGCTGCTGTCAATATTCTGAAAACTATTACATGATATACTTCCAACGTTGTGTTGGATTGGAGACAGGGAGACTAAAAAAAGCCAGTGAGAAAAATGGAAAACTCATTCATGCTTCTAAGATGGTAAGAAGCAAGTAAGTTAATCAAAACATAAAAGATCCTGTAGTCTTTTAAGTGGAATTGAGTTGCTAGAGCAAATTGTGTAACATACTAGGTAACAAGCAAATCATGACTTGCATAGAGAATATACATCTGTAATTCTGTATTGAGTGGAAATGGCAAAGTGCTGAAAATTCAGTCAGAAAATATCTATTTACACAATGGACAAATCCTTTATCTCCCCGTATAATTTTTATCAATACGTAGTACTTCTGAGAAGACCTAATTTAGTCTGAAATAAAAAGAAGACAAATTTCTCTGAAGTCTAACTCAGAAATATTTAAAGTCCCAGCACATATGATAATCATGTGTGAAAAGACTTTGGTTCAGACCCAGCTGCTGTTTCTTCCAGAATTCAGAAATTCTCATTCTGCAGGATCTTCTATCTCAGTGTTGGCGAACCTTTTTGGCACTAAGTGCCGAAATGGGAGCATGCACGTAGGGGGAGCACCAGAAACCAAAAGAGCAGCTCCCCAGTGCACACGTGCGGGAGCATTGGAAACCGGAAGAGAAATTCTGACGCCGAACCTATGGCATGCATGCCGGAAGTGGCAGGCAAAGCCATTTCTCCAAGCACGCCAGCCATCACCTGTTGCTCTTCCTGGTGCGCATGCACGTGCCGGAAGCTGAGCTCCTGGTTTCCAGCACGCAAATATGCGGCGGCCACCTGGTCTTTGCGCGCAGAGGGCACCGGAAACCAGAAGGGCAACTCCCTGGTGCACGTGTGTGCGTCGGTCACCTGGTCTTCCAGTTTCTGGTGTGCATGCACGCGCTGCAAACCAGGATCACAGCTTCCTGGAAGTGCATGCACACTAGGGAGCTGCTCTTCTGGTTTCTGGTGCTCCCAGAAACCCGGAAGAGCAATGGGCGATGGCTGGCATGCCTGGAGAGATGGGTCTGTGTGCCACTTCTGGCATGCATGCCATAGGTTCACCATCACGGTTCTATCTACTCAGCCAGCAATGATCAGGCTTAGGTCTGCTGACCGTAATTATATTCCTGCAACTTCTAGAGGGGCCCAAAGTTTCTCCAACAATGTGGGTCTCTCCAAGCTGTCACTACGCAGATATGGGAAGATGTATGCCCTTAGAATTTCTAACCACCAGCAGTTGAGTGGGCATATATCATTATGGGAAATATACCATAATAATCACTGGATTAGTCTAGGCAGATGAGCCGCAAAGCTACTCTCAGCCGTGGAAGCTCACTAGATGACTTTGGGTCAATACTAATTCTGTCCAACATATTATATACTATGGAGATTGGGGGAGGTGGATGGAGAAGGACTACAGGGAGACCTTAACTTATAACAGTTCATTTAGTGACCATTCAAAGCACTAAAAAGTGACTTACGACAGTTTTTCACACTGCAGCATCATTGCGGCATCCTCATGGTCATGTGATCAAAATCTGGATATTTGACAACTGACTCATATGATGGTTGCGGAGTGCCAGGGTCATGTGATCACTTTTTGTGATTTAAGCAAAGTCAATGGGGAAGCCAGATTCACTTAATAAGTATTTACTAACTGAACAACTGCAGTGATTCACTTAACAGCTCTGGCAAGAAATGTCATAAAATGGGACCAAAACTCACTTAACAACAGTCTCACTCAGCAACATACATTTTGGGTTCAATTGTGGTCTTAAGTCAAAGACTACCTGTAATATAGGTATGAATGGTTACTTATATATCCATATATATTTCACTGACCTTGGCTACTCTTGAAAAGCCAAGTAGAATCAGACCTGGACAAGGACTACCAGGAAGTAAATTTCTTCCATATTTTTATTTAGAAGATTGCATGCACAAAGTTAGCAAGAGCTGAGTTCTTCTTGGAGACTATCTTTTATATATTCCCACTAGAAGTGGTATTCAGCCAGTATGGACCAGTTTGGACAAACCGGTAGCTCCAAAGTTCAGCTGGCCCCGCTCACCTGCCCCTGCTCTATCCTGTCCTTTATTTCCTGCTTTGTAGCGCATCTCATTCGCGTGGTACAGCTGATTTCTCCCCCCCCTCGCTGTTCTACATACCATTGCTGACTTGGAAGGTAAGCAGCTGAGCTTCTAAATGGCCCATTTCCAGTGCTGTGCGCAAGCACCTTAGACGTGGTTAACTGGTTGTTAAACTGGCAGCATTCCACCACTGATTCCCTTGCTGAGAAAGTAAGTAAGTTCTCAGATTGAAAAACCAAATATACATTTTCCAAAGAGTTATGACTATATTTATAGAGTTAATACTGCATTTAATGTAGTTAAATACAAGTCTCCACAAATAATGAGAAATGTACTTCTATGAATGCAACTCCTCTTCCTTTAATTCATTATGGGTTATACGCAGTGGTGGAATTAAAATAATTTAACAACCGGTTCTCTGCCCTAATGTTTTCTTCCAACAACCAGTTCACCAAACTGCTCAGAAAGTTAACAACCGGTTCTCCCGAAGTGGTGCGAACTGGCTGAATCCCACCACTGGTTATACGATATACATAAATACAGTGCAAAACAATACAAATACCATTAAGCTAAAGTTAAAGGCTTTAAGTTCCAAGCATTTGCTTAATTCTCCTGTTAAATCAATGGTATTTAAAAGCACTTAATTTGCATCCTTATTTTTATTTTGCAAAGGTACTGGTATTGTTTTTCCTATACTGTCTATTTAAAACAAAACAAAACAAAAAACCCTTCAAAATTTAATTGTGACATATGAAAGTTCTTATTTAGGGTAGACTTTAATTTGATTATTGTCTGCCCTGCTGTGTAAATAGTCCCCTGGGCCTAGATTTCCCCCTGCCCCCCTCCCCATTGTAGGGTGTTCTGCTTTACGTTTGCCAGTATAGCCCTCCTTTGCACAGACCTACTATTCTCTAAGCAAACCAACAGCAGACAATAGATACATACTAATGGAACTGTGTACTTGCCATCTGTAAGAGCAGCTGCTCTCCTGCATCTGTTGGAACCAGGAGCTCTGCTAATCTGCATAATAAGGAGAAAGCTTATCCCACTCGAGCTAATAATCACAAAGCAATCGATGCTTTCCATTCCCACACTGTGCAGAACAACCAAGTTTTAGCATGTTTTGGCCAAGTCTCTCAAGGTATCTAGAGGTCAAGCAAAAGCTGTGGATTGTTAATTTTGCCTGCAGCTAAAGATCATTCTACCTGTAATCAAGGCTGCTTCCCAGCAAATCATGGTTTTATGTATGCTTGCTTACAGTCTTAAGACCCTCTCCCCCCTAGGCATGCATCCTCTTTCAAGTAGACTGATTGAAAAGATGTTTTTTATTAAAAAGTGCAGCCTCACGGTTGTTAAAGTGGAGTGGCTTGTATTTTATATATCGTGTGTGGCCCACAGTGCTTTGGGGAGATACAAACAGCAATCTCCTGTAAAAAATGGTGTCAGCCTGCATCAGTAAGGGCCACTGAGCAGTGGGGTATATATGCATGCGTTAAGCCAGCTTCAAAACCTGCCTTCTGATCATACTGGATATAAACAGTGGTGGGATTCAAGTAATTGAACAACCGGTTCTCTGCCCTCATGATTTCTTCCAACAATCAGTTTGCCAAACTGCTCAGAAAGTTAACAACCGGTTCTCCCGAAGTGGTATGAACTGGTTGAATCCCACCACTGGATATAAAGTAATGCTAGGGTTATTTGTTTATACTCAGACCTCTGTATTTTTACCAAGGATACTTAATTAAGACTATAGACTATGTCACACTTTTTAAAAACTTGAAAGTAATGCAAACTGTTGGGGGTGGGGGAACCAGAGGTGAAACGTTACCGGTTTGGGCTAGTTCACCAAAAAATGCTAAAAAAAGTTTTAAAAAGTTCCGACAATTGCACAGCACAGCTAATTATCACAGAGCTGATCGTTGGAAGTTTTTTTTAAGAAAAATGTAAGCATTTTTTTACTACTGGTTCATGAAGCGAACTGGGAGCAGACTTCAGAGCATTTCACGCCTGGGGAAAAACCCCTAGGTAATGATTAAAAGTTTGTAGCATTTTTAGTAATCAATTAAAATGGTTTTCAGGGCCGCTTTACAGAAGCTACATCAGAAGAGGTAACATGGTTGTCAGGCCTGGAAGCCATCTTTTGCATTGGACCTTCAGGCCTGCCACATTTAATGCTGTGGGAAACTGGGAGGAGGGATTGTATGGAGGAGGGGTGATATATAGTCATAATATTCCTTTTTCAGAGAGTCAAGGACATCTTGCCCTGCACCTAGAGGGGTGTGAATGGGAGGCATCTCCAGCTGGGACGGTGTTTGATTGGGCCATGTGATGGACATGTGGGTGCAGGGGGAAGGGACTTGGACTTTCTTTTGGGTGGGGAAAACCTGGAAGCTTTCAGATTTGGGTTTTCCCAGATGTGCCAATATGACATCTCTAATAAAATGGAACTTTGAGGAACTTGAAGCCTCAGAGTTTTCTTTCATTGGGGGTGTTACTTGGAACCCTGACAATGGTCCTTGAGAACACACTAATGTGTCTGCAGACAACTCCTTGACATACACAGCTTAGTACCCTACCTACCTTTCAAAAAATTGTTGCAATACCAACCAGGTAATTAAGAAACGGGCATGCTATTTTTTTTTCTTTTGTTTACATTTATATCCCGCCCTTCTCCGAAGACTCAGGGCGGCTTACAGTGTATAAGGCAATAGTCTCATTCTATTTGTATATTTTTTACAAAGTCAACTTATTGCCCCCCCAACAATCGGGGTCCTCATTTTACCTACCTTATAAAGGATGGAAGGCTGAGTCAACCTGGGGCCGGGCTTGAACCTGCAGTAATTGCAGGCTACTGTGTTCTAATAACAGGCTTCGTAACAGCCTGAGCTATTCCGGCCCCTATGAAGTGAATGGGACCCCTCAGTCTTTCTACTGCTTAACTGACAAGACATTAAGGCTCAGTACGTGCTGAAAACTAAAGTCCAGTGTGGCAGTGAAAGAGTTAAGGCAGTGCTGTCAAACTCGCAGCCCGCAGGCCAGATGAGTCACATGCTGGCCACGGCAACGCCCGGTTTAGCAAAGGGGAAAAAAGTCACGATACGTCACGTGATGACGCTAGTTTGACATCCCTGAGTTAAGGGCATGATAACTGATAACTAGGGGCGGGGGACAGCTCTCCAGTGTTTCACTTCCTTTGGTGTCCTCAATAAATGCTTATTTTGCTTAATGGTTAATCCAGGGTCCTGCTGTTGTGAAGTGAAGTGAGAATCCTTAGCTTCAGGTTTTGCTTTACAGATGCCCAACAGGCATTCTTAGAAAATAAAGGTCATAGATGGCCACAGTACAGAGCTTTATTGGAAAGCTTATCTGTCCAAAAAATAATCTGAAGTGTTAGAGAGTCAAGGTGGGATTGAATTTGATGAGGAACATTTTCATCAGCTGGCCTTATTGTGAATGGCTATTGTGTGACTGGCTATACTTTGTAGTGGTCATTTTGTAAAAACCCCTATAACACTCTCCTAACATTTTGAATTGCATGTGTAGAAAGTTAGCACCCACCCTTCTCCTAGAAGAATGAAATATTTTGAGAAATATTAAAAAGGTAGAATATTATATTCCCCTGGATGAGAAATGGAGTAACGAGCTCTTGGAAAGCAGCCCCCACCTTTCGTAATAGACCTTAGCAGATGTCAGCATTTACTTATTTATTTATTTATTTATTTATTTATTTATTTATTTATTTATTTTATTTATTTATTTTGTCAAACATGTACAAGATAACAGGTATACTGTAAGTATAAACATGGACATGAACTACAAATAAATGCAGACAGTAGGACAGGGACGGTAGGCACGATGGTGCGCTTATGCACGCCCCCTTTATGGACCTCTTAGGAATGGGGTGAGGTCCATGGTAGACAGTTTAAGGTTGAAGCTGTGGGGGGTTGAGGATGTAACAACGGAGTCGGGTAGAGCATTCTAGGCGTTGACCTGTTGCTGACGTCATATTTTCTGCAATCGAGTTTGGGGCGGTTTACCTTGAGTTTGTATTTATTGTTTGCTTGAGTATTATTGAGGTTGAAGCTGAAGTAGTCGTTGGCAGGTAGGACGTTGTAGCAGACAATTTTGTGTACTATGCTTAGGTTAGACCGTAGGTCGCATAATTCCAAGTTGTCATAATTCCTGGTGGCATAAGGGATTCTATTGTGAGCAGAGGAGTAGAGTACTCTTCTTGTGAAATACCTCTGGACCCAATCAATTGTATTAATGTCCGATATACAGTGTGGATTCCAGGCATAATCCACACTGTAATCCACATTTAAGAGATTAAGAGATAGCTAGCTCTGTTCATAAGCAAATTCCCTGCAGCAAGGTCTGAACAAAAGGAGGATTAGTTCTCAGCCACAATAGGAATTGCCCAACAAGCCCCATCAGTCCAAACTTCAATCAACGAAACCTAGCTCAGACAAACTCCTAGGACAGTGATGGCTAACCTTTTTGTCGCTGCGTGACAAAAGTGCACGCATGTGCATGAGACAGCGCATGTGCACACCTGCATCCATAATACAATGCTTGCATGACCCCCCTTGCGCACCCCAGCCCCCATGCATGACCTCCATGCTCCCCCACCTCCCCGCGCATGCACACGTAGTCCAGTTTTATGATTACATAAATTACTTTTTTTTACTTCAAAATGTGTAAAGCAGTGTTGCTGGTGTGTGAGTTCTACACATTTTGCTGAGTGAGGCTTCAGGTCTTTGCTCCAAAGCCCTGCTCTTCTACTATCAAAATCTGTGGGGGCTCCCACCCTCTGTGGGGGCTCCCACCCTCTGGAACGAGCTCCCCCCAGGATTACGTCAACTTCCCGACCTCCGAACCTTCCGCCGCGAGCTTAAGACACATCTATTTATCCGTGCAGGGCTGGCCTAGGGTTTGATTTTTTTTTTTTATAAATTTAATTTTAATGGGGTTTTGTATTTTAACTATAGTTTTAAATTTGGCCTAATGGAATAAGTTTTTTAAATGTTGTTTTAACATGTATTTATATTATATTTTATGTTTTATAAGGCTGTAAACCGCCCTGAGTCCTTCGGGAGATAGGGCGGTATAAAAGTTTGAATAATAAATAAATAAATAATAAAAAAAAAATAAAGAGAAATGTAGGGGAAAATTAGGAAAGGCCCTAAATATATTGCCATTTAGGTGCAAATGAAGGGAAACCAAACTTCTTTTTAAAAAGTTTCTTCACCCTACATCAAGAGTGTCCAAACGTGGCCCCTTGAAGAGTGGTGGACTTCAACTCCCAGAATTCTCCAGCCAGCATGAGCTATAAATATGAGCAAGTTGCTGACTGGGGAATTCTGGGAATTGAAGTCCACCACTCTTCAAGGGGCCAAGTTTGGACATCTCTGCCCTATGTCACGAGTAATAGGTCAGTTATATATCTCCTCAACGTTTGTTTGTTAAGATGTTTTTCAGAGATATTATTTCTTTTCAGAGAGGAATCTTAAAAATAGAGGAACATTTTAAATATTAAAAGTGAAGATTTGCGACTGAGAAATGGTATAAATAAATCAAATAACATTCATTGATTTACAGACAAGTGGCACACTTGCTGGAAGGCATCTTTTTCTTGAGATCTTTCCCCCCTGGGAACTTCATTTTAAATGTTGACATTATTATGATCTTAGTTCTCTTATATCTTAATTGTGTATATAGCCCATTGAATGAGATCATAATCTGACCAGGAATACTCAATAGTTTTGTAAACACAATGCACCAAAACCTGAAAGAAATAAGGTATTTCCTAAGTATGTATGAACTTTGACCAGTAATGGCTTGTTTTAACAGGAAACTAAAAAAATGGGTTCTTGTGGCAGTCATTATGATTACTAATACCATAGGAGTAAAGGTTTATAATATATTTCTCCTTTAAACATAGAAAGTTGTAACACAGTGTACAATGGATTATGTCACAACTGCAAGCAAGACGGGCTTCTGTAGCTCAGACTGCTAATGCAGTCTATTATTAACAGCAGCTGCCTGCAATTACTGCAGGTTCTAGTCCCACCAGGCCCAAGGTTGACTCAGCCTTCCATCCTTTATAAGGTAGGTAAAATGAGGACCCAGATTGTTGGGGGCAATAAGTTGACTTTGTATATAAATATACAAATAGAATGAAGACTATTGCTAACGTAGTGTAAGCCTCCCTTAGTCTTCGGAGAAGGGCGGGATATAAATGCAAATTAAAAAAAAGCAACATTCCCATTCTGTAAATGAGGAATCTGATCTTATCACTGCATATCAGTTCAGAAGTATTGCAATTGTGATACAAGCTTGTATCTCATCATGAAGCATCTCAAAACTGATTATTTTCTGCTGTCAAGCCAGCCTGATACTGCCCTATGGGTATCGAAAATTAAACTTTGCAATCAAAGTTATAAACAAATGAAAATGCAGAATTAGAAAGAAAACTAAAGCAATGAGAAGAAAAACCCTTCACAAAAACGGGGAAATAATGTAGGATTATAAGTATGTGGACACATAAATACCTATGATCTCCAAAGAAGAAGTAAGTTTGTAATTGATCTGAGATTGCACATGTATTTTTCATATATGATTGATTTGGGGAGCTCATGTTTTGAATACGATTGAATATAATAACTCTGAAATATTTTCTGTTGCTTATCACTTTGAATTGAATTTAGTTCAGGCATTCCGCTCTTCCATTTCTTTCTTTCTCATATCGCTTGTTGACAGTTTTAAGAGTCTTATCAATGCCTTCTGGCTTACAGTAACCATAATCACTAAAATGATATTGCAGCCATCTTAACAGAAGTAAATTAGCTGTTATATTCACACATACTATAGCTAAATAAGAGGGTAGATTCTGAACTGTGTAAAAACCTAAGATACTAATAAATCTAACAAGCCGTGTCTTATTATTATTTTATGCAATTCCTTTCTTTTCATATTATTTATTCCTTACCCTATATTGCCTACAGTTCAAAATGGGATAGAGTGGGACTCATCTTTGGACATAGGGTTATGCACAGAAGTGGGTTTCAGCAGGTTCTGACCAGTTCTAGAGAACTGGTAGTGGAAATTTTGAGTAGTTCGGAGAACCGGTAGTAAAAATTCTGACTGGCCCCGTCCCATCTATTATCTGCCTCCCAAGTCCCAGCTGATTGGGAAGAAATGGGGATTTTACAGCATCCTTCACCTGGAGTGGGGTGGGAATGGAGATTTTACAGTAGCCTTCTCCTGGAGTGGGGAGGGAATGGGGATTTTGCAGTAGCCTTCCCCTGCCATGACCACCAAGCCACGCCCACCAAGCCATGCCCACAGAACCGGTAGTAAAAAAAATTGAAACCCACCACTGGTTGTGCAAATACATATCAATTTGTGTATGAGATTAAACATATTCCCCTTTTACTAAGGGCAATATCACATTTGTTTATTAGTGAAATGCTATTCTAGTTTAACTTTTGGGGAATGCTAGGGTAATCTCCCAAGAATTGTTCCTGTCTCCATAGACAAGGCCTCCAATTTTTATTGATTGTAAGTAAAATATCTAAGAGTATCCTGATTCTACTGTATTTGAACTGAAGTCTACCAACTGGGATCTAAGTGGCAGGAAAGATATGTTTTGCATGAGTAGAAAGCAGTTCTACCAAATGTAAGCAGTTCGCCCCCTGAAGGGCTCCAAGAATAGGCACACAAGCACCAAATAGATTGAACTAGCAATTTAGGCTGTCAGGACTGCATTGTATAGGTTTCCCCGACATTGGATGCCATATGTTAAATAAATAAATAAGTTCCACCAACTCAAGTCAATGACTGCTTTCTACCCTAGTAATTATGGTTTCCAGCTGTGGTTCCCAAGCCCCACTCTTTTGAGGAGGGAGAATACACGTTAGCTTGGGAAGTGAGAGCCGGTTTGGTGTAGTGGCTAAGGCATTAGACTAAAAAATGGGTGACCTTGAGTTCTAGTCTCTATTTAGGGATAAAGCCAGCGGGGTGAGCTTATGCCAGTCACTTTCTCTCAACCCTAGGAAGGAGACAATGTCAATGCACTTCTGAAAAACCTTATCAAAACAATTGCAGGGGCTTGTCCAGGCAGTCTCTGAGAATCACAAATGATTGAACAGAAGAAAAAAAAAGAAGGGAAGAAAAGCTTCATTGCATAAATTGATTTCCATCAGAAGAGCCTAACCAAGATACAGTTTTTTCTTCCATTTTTCCCAGAATGTAAAATCCCCATTCAAACTGATTGACTCTTGACATGGTCTTGGAACATTCTTGGCAGTTAAATAGACGGGGCTTGATGTACTTTCACAGTATTTAGTTCCCTGCCTAGCCATGATAGTCTTCCATCCACATAGATCCTGATTAGGCTCAAACCTACTTCCAAGGACAGCCAAGGTCTACCTATGCTGCCACTTGCTGAGGATTCCTTCCTGTAGGAAAAATGAACACTCTGGAACATAATTTATTTCCTAGGGCTTAAGAACAGGTTGACTGCAAGAGCAAATATTTGATTTTAGATTTGTAGATCCATTTGACACAGGAATTATCCATTGATAATTCCTGTGTCAAAAGTCAAGACAATAGTGGGAAGCTGTATCTGAAAATAGGCTGATTTATTTAAAATTTCTCCTAAATAATTTAACCTTTTACAGGTGATTCATAAATACATTACATCATTTATTACAAAAATTAAAATGTTGTGGATTTATGATTATAAAAGAATACTATTAAAAAGTATTTATAACATTTTTTTCTCCCTTGAATATTTCTGCAAATGCAGGTTCTGGTTTTCTTCCCCCCCATCCCTCAATCGATCCATTGGTTGCAACAGGAATTGACCAGCTGGCTTCTTGTCTGAGCCTGACATTGTGAGTTGAGAGAGAGTTACTGGTCCAATCTCACCCAGCCAGCTTTTATGGCTAAAGCAGGACTAGAACTCATAATCTCCTGGTTTATAGCCTGGTGCCTTAACCATGAACCAAAATGGCTCTCATTTATTACATTTAAATCAGTTTATTATAAGAACCGCAGTGCCGCAGTGGTTGGAATGCAGTATTGCAGGCTACTTCTGCTGACTGCCAGCTGCCTGCAATTTGGCAGTTTGTATTTCACCAGGCTCAAGCCTTCCATCCTTCCAAGGTGGGTAAAATGAGGACCCAGATTGTTGGGGGCAATATGCTGACTCTGTAAACCACTTAGGGAGGGCTGTAAAGCACTGCAAAGCGGTATGTAAGTCTAAGCGCTATTGTTATTATAATTGAGCATACACCTCCTAAACAGTGGCTGTGGTTATGTAAACTATTTATTTTTATTTATTTATTTTATTCAATTTCTATACCGCCCTTCTCCCGAAGGACTCAGGGCGGTGTACAGCCAAGTAAAAAATCACAATATCAATATTAAAAGAAATTAAAACAAGCATATTATAAAATGGCCAAATTTAAAACAAATTAAAATATTAAAATATAAATAACCCAATAAAATTTTAACCCAATAAAATTTTAAGCCAGTCCCGCTTGAATAAATAAGTGCGTTTTCAGCTCACGGCGAAAGGTCCGAAGATCAGGTACTTAGCGTAAACCAGGGAAGCTCATTCCAGGCGTGGGAGCTCCCACAGAAGGCCCTACTCCTGGGGCCGCCAGCCGACGTGTTTGGCGGGCGGCACCCTGAGAAGGCCCTCTCTGTGAGCGTCTGGTCGGTGGGAGGCAACGGTAACAGCAGGCGGTCCCGTAAGTACCGGGTCCTAAGCCATGGGCGCTTTAAAGGTGGTGACCAAAATCTTAAAGCGCACCGGAAGACCACAGGAAGCCAGTGCAGACTGCGCGGGAGTGGTGTTACATGGGAGCAACGAGTTGCTCCCACTATTACCAGCGCAGCTGCATTCTGGACTAACTGCAGCCTCCGGGTGCACTTCAAGGCAGCCCATGTAGAGAGCATTGCAATAATCCAGGCGGGAAGTTACGAGGCATGGTGACCGTGCATAAGGCATCCCGGTCAAGGAAGGCGCAACTGGCGCACCAAGCGAACAGTGGAAGGCCCTCTTGGAGGCAGCCGCCAAATGATCGTCAACGACAGCCGCCCATCCAAGAGGACTCCCAAGTTGCGCACCCTCTCCGTTGGGGCCAATAACTCGCCCCACAGCCAGCTGCAGCTGCAGCTGACTGAACAGTGCCGGCATCCACAGCCACTCCGTCTTGGAGGATTGAGCTTGAGTCTGTTTCTCCCCATCCAGACCCGTCGGCTTCCAAACACCGGGACAGCACTTGACAGCCGTTGGGGTGGTCCGGGGTGGAAAAATACAGCTGCGTGTCGTCAGCGTACAGATGATAACTCACCCCAAAACCACTGATGACCTGTGGCGGCTTCATATAGATGTTGAACAGGAGGGGCGATAGAATCGACCCCTGAGGCACCCCACAAGTGAGGCGCCTCGCGGTCGACCTCTGCCCCCCTGTCAACACCGTCTGCGACCGGTCGGAGAGATAGGAGGAGAAACTAGGGTTTGCTTTTATCATGGTTTGGTGGAAGTCAGAATACCCAAGTTTACACATCTTCTGACAATAATGGTTTTACAGACTGCAGTGGTTGGCTACTCCAATGTTCAGTCACAACCAAACTAAATTTTGAATTGCACTAATCATCAGTGCAATATATGAAGCCAGTAGAGAGAAGTCACATAAAAATTGAGATTATTTTAAAACTTGGGCCTGTTTCAAAATAATGGTAAATGTGAGTACTGATAGCCAAATTTTGAAATCCTTTAAATATTGATCTGAAGTTTGAGAATTGTTTTAATAAATTTTGAAGGTCTTGGATAGAAAAGAAAATATGGTGAAGCAAGAATGGAGGCACTGCAGTATGTGTTTTTTCAAACCATGGTTTAATACAGGGGTCTCCAACCTTAGTAACTGTAAGACTTGTACACAAGTCTTAAAGTTGCCAAGGTTGGAGACCCCTGGTTTAATAGACTGAAATATCTGAATCTCGTTTAGATGCCTTTTCAGTTGTCAGATAAATGCTGAAAGATTTCAAATAAAATTGTTGAGAAGTAGCTAACACATTCTAATCTATTGATTAGGTTACAATGTCAGCATAGGGGTTGTTCAGAATTAATGTACAGTTGAAAGATATGATAATTTGTAAGAACAATGGCTGGCTCAAAGATTAAGAACAGATGAATTCTCAGAATATAGTTTAGTATAACTCCTTCACTCTCTCCTCTTTTAAATGCAATGAAGAATGGAAGGTGGTTAATATATCAATGTGCAGGAGATGAATTGAACACAACAGGCAATTTTATATATCCATATTTTCTACTAGTGAGTTTTTCTACAGAAGGAAAATTCTTATCTATTTCTACTTTTTTTGGAAGGACTGATCATTCCCTCTGAAATTTTCTGTGTTTCTGACATACTTTGTGAGCAGAGACTCTGTCAAAACAGAAATCTTAGTAACCTACTATATTACATTATTAGTGCATATTGGAGGTTGTGCCATGCCCTGTGCAGATGGCTTGTTGACACAATATTTTCCACAAAGTGTTGATTTTCAAAAAGAGCTACTTGGGCCACAAGGGACTGCTTCTATTGATTATTTTATTTTCCACAGTGTGTTTTATATCAAGCATTCTATAAAGCAGAGAAAGACTTAAGAGAATACAAAGAACCAGAGAAGATTTAAAAATAGTATCTGATAAGCCAGTTCTTCCTCATCACAAGGGTAGTTTTCTCTCTCTCTCTCTCTCTCTCTCTCTCTCTCTCTCTCTCTCTCTCTCTCTCTCTCTCTCTCTCTCTGTGTGTGTGTGTGTGTGTGTGTTCCCCACTGGAACTGGTATTTCCTTTCTACATGTCAGTTAAACAATGACATCCCCAGGTGTCCACCCTCCTTTTGTCAATTGACAAATGCGCAGCAGATGGCGAAAATGGCCTGGCGTATATTTCCAGGCAATTATCAAAAAAAACCCACAACAAAATAAGAACCCAACCCACAACATGAGTCCGCTGCACCTTACTGCTGACTGCAGTTTGTGGTTGCAGCTGTTGGCGCTAATGTTGCTTAATGAGATTAACATTGCCTGGCAGTGCAAAAATAATTTATTGAAACTCTTTGGCCCTCCCTCAAGGGCCAAGGGAGGGAGGGAGGCTTCATCTTGTGGGTTGTATTGACTTTTTAGCATCCTTTTTTCACACAGACGAGTAAAAAAAGGAGACGCTGTGGTCTGCTTCTTCATTTGAACCCTTGCTTGGAATATTGGAACGAGAGTTTGATCCCTCCAGGAATTTAAGTTCTGCAGTCTCTCCTTTCTTTGAAGATCATGGGAAAGTAAAAGTTTGTCTCCCCTTTCATTGGCCTTTCGGTATTTTACTAGAGAGGATAGTGAAGCTGAAAGAGACGGTTTGTACAAAACTGTTAAATTAGGGCTGGAATCCAGATAGAGGCATGGAAAGTATTCACACCATAGATCTAGGACAGCTGAGACCCCTCAAACAAGCAGTGGGCGTCGAGTTGCCACTGATGGTTCTCCTCCCTCCTTCTGTTCCCAAAGGCCAGGCATTTACTTTGGGTGGTGGAAAGTATCAGAAGAAGTAGCAAACATTTCCAGGCTCAATGGCTCAACCATTCTCAATGGACTGTTCACCTCCATTCCTGTTCCTTGCTCGAAGCTAAAATTGGGGACATGGCTAGGGTAGAGACAGGCAACAGGGATCTATCTGCAAGCATACTCATACCTAGATGTTGGATTGGGATGCATACAAAGCCTTCTTCAACTCTTCTTGTCACCTGCCTTCTCTACGCTGTTTTGGGTCTCATCTCACATGCTCCTGGGGAGGAAAGCTATGGCAAATCTAGACAGCGTACTAAAAAGCAGAGACATCACCCTGCCAACCAAAGTGCGTATAGTCAAAGCTATGGTTTTCCCAGTTGCAATGTATGGCTGTGAAGGTTGGACCATAAGAAAGGCTGAGCGCCAAAGAATTGAGGCCTTTGAACTCTGGTGCTGGAGAAGACTCCTGCGAGTCCCTTGGACTGCAAGGCGAACAAACAAGTCAGTTCTAGAGGAGATCAACCCTGACTGCTCTTTAGAAGGCCAGATCCTGAAGATGAAACTGAAATACTTTGGCCACCTAACGAGAAAGAAGGACTCACTGGAGAAGAGCCTAATGCTGGGAACAATTGAAGGCAAATGAAGAAGGGGACGGCAGAGAACGAGGTGGCTGGATGGACTCACTGAAGCAGTAGGCATGAGTTTAAATGGACTCCAGAGGATGGTAGAGGACAGGAAGGCCTGGAGGAATGTTGTCCATGGGGTCACGATGGGTCGGACAAGACTTCGCAACTAACAACAACAACATGTGGTAATGGATACTTTATTCTGGTGTGATGACATGTGGAAGGAAATCAATTTTCAGCTTAGGGCAACAATTCACCATAATCTCATGCATCATTTGCCAAATTCTAAGGCTGGGTTTACCACTAAACCATGGTTTATTTGTTCATTGTAGGAACAGACCTGCAATGGCTGATGTCACGGCTTATACGAAGCCATGGATCATGGTTTACAAACCATACTGGTTGGGCTCTGACAATGCACTGAATCAAAACTAAATGCATCTGACTAGCACATATGTGCAAGGGGAACCTTTACCTTTACCTTTTTATGGTTTGGTAGTGTGATGCGTGGTCTCGTTCTATGACCTCTATGGGGATGATTCAAAAGCACAGTAGCATGGATACCACAAGGGATTTATAACAAGAGATAATGACACCATTTATTTACACTATTTTTGGCATGGTTCAAACAATGAAATGGAGTTCTAACTCTGGATGAATGCCTTCCTGACCAGAAAAGTAAGCATATTCTAGTACAGGGGTCTCCAACCTTGGTCACTTTAAGACTTGTGGACTTCAACTCCCAGAGTTCCTCAGCTAGCAAAGCTAGCTGAGGAATTCTGGGAGTTGAAGTCCACAAGTCTTAAAGTGACCAAGGTTGGAGACCCCTGTTTAGCAGACAGGCATTTTCTGTCTGGTCACATCTTATGCAGCAGCCATTTTGTGAAGTTTCCCCATCTAGTAACCATTTTTATAAGAGCATGCACAACTTCCTTTCAGCATTCAAAATGGCACGCAAATATTGCCTATCCTCATTCATAGAGCTACTGTAGACTTTATTATATTCTCCGCCAATGAAAAGGAGAAATGGGAAGAAAGTAAGAAGGAAAGGATTTTATATGTGAAATTATCCCAAACGCAGCTATTCAATTATTAATCAGGCTGCTCATAGAAATATAGTTTCCTTGGGAACAGTAACAATTAAGATGGCTTGACTGACTTAATTTTCTATTGTAGAGATGCGTGCAAGAAAAGGAATTAAATAATTTATTTAGTACATTTCTGAAATGATTTATTGAAGCTCAGGATAGTTAACAACCTCATAATAAATGAATTCTAAAAATAACAAGAGCATCACTGCCAAAGTACTTTTTTTTTTTTTTACAAAAATGCGAAGTGGGGGATATTTTATATCTCAGTAGTTAATTTACTAACTTTGCTTCTTCCAACATTGGCCTTCACAGACACACTTATTTTAGGATATGCATTATGGCTCACTTCGAAGAGGGCATCCCCTGTGAGGATGCCGGTGTGGAAGGCAAGAAAGGACAAATGACAAAACAGGAGTGGCATCATCACCCTAGTGCTGTGACTTCTGTATTTCTGTCAGATACTGGAACATGAGTGCATAACAGCAGCATTTGTACAATGGCATCAGCGCAATTGGCTGTGGATGTCCGTTGATAGCAACAA
Source organism: Ahaetulla prasina (assembly GCF_028640845.1). NCBI lineage: Eukaryota > Metazoa > Chordata > Lepidosauria > Squamata > Colubridae > Ahaetulla > Ahaetulla prasina. Next base: position 214,524,779 of record NC_080539.1, read on the forward strand.
AACAATTTTCATTGAAAAACACTTGTTAGGAATTCTGTTTCTATATAGCATCACAGAACAAAGAGTACAGTCACCATGTGCTTTCCTGCTTAACTATTTAACTATAACAGGAAACAGGAAACTCTACTTAGAACAAAAGAGTATAGAGTATATACCATAGATCCAAACTTGTAAACACTGCCATCTACTGGCTAAATAATGCTATAGTTGTTGCATAGAAATACATTTCAATAATGAATTCCAACAACACTAACTGATATGCCTATTCTTAGGACAACTAAGTATTAAAGATAGATCTGTCTCATTACATTTGCCCACTGTTTAAATAAAAATAATTCAAATACTATGAACCATGACTGTTGCTTCACTGTAAAGGGAGCCGTTGACTTACAACAGTTCGTTTAGTGACCGTTCAAAGTTATAATGGCATTGAAAAATGTGACTTATGACCGTTTTTCAGAGTTATAACTGGGGTGAAATCCAGCAGGTTCTGACAGGTTCTGGAGAACTGGTAGCGGAAATTTTGAGTAGTTCGGAGAACTGGCAAATACCACCTCTGGCTGGCCCCAGAGTGGGGTGGGAATGGAGATTTTGCAATATCCTTCTCCCAGGAGTGGGGTCAAAATGGAGATTTTGCAATATCCTTCCCTTGCCACACACCCACCAAGCCACACCCACAGAACTGGTAATAATTTTTTTTGAATTTCACTACTGAGTTACAACCTTTGCATCACCCCCATGATCACGTGATCAAAATTCAGATTCTTGGTAACTGGTTCATATTTATGACGGTTGCTGTGTCCCAGTGTCATGTGATCTCCTTTTGTGACCTTCTGACAAGCAGGGTCAATGAAGTGAAGCCAGATTCACTTAACCGGGTTACTGATTTATCAACTGCAGTGATTCACATAACAACTGTGGCAAGAGAGGTTGTCAAATGGGGCAAAACTGATTTAACAAATGTCTCATTTAACAACCGAGATTTTGGGCTCAATTGTACCATAAGTTGATGACTACCTGTAATCTTGGCGATCTAAAGGCATCTGCATTGGGGTTTCAACCAGAAAAACTGGTGATGAGTCATAAAAGAGGAGTCCATTTTTTCCAATCAGTATCCAAGCAAAAAGCATTGCTCTCACCATTTATTTATTTATTTTATTTATTTAGTCAATCATATATAAGATAACAGGTAAAAGTATAAACATAATTTGAATACATGAAAAGAGTAAGTAAAAAGGAATATTAGGACAGGGACGGTAGGCACGCTGGGTCGCTTATGCACACCCCTCTTAGGAACGGGGTGAGGTCAACAGTAGACAGTTTAAGCTTAAAGTTTTGGGGGTTTGGAGAAGAAACTACAGTGTCAGGTAGTGCATTCCAGGCATTGACCACTCTGTTACTGAAGTCATATTTTCTGCAATCGAGTCTGGAGCGGTTTACCTTGAGTTTGTCTCTATTATTTGCTTGTGTATTGTGTGGTTGAAGCTGAAATAGTCATTGGCAGGCAGGACATTGTGGTAGATAATTTTATGTACTATGCTTAGGTCAGACTGAGGTCGGCATAGTTCTAAGTTGTCTAAGCCCAAAATTTGGAGTCTGGTGGCATAAATTTGGAGTCTGGTTGCATTTTGCGGGTAGAGGAGTGGAGGACTCTTCTCGTAAAATATCTCCGGACTCTCTCGATTGTATTTATGTCCGATATGCAGTGCAGGTTCCAGACAGATGAGCTGCATTCAAGAATTGGTCTAGCAAATGTTTTGTACGCTCTAGTTAGTAGTACAATATTACCAGAGAAGAAGCTTAGGTTAACAACTCTTAGTGTCTTTTTGGCAATGTTGTTACAGTGGGCTCTGGTACTTAGATCTTTAGAAATTAGTACCATCTCCATACCTTGCTAAGAGGTGCTGTCACCTGCCACATGTCGAGGTGAGTTAGTTTAAATTAGTTTAAATTATAAAAGTATTTATGGGCAGCCTTTATAATTAGCCTTATTAGTGGTTTACCGGCATTGCTTCACCATACACTGGGAAGGATTTATCAGCCAGAAGCATTTTCTGTAAATCCTGTACATAAGCTATTCCTCATTTAGGCAAACTTGGTATTTAACTCTCCCCCCCCCCCTTCAAAATCTAGTAAACATTTTCTTTAACTATTGCAACCTTTTGGCCCACACCCCAAATACTTTGTTTAGTTTGAGCAAAGCGGAGACCTGGATTGGTGGGATTAGAACCGAGAAGTGGGAGGAAATTAGTTAACAGCCTGCTTGAACTGTCTTGCAGATGCAGATCACCCACAAGGGTCATAAAAAAGCAGCATAGGGAAAAAAAAAAGAAGTAAAGTATCGATGTCTTCCAAAGTTAGTCAGCTCCTGTGATGATTAAAACAAAAAAAGAACCAAACCAAACAGTAGAGCAGGACCAACATATTAAAGACATTTAACTGCTCCTCTTTAAACAAAGAGCAAAGTAAGGGTAGCAGAAAGGGGGCCACTCCCACAATAAATCAGAAAAGGAAGCAGACAAAGGTCAAAACACCCCAAACCCAAAGAACATTAACACTTTGGAGAGAAAGATTTCCTAAGGAACAAATGCTCGTTCTTTCTTTAGATAAAGCAGACACCTTATCTTTGTAAGTTTACAGAAGGGAGCCAAAGATACAAGTAAGCACTCAAACTAAGGCAAGGCCTGGCTCTTTTTAGCAGCTGGCAGTCATTTAAACCCTCCAAAAGCCTCCGAGGAGCCAATCGCCTGCTTAAGTAGATGCTGTAAAAAGGTCCCAGAGATTTACAAGGAAAGTCTCCATGCTAAACTAGGCACCGTCTGATAAACAAGCAATCTTAGCTCCAGGCTAAATGATGCTGCTTCAGGCTTTGATTTCCTCTGTCTGTGAATGATATATTTGTGCTCGAGGAGAGGTTTTTGTCATGGACCGGCCATGATTACTGGTCCATGAACCAAAGTTAGGTCATGGATCTTCAGCTCCGAGATCAGAAAATGATCTCAGAAAAGTTTTATCCCTTTTTTGTTTTGTTTTGTTTTGGGCTTTGTTTTGTAGGTTCAAAAACCAGCTCCTTAATTACGAGCATACAGTTCTGAAACATTTCCCCAGCTTCCTAGAGACTGAGCTTTTGTTAGCACAAACTGTCAGTTGAACTCTGAATACACACACACACACACACACACACACACACACACACAGAGAGAGAGAGAGAGAGAGAGAGAGAGAGAGAGAGAGAGAGAGATTATATGAAAATAAGTGCCAAATTAGGTTTCTGGTCTAATTTTACTTTCATTGTTTTTTTTAAACTGCCTATTTTAATTTATAGTCTGTCTAAAAAAATATTCTGAACCTGCAATTCTGAAAACTGATAATAAATACATCAGAACCTCCCATTTATGTGGCCTACAATTTTAGGTTCTCAGACAGCTTTCAGATATTAAACCCAACCCTTCAGCATCAGATCTGATCACCGTTGGTAGGCAATTTGCAGTCTGCATACAACATCCTTTATCAAAGCAAGCAGCCTTTTTTTTTCCTACTTAAATTTTATTGGAAAGATTTCAAAAGATGGAGATCTGGAGGAAAACCAAGTCAACAGGGCAATTTTATACCTATCTACTCTACACCTAATCTGTAGTGGAGCTCTGAGCCAATGTGGGTATGATATTAAGTCAGTCACTTTCTTTTGATTTTCCTGCCTGTGAGCGTATTTGCATCCTTAACAAATTAATTATGTTAAATTTGGTAGTCTCTGCTTCCATAAAATATTTTTGACGATGAAGAAGAAAAACTTGATCTTTCTTGGCTAAGAATTCTTCCCTGGGAAAAGGATTTTAATGCTAGCTTTAGAGTAATTGAATTAATGGAGACATATCTGATCTCTCTTAAAAACTTGCTGACAAAATCCTGAGTTATACAAAGTGTTGCAGAATCCAATTTGGGTCGATCACTGGGACCAGAGTTTTTCGAGCTCTCGGACTTGTGCTGGAGCTGTTTCTCCAGTGAACTTCTTTTGCTTCTTTGAAAAAAAAGGTTCCCTGAGGATGGGCTCCAGCATGAGTTTGGATGCTTGGAACCTCTAAATGTCAGGTCCTGGTGATTGACCCAGATTGGATCCTGCAACACTATCCTGGGACACAAATATTTGCCTTTATTTGTTATATAAAGCATTAACAAATGTCTTAAATATATTTATGAAGGATCTATTCTTTTATTAGGGGGATGCGGTGGCTCAGCGGCTAAGACACTGAGCGTGTCGATCAGAAATTTAATTGTTATTTTATGCTGTATCTATATGTATTTTTATATGCCTGTGAACCGCCCTGAGTCCCTAGGGAGATAGGGCGGTATATAAATATGATAAATAAATAAAATAAATAAATAAGAAAGGTTGGCAGTTCGGAGGTTTGAATCCCTAGCACCGCGAAACGGAGTGAGCTCCCATTACTTGCCCAAGCTTCTGCCAACCTAGCAATTCGAAAGCATGTAAAAATGCAAGTAGAAAAATAGGAACCACCTTGGTGGGAAGGTAATCGCATTCCGTGCGCCTTCGGCGTTTAGTCATGTCAGACACATGACCACGGAATTGTCATCAGACAGTGCTGGCTCTTCGGCTTAGAAACAGAGATGAACACTGCCCCCTAGAGTCGGGAACGACTAGCATGTATGTGCGAAGGGAACTTGTACCTTTACCTTATTCTTTTATTGTTCGAATGAAGTAAAATCATGCAATGTTTGCTTGTATAATTCTTGTAAAAGAGTTCAGTGTCTTTAGTCTTTTCTGCAAAGGCAGCCTGTATATGTGTATATCACTATATCTTTCTCTCTTTCTCTCTCTCTCTCTTTCTTTCTTTCTTTCTTTCTTTCTTTCTTTCTTTCTTTCTTTCTTTCTTTCTTTCTTTCTTTCTTTCTTGGCAGTCTGATTTCACCTTTTGGAAGGAGAGAAAAGGTTTCAGTTCAGGAATCCTCTGAGTTTCCACTCCATTTTGAATTTGATCCGAGGAGGTACAGTTTCAACATCAATATTTGGGTTATGGCATTTGGCTTATAAGCAACCATCCAGGGGATGTATAATTTGATGCCACCTTTATATCAGCTATTTCTTCAACATATACTTGGGCAGAAGAATACGCATTATCGTATGGTGATACTCAAACAAGAGCAGAAAACAAAAGTAAAGATTTGGCTAAGGAAGACTTAATTGGTATCCTAACGTTTCTCACATATCATCTTAATTTAACATTTAATGAATGCACCATACTTTTAGCCAATCTGGTTACTTTATGCTTAAGCATGTTGTGGGAACCCAGGAAATGGGATTAATTCAACAAATGTGCAAACTCTGCCCCAGGGTAACAAGCATAAATAGTTCCATTGAACACCATGAAGCCAAATCAATAATTGTGATATCGTTTTGTTTCTGCTATACAGTGGATAGACCATAGAGCAGAGGTCTCCAACCTTGGTCCCTTTAAGACTTGTGGATTTTTCAACTCCCAGAGTCCCTCAGCCAGCAAAGCTGGCTGAGGAACTCTGGGAATTGAAGTCCACGAGTCTTAAAGGGACCAAGGTTGGAGACCCCTGCCATAGAGCACAGGAAGCTGAGTAAAAGACTACCCATATAACATTATTCCTCTTTCACCAAGGACAGGAAAGGAGAGTGAGCACATTCCCACACAAGGGTGCATCTTTTAGTCCTTCCTTCCAGCAGCCAGTGTTCTTCCTCCTCATGCATATACTCTATATATAATAAATTGTAATAAAGGAGTATATTATAATAAAAGAATAGGGAAAACCTTCCATTGGTACCTATGTTCCACTGAGCATTTTCTTTTCCAAAGTTCGGCAGAGTGGTTGGGTAGCATGGGAAGTTCAGGAAACCAAAGGATTGATCGAGAAATATGTAATTGCTCCCCTGGTCAGCAACTAAAAACTCCCATATACTTCTCCTAAAATATAAAGCAAGCTTGGCCATTTGCATGAAACTTGTTGAATATATTAATATATGTTGGACCATGCAGTGATTAGGGACAGTATCTAATTAAACTGAAATTTGAGGAAACATCTCAACATCCCTCCCTTCCCCAACCAGGCATTCTGGGAGTTGAAGTCCACACGTCTTAAAGTTGCCAAGGTTGGAGAGCCCTGCTCTAGGATATAGTCAAGAGAGAATAAAAGCACATCAAGAGTTGCAAGATTCCAATACCATAACGCTAAAACAAAAGTGCTTTTATGATTCATGACTTTGGTATTCATGTCTGGTCTACTTTGAAGAACTGATATAATAAGCATGTTGAAAGATCAGTTTTAGGAACCTCTTGTTCTCTCTGTCAGCATTCCAGAAAAAACCCCAATTCCCAGTAAAAGCTCTGAAGCAATCATTTTGCAAAGTTCTGTTTACTAGAATAGGCAAACATATTAGGCCGGAAGCCTCCGTGCTGCCATTCTCAATTGCTTGCACTAACTAGAAATCCCTGCTCAGCTTTTAAATCAAGGTTAGGTAATCCATGGCCTGCATGGGGCCTCCAAACATGTATGTTACCGGCCCTAGAGTCTCTGAGCTCAACAAATTTTAAATTCTGCCTCTCACTTTTTTTAGCCTGTAGCAAGCAGACAAATCACGGAACTCGTATTAATAAATGGAATACTTTACCTGACTCTGTGGTCTCTTCCCATAATCCTAAAAGTTTTATCCAAAAACTTTCTACTATTGACCTCACCCCATTCCTAAGAGGATCATAAGGGGCGTGCATAAGAGCACAAACGTGCCTACCCTTCCTGTCCTATTGTTTTTCTTTTCTTCTTCCTATATATATGCTTATACCTCCTTATATTTACCCATATATGTGTTTATTTACTATATAATCTTTCTGTATGAGACCTAAATATATTGTTGTGACAAAATAAATAAATAAATAAATAAATGCATGGCCAGGATTCATCTAAAATAAGGACACTCTTAACTATAATCTTAACCCTAATATGGCTTCAGGCGAAGCATGCAGGGCTTTGAGCAGAGCATGTGAGCTTCTCACATAGATCAAACCACATAACAGGTGCTAATGACATTGTATCTTGCAGGGCTCTTTAGAACATGCTTGCTGCTGTGCATAACAGAAGCCTGAACTATGGAATGGCAATTAACATTTGGAAGATAAATACAGTAGCATGGTACTGAGCAAGGAAAGCTGCTTGTAAAATGGACACCAGCAGATATCAGTAGGAAAGTGGCAGCACACACGATTAGTTTCTGGTTCTCAAGGACATTAACAATACAATAATGAGAAATTTGCAAACAAAAATGTAAGAAGAAAAGGCTTCAGGATGTATCGAAGGGACTCTATGTTGTTGTTGTTGTTGTTGTTTTTTGTAATCTTGGCATCAAGATGGGTACAGAAAGGATGGCCAAGCTAGATGTCACCATATATAGATGACCTTGACTAATTTCAAAACAAACAAACAAATCCGGATCATATTTGGCTGGCGTAGTGTGAGGGATTTCTCAGAAGTCAGTGTCACACAAAAGTCAACTCATACCTGGGGTTATGCCATTTGGGATTAGAAGTTCAACTAGAAGGAAACCTAAATCCCAACATCAGGAAGGGGAAATGGCTGGTTTTCTGGTAATTGCAAATAAGCTATTAACATATTTGTCAAAAGCAATGAACGGTCATCCTGGAAACTGCATGTGCTTGATAGAATAGAATAGAATAGAATAGAATTTTTAATTGGCCAAGTGTGATTGGACACACAAGGAATTTGTCTTGGTGCATATGCTCTCAGTGTACATAAAAGATGGAGAGTTTCCTCTTCTGTGTAGTGACTGTAAGCAAGAAGCATGGTTTTTGGGCCATATATTAAGTATGTTCCATCTATAAAATCCTACTCAACTATACGAGCATGGAAATATTCCAAGGCAGGGGTCTCCAACCTTTGCAACTTTAAGCTTGGAGGACTTCAACTCCCAGAATCCCCCAGCCAGCTTTGCTTAACCTTTTTGGTGCCGTGCCTAAAGCATGTGTGCATGAATGCATGTGCGCGTGCCCCAATTCCCAAAATGCAATGTGAGCACCCCCCGTGCATGCGCCCTGCACCCGTGCATGTGTGGCAGGGACCCGAAGATCAGCTGGCCAGTGGGAGGTGCGCGTGTATGCGCGGTGGAGCTGGGTTGGGGCGGTGGCTGGTGTGCCCGCAGAGAGGGCTCTGCGTACCACCTGTGACACACTTGCCATAGGTTCACCATCATGGTTCTATACCCATGATGGCGAACCTATGGCACACGTGCCAGTTGTGGCATGCAGCGCCCTCTCTGATGGCACGCGAGCCGTCGCCCCAGTACAGCTCTGCCGTGAATGTGCACACACCTCCAGCTGGCCAGCTGGTCTTTGGGTCTGCCGCACATATGCGGGGGCAGGACGTGTGTGGGGATGCATGCACATGTGAGGGGATGGGGCACGTGTGGGGATGCATGCTTGGGGGGCATGGGGGGCGTGCTTTCATTGCATTTTGGGGTTTGGCCACGCGTTTGCATGCTTTGGGCACTCAGTCTGGAAAAGGTTAGCTATCACTGTTCTATACAGTTAACATTATTAACCTGTCAGGCCTGGAAACCATACTAGACTTTAGGGTTCCAGACGCTGCCACATTTTTCCCCTGAGGGGAAGAAGGGGGGTTGAGGAGTATGGTAACATTCTTCAGGCGGTCAAGGTCAGATGGTGTTCACATCTGCAGGAGGAGTGGCGAGAAGATATTCGAATGAACTGGCAGAACATGGGACCATGTGACCAGCAAAGGGGTTAGGGGGGTGGTACTCTTGGGGTTTGTATAACTGGGAAAAGAATCCGGAAGTTCAGTTTTGGAATTTCACTCATTATGTGCCAGTTTCCTTATGCTAGTAAAGAACTCTGAAAGACAATGGCTTCTGAGTTTTTTTAATGCAGAAGAGGTTTTTCTGGAACCTTGACATAACCATTGGGTGCGATGGTCATCCGGATGGTTTCTTTTTCCTGGCTTGATACAGTAGGAGACCACTAGGAAATACTAAGGCTAGAGGCTAGAAAGGGAACTTTTAAAAAAATCCCCAAAGAAGGCACTTGTCCTGTTGCCAAGGAAACCACATGGATATGTCCACACAGTCACTTGTAGTTGAGCGTGACTTGAAGGAGACTTTCTATAGAAATGCAGCAAGGGGAATTTTGGGAGAATTGTCTGCCTCTGCCATGGCAAAGATATTCTGGAAAAAGAGAAGAATTATCCCGAGAAATGGAATGAAGCAAACAACAGTGAAGTAGGATCTCTCAATAATCATGGCTATTTCTGCTCAGTAAGGATGATATCCAATCGCACTATTATTTTGGCAAAAGAGTCAAGGCCACAACTGCTGAAGAAAGAAACAACTGAATTCTTTCATCCCTTCCATCTGTATTATCTACATGTACTCTCTGTATTATGGAAAGACCACATTATTGAGACCATATGATTCCAATGCTGGGAACGATTGAGGGCAAAAGAAGAACGGGACGACAGAGAACGAGGTGGCTGAATGGAGTCACTGAAGTGGTAGGCATGAGCTTAAATGGACTCCAGAGGATGGTAGAGGACAGGAAGGCCTGGAGGAAAGTTGTCCATGGGGTCGCAGTGAATCTGACACGACTTTGCAACTAACAACAAATTATTCCAGTATCATCATGTCCATATTATTCTAATACAAGATGGTCTTGCACTATAGTGAGCTTATAGGACTTTTCCACAGTATCCATTTCTGATCAATGGGCAAAACACATAGACATACACACAGAGACGCCTTTTCTTGAAGGACTGTGCTTGGTTGTACTTTCAGAAGTCATGTCATGATTTCTTTGATGTACTAATCCCCCCCCCCCGAAACATAGTGGTAATAGGTAGTCCATTTATTATTAATTCCCACCGTACAGTCTAATTCTCACAGCACTGTCTTAGGGCTAAAGATACTTACCCACATAGGCTGTATTGCTATTATCCTTCTCATCCTTCTCATCTTCTCATTTCTCATCCTTTCACACCTTCTCTTGTTTCCTACTACCTTCTCCTATTAGTATCTTATGGTTTATCACTTGTTGTTTGTATCTTATGATTCATGATTGTAACTATGATTTATGGTCTATGACTTTGTAGTTTGATTGAGAGCTTATGCACTGGAGACAAATTCTGTGTGTCCATTCCACGTGGCCAATAAAGAACCTATTCTATTCTATTCTATTCTATTCTATTCTATTCTATTCTATTCTATTCTATTCTATTCTATTCTATTCCCAGAACTAAAGAATACTTCACTGGTGATGAAATGACACATATAAATTGGCTTATGCTGCCAGCAGTTCTCTCTTTCCAACAAGTTGCTTCTCACATAGTATTACTCAAGGATAACAGCTCTGATATAGCTTCCTTTAGTGGACTTCTGGCCATGTCTCATCATCTTTGATCTTGCCTTCTTCTTTTAGTGCTATTAGTGCTGAATTGCTTATTATTGGCTAGCTTTGCTTTAGTAGTGAAAACTCATGCATGCGATCACATCCTATCTAAATTTTCCTGGAGTTTGAATGTAGGGTTTGCATCAACCATAGGCAACAACCTAAAATGAATTGATAAATTTCTTTCCAATTGCCACAGATGGAATGTATGCAGGTTTTACAAAAGAATGTGGAAATATGCAAAGTAAACATATTGCTTTTGACAGTAAACAGCCTTGAAATTGGCTAAAGTATCACCAGGTTGCTTCATACAAGTATTATTAAGCTTTGAAATAACAAAATTCAGCATTGTTCATTCAGACTGTTTATTCATTATCTTAGTGTTCAGCTCAGAAAACTGTAGTACTTTGCCTTTCTCTATAAAGACTTCGCTGCACTATATACCCAAGAGTTGATTCATATACTTCCTTAACTGCAGAGACACCACTTTGGATACTTGGTAACTTCAAGAATGTAGAAAAAATTTAGGAGTCAAAATGATCTTTCATCTTCTTCTGAAAACAAGTGGGTTCATGACCTCATAAAAAGTGTTGATTTTTTTCCCCTCCAAGGCGTTATCTCATAGTAAGGTGTCATTTGAAATATTCATTAACAGATAAGGTAGGGCTAGTGGTTCATCAGGAAATTTCCATTCCAGCCTTGGGAACTGGCACTAATTTTGTCTGTGTAATCTTATTGAGTATTTGAACGGCTGATGAAGAATCAAAATTGAATCATAATTTTAAAGTTCTAGGTATCCCTTGCATTTTGCCTGCTTTGAAGAGATATTTGTCAAATTTAGAATCCAAAGTAAAAATATAGCTGGTTAATTCTGTGTTTTTTTTTTCTTTTCTTTTTTTATTTGAATTTATATCCTGCCCTTCTCCGAAGACTCAGGGCGGCTTACACTGTGTTAAGCAATAGTCTTCATCCATTTGTATATTATATACAAAGTCAACTTTTATTGGCCTCAACAATCTGGGTCCTCATTTTACCTACCTTATAAAGGATGGAAGGCTGAGCCAACCTTGGGCCTGGTGGGACTTGAATTGCAAGCAGCTGTGTTAATAACAGACAGACTTAGTCTGCTGAGCCACCAGGCCCCTTCTTAAAGACAATCCAACATTTCTAGATTTCCTTCTGCTCATATCTTAAAATAAATATGAAAACTGGCCATGAAAATATTCTTTTACCTAATTTAAAGCTTGGCTTAATCCTGTTTGGACCACTTGTTCCTACCAGAGTCCTAGTATTTGAAAGAAAAATATACAAAAAGGAGCGGCATGATGGCTCAGTGATTAAGGCACTGGGCTTGTTGGTTAGAAAGTCAATAGTCCAGATTTGAGACTTTGAGCATTGTGTGACATGGTGAGCTCCCAATCTAGCTCTTGCCCACCTAGCAGTTCGAAAGTAGGAAATTGTAATTTCGAACCGTCATTGAACCAATAGTTGTTATGTGATAAATTCTGTTGGCTTAATAATTGTAATATATAAATGTGTTCTATATTTAATAAGTGCTTTAATGTTATCTCCAGCACTGCTGTTTCTTGTTTAGCCAGCAACTCAGAACATACAGAAACAAATGTGGATTTACAGTGCAACTCTTACTGTTAATGTTCTGAACTAATAGCTTCACACACACAACCAAATATTGATACTAAAAAAAGTGTAGCTCTACAGACTTGATTCCTGTTCCAGAGGAATTGAGTCTTGACAGCAAGCAGTACACGGCACCTCATTCTGTATGCCTATGGAGATTCTCAGTCATCCAGGTCATGGTTGTCCTAAAGGTGCTTTTTCAAGAGCCAACTGGACTTTCTTATTTTTCTTTGAAGACGTTTTGCTTCTCATCCAAGAAGTATTTTCAGCTCACAGCTACCCTTAGGACAACCATGACCTGGATGACTGATAATCTCCATATACATACAGAACGAGATGCCATGTACAGTATGGTTGCCATCAAGCCGCAATTCTTCTGGAACTGAAACTAAGTCTGTAGAGCTACACTTTATGCTATGAGCTGAAGAAGCTTCTTGGATGAGAAGCAAAATGTCTTTAAAGAAAAACAAGAAAGTCCATTTGCTTCTTGAAAAAGCACCTTTGGGACCTTATTCTGAACCATCTGTCCAAACTAGTCCCTTCACATTTACAGTTTCCAACAAGGTTTGGTCAACCCCAGCTTTGTGTTCCTCTCAGGTCTCCTAGTAATTTTGATCTTCAGTGCCATTGTGTCATCTAGTTCAAAGAGGAACCCATAACTTGCTCTGAAAAGTATTTCATGTTCTAACAACCATATCTTGGTTTGAAAATCATTCCATAAAGTCATTTTTTATTCTTCCACACAGTGCATAAATTAAAATCTTTCAGAATAAATTCCTTCTACCCATTTGTTCTACTTTAAATGGGTCTTAGGAATTCTACCTTTCATACAGATCCATTCATACCTTTCATACCTGTGTGTGTGTGTGTGTGTGTGTGTGTGTGTGTTTGTGTTCCAAACTATTTTTAATCAATATATGCAATAATTTCATATAACATTGTTGTTATATAACAACATATAACATAATGACAATTGGGCAATTTTGCAGCTGTCCTAACCATGTAGATATTTTGCAGATCACCAGATAAGTTGGAAAGTAAAGTACTTTATCACCTCTGCATGTATGTGGGGATCCATTCCTAGTTTTCCAAGTTTTATTTCTGAAACACTTTTCAAAAACAATTTTAAAACATTCTGAGCTTTTCAAGACATTAGATTCCAAACCAAATATATTCTCTATGCCAAATTAACATTAGGATTTGAGAGAGAATTGCATTTTAAAACATGTACAAAACAGAAATGCCAGAAATTTTCCAAGGCTGAACACAGACCATAATATTCACAAAATCTGTCATTCATTAGTGGGGCAGTGCTATTTGGTAATTTGATGTTTCAAAAATAGGTCAGCAAATAGTCAAAACTTAATGAATTAAAAAAAAAAAAAAGCTTGAGACTCATAAATCAAAATAAAAAAAAAGTTTGACTTAATTTTTTGTATTAAGAAACCTGGGATGTTTCTGAACAATGCGTAAACATGCATCTTCTTGGTTTGACAACTTTTAGCTTGATTTATTCCAGGGCTTTGATTGTTCTGTCAGTAATCAGTTCATCTGAAAGAATGAAGGTGCCTTTGAAGAGAAATATCTGAATCTTAAGTTCTCTTTTGGACCCTTAGCTTTATGGGCTTTATTTTATTTATAACTGAATAAATAGTGAATGTTATAATTTGTATTAAACTAAGGTCATTTTATAGTTTTGATTTTCTTGAGCAGACGCAAGTGGAAAGATAATGCCCCACTTGCACCCCAGTTTTCTATAAGAAACTTGGATTTTCAAAATGACCTGGTTTGGTAAAGTCACTGTTAGCAGTGATGGCTCTAGGCCAGGGGTGTCAAACTCAATTTCATTGCATCAGGGTTGTGTTTGACCTTAGGGGGCTGGGGTGGGAGTCGCTAGGGTGGGCATGGCCAGCTCGATGTCACTCGTGTCGGGGGCACCTTCTGGTGGCCTGCCAGAGAAAATGGACTCCCAAGCTCCGTTTTTGGCTGGGATGGCCCCCTGCAACTCTCTGCCAGCAAAAACAGAGCTCCGTTTTTGCTGGTAGAGGCACTGCAGACCAGTCTTTCGCTGTTTCCAGGTTGGCCCTGTGGGCCAGATCTGAGCTCCCTATGGGCCAGATCCGGCCCCTGGGCCTTGAGTTTGACTGCTCTAGGCTAAATTAGTAGCATGTACATAGTTCCTATTTCCATCAAAGGGCTGTAAGTCATGAGAGATTTGTTCTCTCCTCTTATTTCTAATATTGAGCTTTAAGGACTGGTTTTGCATATGTGCTTCCTCACATTACCATGTTTCCCCGAAAATAAGACCTTGTCTTATATTTTTTTGAACCCTGAAATAAACGCTTGGCCTTATTGGCATGCGCTCAAAAGCCCGATTGGGACTTTTTATTATCAGGGGATGTCTTATTCTGGAGAAAACAGGGTAGTATAATGATTTCTTCAGAATTCATCGGCACATATTGAGTTTTCTGAATCTGTTTTTGTAAGGAATTATTCCAGGGAAATTTTATTTATTTATTTGTAAAAGTTATTGGCTACCCATCTTACCATAGGGTAACTCTGGGCAGCTTACAGTTACTTATTTATTTATTTTATTTATTTATTTATTTATTAATCACATTTATATACCGCCCTATCTCCCGAGGGACTCAGGGCGGTTCACAGGCAAGTAAAAGACATATAAATACACACTAAAACCACATTTAAAAAACTTATTCTACAAAGCCAAATTAAAAAGCAATATAAATAATAAAAACCCATTTAAAACCGATATAAATTTAAAAACTAATCCAGTCCTGCGCAAATGAATAAGTGTGTTTTAAGCTCGCGACGGAAGGTTCGGAGGTCCGGAAGTTGACGGAGTCCTGGGGGAAGTTCGTTCCAGAGGGCGGGAGCCCCCACAGAGAAGGCCCTTTCCCTGGGTGTCGCCAGACGGCACTGCCTGGCTGATGGCACCCTGAGGAGTCCCTCTCTGTGAGAGCGCACGGGTCGGTGAGAGGTATTCGGTAGCAGTAGGTGGTCCCGTAAATAGCCCGGCCCTATGCCATGGAGCGCTTTAAAGATGGTCACCAAAACCTTGAAGCGCACCCGGAAGGCCACAGGTAGCCAGTGCAGACTGCGCAGGATAGGTGTCACACGGGAGCCACGAGGGGCTCCCTCTATCACCCGCGCAGCCGCATTCTGGACTAACTGAAGCCTCCGGATGCCCCTCAAGGGGAGCCCCATGTAGAGAGCATTGCAGTAATCCAGACGAGACGTCACGAGGGCATGAGTGACCGTGCATAAGGCATCCCGGTCTAGAAAGGGGCGCAACTGGCGCACCAGGCGAACCTGTTGGAAAGCTCTCCTGGAGACGGCCGCCAAATGATCTTCAAAAGACAGCCGTTCATCCAGGAGGACGCCTAAGTTGCGCACCCTCTCCATCGGGGCCAATGACTCGCCCCCAACAGTCAGCTGTGGACTCAGCTGACTGTACCGGGATGCCAGCATCCACAGCCACTCTGTCTTGGAGGGATTGAGCTTGAGCCTGTTTCTCCCCATCCAGACCTGTACGGCTTCCAAACACCGGGTCAGCACTTCAATAGCTTCGTTGGGGTGGCCCGGTGTGGAAAAGTACAGCTGGGTGTCATCAGCGTACAGCTGGTACCTCACACCGAAGCCACTGATGATCTCACCCAGCGGCTTCATATAGATGTTGAACAGAAGGGGCGAGAGAATCGACCCCTGCGGCACCCCACAAGTGAGGCGCCTCGGGGCCGACCTCTGCCCCCCTGTCAACACCGTCTGCGACCGGTCGGAGAGATAGGAGGAGAACCACCGATAAACGGTGCCTCCCACTCCCAATCCCTCCAACCGGCGCAGCAGGATACCATGGTCGATGATATCAAAAGCCGCTGAGAGGTCTAATAGGACCAGGGCAGAGGAACATCCCCTATCCCTGGCCCTCCACTTATAAACTAAAACATAAAAAATAACTAAATAAAAACAGACATTAAAGCCAAGACTCATGGGGAAGGCAGGGGGAGAGCAGGGGAAGAGGTGGGATCTGCTATTACTCAGTCAATCACCTCCACTGCGCTATTCCCCCATTGGGGCTCCAAGCCGACTAGCAGAATCAGGTTTTTAGGCCTTTATGAAAAGATAAGAGGGTTGGGGCCAACCTCACATCAGGGGGCAGGATGTCCCAGAGGGCAGGAACAACAGCAGAGAAGGCCCACCTCATGGACCCCGCCATCCAGAATAATTGGGCTGACAGGACCCGCAGCATGCCCCCTCTGCCGGCATGGGTGGCACAGTGGGGTGAGATGGACCCATGCCATGAAGGGCTTTAAAGGTGATCACCAACACCTTGAATTGCAACTGGAAGTACATTGGTAACCAATGCAGCTCATAGCTT
This sequence comes from Ahaetulla prasina, assembly GCF_028640845.1. Lineage (NCBI taxonomy): Eukaryota > Metazoa > Chordata > Lepidosauria > Squamata > Colubridae > Ahaetulla > Ahaetulla prasina. Next base: position 214,541,261 of record NC_080539.1, read on the forward strand.
TTTGTACAGGAGCGTCACATGATGTGCACACAATAGGGGCAGGATTTATGTTGCAAGAGAGCAATGCTGCTCTTGTCAGTCTGTGTAATGGTTTGTACAAATAACCTTGGGAGATAAGAGGAGGAGCTGTAGCCTAGGCAATAATCAGATAAGAGACATCTCAAGTCATAGAAGGAGTAGGATGTAGAAAGCAGTTCAGAAGGGAACCTTCCTATCGTGTTTCCCCAAAAATAAGACCCTGTCTTATATTTTTTTGAACCCTGAAATAAGCGCTTAGCCTTATTGCCATGCGCGCAAAAGCCCAATTGGGCTTATTATCAGGGGATGTCTTATTTTGGGAGAAACAGGATAAATTTCTAAAAAGTACTGCAAAGTTTGAGGCAGGAGAGGGGTTTTTTTCAGACTTGTTCAGTTACTATAACCTTACAATAAAGGTAGTATTAGTACTCATGGCTTTGGCTTCTTGTCTGGACTACCTCAAAAGGCTGTCTGTCTGTGATTTTTCTTGCCCTTCCCCCAATCCTGCAGCTTTATATAAAGCAATAGTCCTTGGACTTATATATCATTTCATAGTGCTTTACAGCCCTCTCTAAGTGGTTTACAGAGTCAGTCTATTGCCCCCAACAATCTGGGTCCTCATTTTACCCACCTTGGAAGGATGGAAGGCTGAGTCAACTTAGAGCCGGTGAGAGTCGAACCGCCGAACTTCTGGCAACTGGCAGTCAGCAGAAATAGTCTGCAGTACTGCATTCTAACCACTGTGCCACCACAGCTCTGTAATCCCAAAACAGAATTAGTTTTGTTTAGTTGAATAAGTCAGATGGCCTAGTTCACAAAAAATGAGAAGGCTTTTCATGCCACGCTAAGCTATAAATATAGGATATTTTGCCTTTTAATCCAGACCTACTGTATATGTGAAGAGAAGAGTCTTGGTTTGATCCATCTAATTTCCACCAAGAACGTACCAGCTTTCCTTTAGCTGACAAGTCAGTTCCATTTGTCCGCCAAGATGCTTCTTCCCCAACCGACGCCCCATTTGGAGTTGGGTGGAGGGATCTCTTTCTTGATAGACAACTCCATTGACCTGACTGTTAAATTTTCTGGGTCCATTACAAACACATATAATTTTTATATTTTTCAGTTACAGGTTCAAGACAGCATAAAACTAAATAGAAAGCATCCCCAAAAGGAACAAAATGGGTTTGTGGAGATGAATGAGTCAACCGTTCAATATTTAACCAATTTATTGGTTTTAAATATATCGACCAGCTAAACAAACCTTTCTCAGTGTATTCACTCAAACAATTAAACACCTTTGATCAAGAGATTTCAAAGGGAGTAGTATCCCCCAAAAAAGTATACAAATGAAAAACCACGAAAAGTAAAAACCAAAACACAGATTAGCAAATAAAAGCAATTCAGTTTTGAAGAACAAATTAAACTTTGTCCACATAGACTTTTACTGATCAGGGTGTTTTTTTTTTGCTCATTTTATTGATAAAAGACTAATTCCTTGGCCAAGAGAAAAGACATTATATTTTTTCGCTTTCTTCAAGCTTTTAAAATTCTTCCTAAATGGATGTATTCCAAGGTTTTGGTGTGCAATTCAACATCACATTAGCGCCTTCAAATCTTATTTATTTTCTCCAAATCATCATTATCATCACCATTAAGATCATCATCATCATGCATTAGATCAAAATTGGATGGCTTTAGCACAAGCTCAGATCATTTGTCAAAACACTGTCAAATATATTATGTCTTCAGGGTGGAAAGGTTAAACCCAGTTCTTCTTAATCATCTGCTGAGGTGCCAAGGAAACAAGAAAGTTTGAGGAATAAAACTCATTTTAAGATAATTAGAAATATATCTAACTTTCTTTAAAATATGAAACCATTGGTTGCCGTTAAACAAAAATCCAGTGCTATATTCTTGCAATTTACCAATATCCATCTTAATAATGCTTTTCAACCTTCCATAAATATTAAACGGTAGCTCAGATCTTTCTAAAACATTCTACAGCACACAGTACAAGTAATTTGGAAGTTGCAGAAGCTGCCAGTTCATCCATTCCCTATTGGGAAATTAAAAGACCTTTTCACTGAATATGTGGCCAATCTGTAATTTTAAACAATCTAATTTTTTCTTGCAGTAAAAGAGCTTTTAACCATAAACTAGAGTGGGGGTACTGTATAATATACTTAGAGAAGTCTAACCATTCTAAAAATAAATAAAAAAAAAAAAGTTGAAAATTTGCTTGCAGTGTTTAGGTTGGGCTCCTCCCACAACCCATAGCTCTCTTTGCCCTAAGTCAGTGGTGGCAAACCTTTTAGTCATCAAGTGCCAAAAACAGGTATGTGCTTCGCTTACGTGTGGCTCCCCCGTGCGCTGCGCATGCAATTGCACCATCTGTGCATGCATGTGTACACAAGGCGCGCATGCGAACACCATCTGGGCTGCACGCAGATACTCACATACACATGCACAAACATGCAGGCATGCACAGGAGAACTCCAAAGACCAGCTGGGTCTCTGGAATTGCGTGCATGCGCACTGGAGGCCCAGCTGGGGGGTGCACGCATGTGCAGGTGAATTGGGTGACAGCTCGCATGCCTGGAAAGATGACTCTGTGTGCCACCTTGGGCACACGTGCCATAGGTTCGCCATCACAGCCATAAGTCCTCATTATTGGTTCTGGGATGACAACAGGAGGTTAGCTGGCCTAAGAGTACATGCTTCTCTCAAACAAGGGTGGGATCTCTTGTGCTAATCTAAACTGGGCAGATGCTGTTCCACATGTGGCATTTATTCTGCTACATGTAATGTAATATCATGGATGTGAATGAGGCACTTTCTATTCTGGAATGCCATCAAGCCTGCACCCTCATTTTACGCCCATTCTTGTCCCTGTTAATAGAATAGAATTAGATTAGATTAGAATAGAATAGAATAGAATAGAATAGAATAGAACAGAACACAACACAACACAACACAACACAACACAACACAACACAACACAACACAACACAATAACAGAATGGGAAAGGACCTTGGAGGTCTTCTAATCCAACCCCCTGCTCAGGCAGGAAACTCTATACCATTTCAGACTAAATGCTTGTCCAATCCCTTCTTAAAAACTTCCAGTGTTGGAACATTCACAACTTCTGGAGGCAAGTTTTAGATATCTGAAAATGCATTTCAGTTTTCTGTCAATGGAGATTCTCATTCATGCAGGTCACGGTTATTCCAAAGGTGCTTTTTCAAGAGGCAACTGGACTTTCTTCTTTTTCTTTGAAGATATTTCGCTTCTTGGATGAGAGGAGAAATGTCTTCAAAGAAAAAAAAACCCAGAAAGTCCAGTTGCCTCTTGAAAAAGCACCTTTGGGTATTATTAGGGAACTGGACCTTGACCCGAAGAGAAAAAAAATCTTGGTTGTGTTCAGATCTAAAACTTAGCTCAAGCTCCCAACCTCCATGCCTCTCCATTATTGTAATTATAACAGGAAGACCCCAAATGGCATTTCCCCACCCCTGTATGTAGGATATGATTTATTAAATTAATGTTTATCATGCTGTCCATTGAAACTAACTGAAAATGGAGCAAATTGTATGGAATTGTATGCTGTTATGACAGGAGGACACATATCAAACTGTACATAAAACACGATTTTTTTTTTCTTTGAAGAGGACAAAATGTTTATGTCTTGGCAAAAATTTCAGCCACAGTTGCTTCTGCTGAAGGGATAAATCCTGCCAAGTTTCTGTGATTAGGTTGGTGGGTTTTATGTTATTAGTCAGCCAAACCAAATATTGGTATTCTGATTAATGAAAAACTATATGCCAGATCTGTAGCCACAGTGAAATGCCCCCAAAATGGCTCTGTTTTGCAGTAATTTTTTTAATTAAATACATTTATGCTTAATGGAATATAGTGATACTTTTTTTTTTAAACTCACTAAAATATCAGTAGATGAAAAGATTTTAGAACTGGGGCCTTTGGGCTAATGAAATATTTTAGGTATCTCTTGTGAGTTTAAAAATCATGGTGTTGGGCAATGATGTGTCCTGATAAGCTTATCATAACATTTTCATTAAAGTTTAAACATTAGATTTTTGTGATTTCCCTCTCTCCCCGCTCCCCCCCCCCCGCTCTCGCTCTCTCAAAAGAAAAGGAAGTGTGTGTTCACGAATGAAATCAAGGAGACTTTCCAGTATTAACTGTTCGATCAGAATAATAATCCTGATCTCAACCTTGTTTGAATGCTAAGTTGACCGACTGCAAGCAGTTTTGGGCATGTAAATTCACTTGCTCTGAGTGCTTTCACTGAGTTTTGCAAAAGAGAATTGGTCTATTTGACTTATCCTACTTTGATTTTCCCAAGAAAATCAATATGATAAAGTAATTCCTTCCCTCCTCCTCTGTGCTAAGTCCTTCTGAGAACCGTCAAGAGGTACTTCTTCAATTATTTCTGGCTTGTCTGCATTAAATCCTTTCAAAGGGACTCCATGTAAATCGGCAACTTTAATAAAGATGTCTCCATATGAAATAAAATTCTGCATTTAAGGTGAGTTGTGGACAGAATTGCTTAATATCATAATTGCTTAATATCTTTTCATTCTTTTCTTTATATCTTTTATATATATTTATATATATATCTTTTATATATCTTTTATATCTTTTTAATATCTTTTCATCCTAATTCCTTTCTTTTTCCTCTCCAAAACCTGCTGCTGTTATATATATATACATATATGGGAAGAATTTGATAGGATGTATGCATAATTCATGCTCGTGGCCTTTGTGCCTTGCCCTTCTCTTTTCTGCCATCCTACATATTTAGTTGAGACAAATATTATTCTCTCTTGCTATCAAAACAATTTTGAGAGGTAAGAAGCAATGCATATCTTATTTTTAACTGGAAGACCACAAAGCCCGTAGTGATTTCTTAATATGCTCCATTAATATGAAATCTGGTAGGTTGTCAAAATCTAGAATGTGAAAGCTAATCAGAGCAAGGGTTTTCCTTTTAGCCTTGAAATAAAGACTTTAATTTAAGAAATAGCAGTGGGAATTTAGGAATGTGTTACTCTCTGTGAGAATTTCATTTGAAGTAGAATTAGAGGTTATGGATTATCACTTTGCACTGATCAGGTGCAAGGATCAGCACAATGCAGTAAAACTGATTGGTTCTTAATAATTTAACCATCAATAGGATCAGATATAATTGAGTTGTAATGTGGGATTCTGGATCACATGAGTTTAAAGCTAACATAAATATTCTTCAAAGCCTAATAGAGATTCTGAACATAATACCAAGTGATTCCATTAAGGAGAGATGTAGAAAACATTTTCTACATTTTTTGTCACATTGTGAAATAGCATTGAAAAATCAATATTTTCCATTTGAACTAAAATGTATCATTTGGATGCATTTAGATGTATTTGGATAATTTCTTTTAGTTATCTTTATAGGTGTAATTGGTCTATTTATTTTCATTAAGTGTTACTAGCAGAACCTTAACATGTAATTATGGAGTGGAAATGAAAATGGCAATAAAATCCTTTGCTTTTAGACTTAAAATTTTGTTTTGTTGTACATAACTACATCCTTCTGGAACCAGATCCAACTTGGTAAAAGAAATATGTGTGCTTGTTCAATATGCTGGGTTCTCATATAACACTAAGCCAACATCACACTCACATAAAAAAGACAAACCACTTTATGGATTTCTGCCAGGTGTAAAGAATCAAGACCATATAGTAAGTTGCAATTCAGAAGATTTATTGCTCAGGAATAAGGTTCTTACCTGTACACAAGAATCTAGTCAAATTTAGTGCAGTTTATCACTACATCAGTGCTAGATAAGGGTTAATAGAATTAAAGAGGAGTTCGACTTTAACCATTTGCAGGAATGTAATGACTCTAGGCTGATGACTTGTTTAACTCTGCCCCCTGCTGTGCTTGCTCTTCTTCTACCATTACTGCAATAAGCGAATTCATCCAGTCATTCTTTGAATCATTTTAGTTATTCTCAAAAGCTTACTATCCTTGATTTTTTTTAAAAAAATCCACCCAATTCAATGGAATGACTTTTTGGTGGGTCGGTTTTTAATTTTTGAAGAAGGAACTTCAGCCACAAAGAAACCATATAATAGATGGTGATGAGGGTAGATAAGGCAAGTTTAAAGTTTTTGTCCCACAGTGGTCTTTATTTTGAGCAGGGTCCCTTTGCCTTCTATCAGCATTTGTTCAAAAAGTCCCCCCCCCCCCGCACTCAGAACTTTCTCCCTCTGCCAAGCAACAGGATCAGGGACAACAACTTGGATTGTAACTAGCCAAAGAGCAAAAAGATCAAACCACCTTATTTTATGCAAGGTCTAAATATCCATAACCCAGCCTTTATTCTTAATCATGATTTAACTGAATTGGCTCTTAGATGGTCTTCTCTTGACCATGGAAATCTCTGTCCTTGTAGAGCAAAGTTAGTGCTCCCATTTCTTGCAAACTATTTTTTTTTTCATTTAGGCATTTAAAACTCTGTATAGGAAGTCCTCAACTTATGACCACAATTGGGACTGGAACTTTCATTGCTAAGTGAGGTTTATGAATGTGATGATGGTCATTAAGCAGGTCACAGTCAAGTTTACAAGCTTTTTTGCTGTGGAAAAACTGCAACCATTGTAAATACACATCGCTTGCCAATTTTTGGTCATGTGACTGCAGGCATGCCGCAGTAGTCTTAAGTATGAGGACACTTTTTTGAGGTCACTGTTTCAACGCCATTGTAACTTTCAACAGTCACTAAAAAAGAATAATCATAATTTGAGGACTACTTGTAAGAGATTTCTTTTTTACAAAAATTGCATGGATGTTATGCCCAGTCACTTACGGTAATTTTACCTTTAACTGTTTAAGTGTGTGGGTTGAGTTTTCTCTTCCTTTTTGCTTTCATTCCATAAGAGCTGGCTGGAGCAGTACAAAAGGGAAGGAGGGGTTATGAAGTGCTTGGTAAAGCAATTAAATAAATAATCTAATTCTTGTATTCTTTTCTCTGTTATCTTTGAAAGTGTCTTTCTCAAATGCTTTCTGACAGTCAAGCTTACGTTGGAGGTCATGGGCAGTCAAAGGTGAATTTTGGATCTGTGAAGCATTCAGAAGCCTCTCTGTTTCTTTTCAACCCTACATGAGGTTCTAATGGCACCAATACAAAGGCAGCCTTGTATGGAATATTCAGACACAGGATCCTGCCCATTTCTGCTGCGAAGCAGGTCACCAAAGTCACTTGTGACACAAATAGACCTATCTGATGTCACATTTGATTGAATACACAATCCACGTTGACTACTTCTGCTGACCTAATCATGCAGACAAGTTTCAAAGTTTTGCTAGTGCCTGAATCTCTCTCCCTCTCCCTCTCTCTCTCTCTCTCTCTCTCCCTCCCCCCTCCCTCCTTCTGCCCCCCCTCTCTCATGAACTGAAAGAGAAAAAAATTGATGTAAGAAATATTTATGAAGTTATCCAATTTGGTCAATACACAGCTCAATAGCAAGTCTGAAAGATTTGTCAACAGCAGTTAATTATGTCCAATTAGGACAGCATAATATGGAAATAACATTTGGTAATTCAGGTTGCGATAAACTAAAATAACAGCTGTAATATTTAACAATTGGCTGTTGTGCGATGTAGGCAGTTCTTTTGCATGCAGTGTTAGGCATATATCTATAAAGCCCCCCCCCTTTTTTTTTTTTAAATCATGCTAGCAACAATCAACTGGCAAAAAGAAGGTTAGATACAACTGACAATCATTTTGTGATAAGCCAGATCAGAAAGCAAACACCATAAGACAGACTGGAGAAGTTTTCCTTCCCTCCCTTTTATACCAAGGGGAGTCAAGGTTTTCTTACTAATACCTTCTTTCCTTCCCAGGCTTAATTCACATTTTGCTAATCAGGAGAGGCATCTGCCTGATTGTCTCTGAATGTTATCTTGTTATTGTGGATTTAAAAAAAATTTCATCCCTTTTGCCTAGATAATGGTTCCTGCAGGTTCCTGTTATTAGTTAGGACAGTGTCATGAGACAAAAATATGTCCCTGCCCCATGTCTGTAGAGCAGGGGTGTCAAACTCAAGGCCTGTGGGCCGGATGCGGCCTGCAAAGTGGTTGGATGCGGTCATGGAAAATCTAAGGGGCCGGCCCGTGTTGCTTTGGCTCGATCTACCCAATGTGGAGAGGAAACTATGGGCCAGTGTGGTTTCAACCTGGTCTACCCAGTGCATAGTTCTGGGTAGACTGTAGTAGTTCTCTGGAATCGGTAGTTAAACGTGCTTTTAAAAAGTTAAAAAAAAGGTTCTGATGATCGTGCGCCACAGTTGTGATCGTTGGAACCTTTTTAAAAAACCTTTTAAAAGCATTTTTTTTACTACCGGTTCCCAAGAACCGGTAGTAAAAAATGCGTTAAAAAAGTTTTTAAAAAGGTTCCCAAGCTTGTGCGCCACAGCTGATCCACCCCCAGCCGTTCTACTTCTACTTATTCCGAAGTCTCCTTTTGGTGCGTACTGTGCCTGCACGAGCGCAGCGAGCGTTTGGTGTGTAGTGTGCATGTGCGTGCGCAGCATGCTCTTGACGCGCAACCAGCAAACCGGTAGTAAAGCAGTTCAGATTTCACCACTGGGGGATACTCGCACATAAACTTTAACATGAGCCACAATCCCTATAATATGCAGCTCCTACCCCTATCAGCTTCTTTAATCTGTCTCTCTGGGCACCATCAGAGATTTATTTATTTATTTATTTATTTATTTATTTATTTATTTATTTATTTATTTATTTATTTATTTATTTATTTATTTATTTATTTATTTATTGTTTTAATTTCTATACCGCCCTTCTCCCAAAGGAGTCAGGGCAGTTTACAGCTGGATAAAACAACAGATACAAAAATTAAAACAAAAGTTAAAAGACTAATTTAAATTTGGCTGAAAACTATAAAACTCTAATAAAAAACCCCCGTTAAAAACAATTAGGCCAGTCCTGCGCGATGGAACAGAAACGTCTTCAACTCATGTCGGAAAGTCCGGAGGTCAGGGAGTTGGCGTATCCCTGGAGGTAGCTCGTTCCAGAGGGCTGGAGCCCCCACAGAGAAGGCCCTCCCCCTGGGGCTCGCCAGCCGACATTGTCTGGCCGACGGCACCCTGAGGAGGCCCTCCCTATGGGAGCGCACTGGTCGATGGGAGGCCACTGGTAGCAGCAGGCGGTCCCGTAAATAACCCGGTCCTATGCCATGGAGCGCTTTAAAGGTGATAAACAACACCTTGAATTGCACCAGGAAGACCACTGGAAGCCAGTGCAGCCTGCGCAGGAGAGGTGTTATATGGGAGCCTCGAGTTGCTTCCTCTATCACCCGCTGATAGAGGGAGCAACTAGAGATGTTGTAGGATATTTAGTAGATAACTAGATTAGAGGAGAGCCAATCTGGGATAGTGATAAAAAGCAAGGGACTAGAAATTGGGAGACTATGGCTTTTAGTCCTGCCTTAAGTACAAAACTGGCTGGGAACTTCGGGCTAGTCAATCTGCCTCAGTTGTCAAAACTAACCTGAAGGCATACAGATATACCTTATCCAGTACTAGAAACCAGTACATCCAGGCAACAAAATTCTGGGTGACCCCCAGATGGCAGCAAAGAGTGATATCTTTTGATATCTCTTGGCTGCCACCTTGTGGTCATCTGGAGTTTGCAGCCCAGGTCTGGCACTCCTTCACACACTATTTTTTTTCTGTGTTGCAGTATTCAAAGGCTGAGGAGCAGCTTTCCCATTAAGCGGCAGTAACAGATAACTCAGATGAAATCTCAGTGGTAAATCTGCTTTCAAGCACCTGTGCATTTCCTCTAATGAAGCCTTTTTCTCTCCATGATATGAATCCATTAGACACCGCAAGCTTGAGTATGTAAAATATTTTGTTTATCTGGCTCTTCTCAAAGGCGCTGTCTGTCATCGTAGATGTCTGCATAGTAAATATAGCTGCTGTATCCTGGCAGAGGGCATAATGTGAGAGGCGATTAGATTTACGCCAAACGTAAATGGCAAAATCCCTAATAAACCATAATTCCTTACTTCAATCATAACATTAGCATTAAAGCTAAGGGTTTCCCATTTCTTTCTAATTCTGTACAATATCTTATTTTACTTTCACATTCCCCTTTTTTTCCCTGCAGTAGAGCACTTTAATGTCTAATTTAAAGAAAAAGAAGAGAAGTAGGCTGTCAACTGGAAGATAAAACAAAAACAAAAACCCAGAGAAGATGAATTGCTGTGTTTGTAAGTTATACAATTAAAAGGAACAAAGAGGGAATCAGAAATAATTCTGGCTGACCAAGAAAAGACAATATGTTGAGATGGAACTAAAGGTAGAGAGAATGAATGGATGAAGATATCCTCCCTCACACACTTTCTCTCAATGTGGGAGAATGTAAGTGGGAGAGGCAGATATGGCGGAGGGGGGGCCCGTATCGAACGTTGGGAGCACGTGCTCGCTGCTTGAAAGCGATCACGTGCTCCGGCCCCTCAGTTCCTATCCGTTCCTCGGGCGGCCATGATCCTCAGAGCTTGGATCTTCGGTTGATGTTATGTAATGCTCGGTCCGTGGTTAATAAAGCTCCCCTGATTTGTGATCTTATTCAAGGGGAGTCCGCGGACCTTATGGGCATTACGGAGACCTGGTTGGGCCCAGAGGGGGGGGTCCCCCTTGTCGAGTTGTGCCCTCCGGGTTTCCGTGCATTTCATCAACCGAGGGCCCAAGGTAGGGGTGGGGGGGTGGCGGTTGTCATTAAGGAGGATCTAGAACCGAGGGAGGCCACTGTTCCTCAGATTGCTGGCTGTGAATCCCTCTATGTGAGGTGGGGCCATAGGAATCAGTTGGGCTTGTTGATCGCGTACCTGGCTCCTTGCTGCGTGAACACAGCCCTGCCCGAGCTGTTGGAGGTACTTGCCGGGGTGGCGGTTGAGACCCCCAGACTTATGGTTATGGGGGATTTCAACCTGCCATCAGCTGGCTTGTCATCGACTGCAGCTCGGGAGTTCCAGGCTTCCATGATGGCCTTGGACCTGATTCGAGTAAATGATGGCCCTACACACATGGGAGGAGGCACGCTGGATCTAATTTATGTCTCTGGACAGTGGTTAAATGATCTGGAATTAGATGATATAGTAACAGAACCGTTGTCATGGACAGATCATTTTCTCCTTCGCCTAGACCTCCGAACCGCCACCCACCATTGCAGGGAGACGGAACCTATACGTTGGTTCCATCCCAGACGCCTGATGGACCCTGAGAGGTTCCTGACGGAGCTTGGGCCAATTCCTGAGGGTCTGGCCCGCGGCTCGACTGAGGAACTAGTTGCGGCCTGGGAACAGGCCGCGGCTGGGGCCTTGGACCGGGTCGTGCCTTTGCGGCCTCTGACCCGGCGCAGGTTTCGTCCGGCCCCTTGGTTCTCCGAGGGGCTGAGGGAGATGAAACGCCAGAGAAGACGCCTAGAGAGCACCTGGAGGTCCAGTCGCTCCGAAGCTGATCGGACACTAGTTAGGTCCTATTCTAGGACCTACCTAGTGGCAATGAGGGAAGCGAGGCGTTCCTACGCCTCCACCCTCATTGCGTCGGCAGATAACCGCCCGGCCGCCCTGTTTCGGGTGACCCGCTCTCTCCTTCACCAGGAGGTGCGGGATGACCCTTTGCAGGGACGTGCCGAGGAGTTTAGTGGTTATCTATACGATAAAATCGCTCAGCTCCGGGATGGTCTGGACCGAAATTGGGATGATCCAAGTGGAGGAGAGGAGGCACGTCTTGTCGAGTCTGTTTGGGATGAGTTTGACCCTGTGGCTCCCAAAGACGTGGACAGGTTGTTGGGGAGGCTTCACGCCACCACATGTTTACTGGACCCGTGTCCTTCCTGGCTGGTGCTGGCCACTCAGGAAGTGACATGAGGCTGGCTCCAGGGGATTATCAATGCTTCTTTGTTGGAAGGGGTTTTCCCTGCCGCCTTGAAAGAGGCGGTGGTGAGACCCCTCCTTAAGAAGCCCTCCCTGGACCCGGCTATTTTGGGTAATTATCGTCTGGTCTCCAACCTTCGCTTCGTTGCGAAGGTTGTAGAGAGTGCTGTGGCGCAACAGCTTCCCCAATACCTGGATGAAGCCGTCTATCTAGACCCATTCCAGTCCGGCTTCCAACCCAGATACAGCACAGAGACAGCTTTGGTCGCATTGGTGGATGATCTCTGGAGGGCCAGGGACAGGGGTTATTCCTCTGCCCTGGTCCTATTAGATCTCTCGGTGGCTTTTGATACCATCGACCATGGTATCTTGCTGCGCCGGTTGGGGTGATTGGGAGTGGGAGGCACCGTTTATCGGTGGTTCTCCTCCTATCTCTCTGACCGGTCGCAGACGGTGTTGACAGGGGGGCAGAGGTCGACCGCGAGGGGCCTCACTTGTGGGGTGCCGCAGGGGTCGATCCTCTTGCCCCTGCTGTTCAACATCTATATGAAGCCGTTGGGTGAGATCATCAGTGGCTTTGGGGTGAGATACCAGCTGTACGTTGATGACACTCAGCTGTACTTTTTCACCCCGGGCCACCCCAATGAAGCTGTTGAAGTGCTGTCCCAGTGTTTGGAGGCTGTACGGGTCTGGATGGGGAGAAACAGGCTCAAGCTCAATCCCTCCAAGATGGAGTGGCTGTGGATGCCGGCACCCCGATTCAGTCAACTGCAGCCACAGCTGACTGTCGGAGGCGAGTTATTGGCCCCAAAGGATAGGGTGCGCAACTTAGGTGTCCTCCTGGATGAACAGCTGTCATTTGAAGATCATTTGACGGCCGTCTCCAGGAGGGCCTTCCACCAGGTTCGCCTGGTTCGGCAGTTGCGCCCCTTCCTTGATCGGGATGCCTTGTGCACAGTCACTCATGCGCTCGTTACCTCTCGCTTGGATTATTGTAATGCTCTCTACATGGGGCTCCCCTTGAGGTGCACTCGGAGGCTTCAGTTAGTCCAGAATGCAGCTGCGCGGGTGATAGAGGGAGCTTCGCATAGCTCCCGCGTAACACCGCTCCTGCGCAGACTGCACTGGCTACCTGTGGCCTTTCGGTTGCACTTTAAGGTTTTGGTTATGACCTTTAAAGCGCTCCATGGCTTAGGGCCTGGGTACTTACGGGACTGCCTGCTGTTACCGCATGCCTCCCACCGACCCATACGCTCTCACAGAGAGGGACTTCTCAGGGTGCCGTCCGCCAAGCAATGTCGGCTGGCGGCCCCCAGGGGAAGGTCCTTCTCTGTGGGGGCTCCCACACTCTGGAACGAGCTTCCCCCAGGTTTACGCCAAATACCAGACCTTCGGACCTTCCGCCGCGAACTGAAGACACATCTTTTCATTCGCGCGGGGCTGGCTTAAATTTTATCGATTTTAAATTTTCTATTACAAATTTTAATGGGGTTTTAGTTTTATATATTTTAAAGTTTTTTAGGCCAATTATAAAATAAGTTTTTTAATTTGTATTTTAAATTGTATATTGTATTGTTTGTTTTTTACTTTTTGGCTGTACACCGCCCTGAGTCCTTCGGGAGAAGGGCGGTATAAAAATCGAATTAAATAAATAAATAAATAAATAAATAAATAAATAAATAAATAAATAAATAAATAAATAAATAAATAAATAAATAAATAAATAAATAAATAAATTTGTGTTTCTCCACAAGCACAAACAGCTATCCTTTTGCAGGCTGAATAGTACAACTAGTCCTTGACTTATGATGGACCGCCTAAGGGCTATTTATGATGTTCTAAAAGATCCCTCTCCTTTCAGTCATGTGATCGCATTATGGCCACTCAGCAACCAGATTGATTTGTGGCCATTTGCAACATCCCATAGTCACATGACTGCAGTTTATGGCCTTTACAGGTTTAGTTTCTGGCAAAAAAACCTCCTGTACCAGACAAAACTTACATGCCAGAGATATGTTTCAGCAGGTTCTGACCAGTTCTGGAGAACCAGTAGTGGAAATTTTGAGAAGTTCAGAGAACTGGTAGTAAAAATTCTCACTGGCCCCACCCTCATCTATTCTCTGCCTCCCAAGTCCCAGCTGATCCGGAGGAAATGGGGATTTTGCAGCATCCTTCCCCTGGAGTGGGGTGGGAATGGAGATTTTGCAGTATCCTTCCCCTGCCACGCCCACCAAGCCCCACCCACCAAGCCCTGCCCACAGAACTGGTAGTAAAAAAATTGAAACCCACCACTGTTACATGTAATACTGCTTAATGATGCAGCATTTGCTTAATGACCACTGTAAAAACAAGGTCATTAAATTGGGCATGGTGGGTCATGTGATGATCTGTTTAACAACTACTTAATGACTTACAACCATAATTCTTGGCTCAATTCTGGTTGCAAATTGAGGACTATCTATAAAGAGAGCGACCCAAGTTTTTCCTATGGGCTCCCTATTTTTCTTAAAAATCATATTTCAGCGATGAGGATGCGCAGGGACATCAATGGAGAAGTCTGAAGTTTTTCTGCAACCTTTCGTTTTGGAATGAGTTTAAAAAGCAACCGCGATAGACAGCTTGTAGAATTTGTGGTCCAGACTGGGAGAAAAGAAATAAATTCACGTTTTATATCAAACCTAGAAATTCTTTTGGCAAAATTGAAACCACAGTTTCATCTGGAAGTTACAATTCCTTTATATACACTTTATATACACAAAATCGCTTTGTCTTACCCAGTGGTGGATCTCAAAGTTTTTCACTACTGGTTGTGTGGGTGTGGCTTGCTGAGCGTAGCATGGCTTGGTGGGTGTGGCTTGGTGGGCATGGCAGCAGAAGGATACTGTAAAATCTCCATTCCAACCCCACTCCAGGGGAAGGATACTGCAAAATCCCCATTTCCTCCCAATCAGCTGGGACTCGGAAGGCAGAGAATAGATGGGGCCGGGGCCAGTCAGAATTTTTACTACCGGTTCTCTGAACTACTCAAAATTTCCACTAATGGTTCTCCAGAACTGGTCAGAACCTGCTGAAACCCACCTCTGGTCTTACCCTATGGTAGCTCACAAGGGCTTTGTAGAGCAAGCGAAAATGGGGAGAAGAAAATTTATTTATTTAACATAACATAACATAACAACAGAGTTGGAACGGACCTTGGAGGCCTTCTAGTCCAACCCCCTGCCCAGGCAGGAAACCCTACACCATCTCAGTCAGATGGTTATCCAACATTTTCTTAAAAATTTCCAGTGTTGGGGCATTCACAACTTCTGAAGGCAAGTCGTTCCACTTATTAATTGTTCTAACTGTCAGGAAATTTCTCCTTAGTTCTAAGTTGCTTCTTTCTTTGATCAGTTTCCACCCATTGCTTCTTGTTCTACCCTCAGGTGCTTTGGAGAACAGCCCGACTCCCTCTTCTTTGTGGCAACCCCTGAGATATTGGAACACAGCTATCATGTCTCCCCTAGTCCTTCTTTTTATTAAACTAGACATACCCAGTTCCTGCAACCGTTCTTCATATGTTTTAGCCTCCAGTCCCCTAATCATCTTTGTTGCTCTTCTCTGCACTCTTTCTAGAGTCTCAACATCTTTTTTACATCGTGGCGATCAAAACTGGATGCAATATTCCAAGTGTGGCCTTACCAAGGCATTATAAAGTGGTACTAACACTTCACGTGATCTTGATTCTATCCCTCTGTTTATGCAGTTTATGGCTTTTTTAGCAGCCGCTGCACACTGCTGGCTCATATCTAAATGGTTATCCACTAGGACTCCAAGATCCCACTCACAGGTACTACTATTGAGCAAGGTACCACATATATGGTACTGGTGCATTTTGTTTTTTTGGCCTAAATGTAGAACCTTACTTTTTTCACTGTTGAATTTCATTTTGTTAGATAGCGCCCAATGTTCAAGTCTATCAAGATCTTTCTGTAACTTGAGCCTATCTTCTGGAGTGTTGGCTATTCCTGCCAGCTTGGTGTCATCTGCAAATTTGATGAGTTCCCCATCTATCCCCTCGTCCAAGTCATTGATGAAGATGTTGAAGAGTACTGGGCCTAAAACAGAGCCTTGGGGTACTCCACTGCATACTTCCCTCCATGTGGATGTAGTTCCGTTGAGGACTACACGTTGAGTGCGGTTGGTCAGCCAGTTACGAATCCATCTGGTGGTGGTGCTGTCATTTTTCTACTTTATCTAGTAGTAGGTTATGGTCTACTTTATCAAATGCTTTACTGAAGTCCAAGTAAATTATATTGACAGCATTCCTCTGGTCTACTAATTTTGTCATTTTGTCAAAGAATGCGATAAGATTAGTCTGGCATGATCTGTTTTTGACAAACCCATGTTGGCTTTTCGTTATTACTTTGTTTGCTTCTAGGTGTTTGGTGATTCGTTGCTTGATTATCTTTTCCAGAATCTTCCCCGGTATTTATTTGTATCCCTTCTTTATTATTTTTACAAGTAACTCAAGGTGGCAAAGACATGACACGTATGCGCTCTTAAGTTCCTGAAAGAAAGTTGAGATCCGTCTCAAAGCGATAGATGAGGCAATTCATAACTTTGGCTAGCATTCAGAATGCTCTCCCCTTACTGTTATCCACTGTAGTCTCAGCATCATCCACACTATCTAATGAACTCTGTCAGGAAATTCCAAACTTACCTTTAGCTTAACATTTAAAATGTTCCAATAATTTCTCGCTCTGGTGTGTCTTTAGCATTTTAATTAGTTATATACATTCCGAGCTGGCATTGCTGCACTTACGGAGCATTGTTTCAAAATACGGGAACATAACAATTTATTTTTACCTGCAGCTGGCCAGAATGTCCCCCCCCCCGCCAAATTAGATAGATAATTCAAAAAAGGGGGAACGGTCTGGAAATGTATACATTTATAAAATAACAGAGTTAGATTCTACTTTAGCAATAGGCGGCACTTAATGACCTTTTCAAAGAGAGTGCTTATGTTTGGAAGGCATATAAAAGCTGAATTAAGAAGCCAGTAACTTTGGGTGGGCTACCTGGGCACAGCCATTCATTATCATCCTCAGTTCAAGATGCTACCAGGTCAGAAAACTGCTGTTGTTAAAGCCAAGTAGAGTTAAGGTGCACTCAACAGGAAAACATCACTTTTGAGTCTTTTCCTGCCCTGAGGATGTAGTTAAATAATATTTTTATGTATCTATCTGGCTTACTCTGCCCTTCCACCAGCTCCTAGGATAGGTTATAATGAATTAAAATTACAATAAAGCAAAACAGAGAACAAGAACCTTAAAATGACATAACATAAACAGTACAATAAAAGCAACTTTTACTTCCTTTCAGGAGGCACCCAGTTTTTAGCTGCATATGTTTATATTACCTGTCTTCCCTGGAAATCATTAACATTTGGTTTATGCAGCAATTTTACTGGATTTACTGCTTTCTAAGAGGAAGATGGGTATAAACCTTCAGTGTTCCATGTAGCAAATGAAGTGTGCTTGACATTTGATATACTACAAAGCCTTTTAGCTACTTGAAAAGAAGCTGTTTCTACTTTCTGTGCCTTCAAACGGTCTCTAAATAACAGCTCTCTTCTGCAGAACAGTCTGAACGTTTAACTGTGGTGTCCAAATTTGCTTCCAAAATTTGCTGAGAAATTGGGGTGGCAGAAGTGGAGAAATATATTTTCCAAAATCAAACAACAAATGATCCCCGTTCGCTTAATTGCCTGAAGCAGAGTCAGTCTCACTTTGATGATAGATAGAATAGAATTCTTTATTGTGTCCAAGTGTGATTGGAATTTGTCTCGGTGCATACGCTCTCAGTGTACGTAAAAGAAAAGATACATTAGTCAAGAATCATAAGGTACAACACTTAATGATAGTCATAGGCAACAAATTACTCTCATGAAGGGTAAGCTTTGTTAGATTAGCATCCAGGATCCAAAATGTGAACTGAATTAAATTGCCAGGAAGAACGATCAGAATGAGCATGCAGCTATGCAGGAACAGTATCAGGCACTTCAATCTACATTTGTGGGACAGATGAGGCCTAATCAGGACGCACAGGAGTTTCTTGCAATGAGTTCTTGTCAAATAGCTGTCCTCACATCCACAGGAATTTCCAGAAACAAGGTTAAAATGAGATGAGATTGCAACAGAATCACATAAAGAAGCATTGGGACGTTCCTTGGAGATCATCCAGTCCAAAACCCTCGCCCAGTATAAAAAACTCTGGAACTGGATTAGACTCACCAAGATAGTAGAATCTAACCATCATAATTAACTCCATATTTTCTAGTTCAGGCTAGAAACCTGCTATGTAGAAGACAAGTGACCTGGAAACCAGTCTTTTATAACAGCAAATTTAGGCAAGTAGAAATGGCAACCATTTATGGAAGCAGTAAAATTTTTAGAAGCTGTCAGAGGTGACCAATAATCTCCCCATTGCTTATTTAGAACATGTGGGTTACATATATTTTATGATTTAAAAGATGAAAATATAATTCTAGTTAATAAGCAGAAGGGACAATTCCTTGCATTGCTACAAAGAACTAAAAAAAGAACCAACACAGAAATTAACCTGGGAACGTGATATCGATTAAGAAACAGAGACTAAGGTTGTACATGGTTTGCATGTTTGTGTTACAAACAATAAATCTGCAATAAAAGCAGATTTGCAGTTGACTTTCCATATTATGGGATGCATTGCCCCTTTTCTATATTCTATCAGAACATGTCACAAAGCTGTTGTGAATATGGAAAGAAATAAATTTGGTCTTACAGAATTTCCTTAAAATACAGCTGAGCATCCTTAAAATACAGCTCAGTTATCATTGCAATTGAATCAAAACTTTAATTCATCATGGTTGCATGATTATAATCTATGAAATATCAAAAGAGAAAATGTGTTGAATATTTGTTGTGGATTATTATCATTTAATTAAAAGAACACCATTCTTTAAATCTTTAAATCATGGTAAGGCCAAAAAAGGGGGGATTACCATTTCCTTTTTTTCAGGGTACTCTGGATTGTTTTAGAACTACTTAAATTAGATGCTGAACAATCTTTTTGACCTCAGGAGTTCTGTGAAGTGTTAAGTGGTGATTTGGAAGCTACAGTACCTTCAATGTCCCCACCCCCAATCATTCTATGAGAAAAACAGTGGAACTGGTTGCTTGGGAGCATGATTGCTCTGGAAAGGAAGTGTTCCATGTGGATCCTGCTCAGGCCATCTTCACTTGCTGTCTGCAGCAGAAGTGGGTTTCAGCAGGTTCTGACCAGTTCTGGAGAACCAGTAGTGGAAATTTTGAGTAGTTTGGAGAACTGGTAAATACCACCTCTGACTGGCCCCGCCCCCTCTGCCTCCCGAGTCCCAGCTGATCGGGAGGACATGGGGATTTTGCAGTAACCTTCCCCTGCCACCCCCACCAAACCACACCGACCAAGACATGCCATGCCCACCAAGACATGCCCACAGAACCGGTAGTAAAAAAATTTGAATCCCACCACTGACCTGAAGGCTCTTGACTATCCACTGACTAGTGAGAAGAAGAAAATGATGATTATAGCAGGGCAAGAATGATGGAGCGGAGGTAAATACACCAGTAGTGGGTTTCAAAATTTTTTACTACTGGTTCTGTGGGTGTGGCATGATGGGCGTGGCGTGGCTTGGTGGGTGTCTCTCTTTCTCTGTCTCTCTCTGTCTCTCTGTCTCTCTCTCTCTCTCTCTCTCTCTCACACACACACACACACACACACAATACACAAAGTCAAATAATCAAAGAAAGTTTGTTTCTACTTTCCTGGAAGAGAAAAGTGAGATGGTACAGCAACAGCGGAATTGTCCCATGGGAGGACAAAGTAGCCTGCAGTCTGGCTGCTGGTAAAGTCTCAGTCTGGACACAATTGTCTTCCCTTGGCTTAGAGTCCAGCCAGCATCAGCATGGAACAGGAACAGCCTAAGGCTGCAGTGCAGATACGACCTCAGCGCCCCACAACTATTTCACATGAAAGGTCTAACATGGAAACACTCAAAGCTCTTCTACAAAATATTTACACTCAATGATTGGGAAAAAAAATGAAGCCCATAAGTGATGGTATGACATTGGTGGAATACATCCAGGCCCTGCCTATCTCAAGATGGTGTGTCCCCACCCCCACGCCACAATTTTGCTCTTTTAGGATGCTTTGCTAGCCCTCCCTGGGTCAGAGGTACCAGCCCTTCCTAGGATCAGCAGCAGCCGCAGCAGCCGCTGCTGCAAGAACAAAAGCCACCCCCACCCCCCAATTTGGCTTCTGTTCTTTTTAAACAACCAACTGTGCTCTCTGCATCCATGGTAATTAATTACTGTCAGGCCAACATTTTCAGTGATTAATTTCCCTCTCCTAGTTAAAACAATAAAGGACACTTAGTGAATGCAACGCAAAATAAACAGGAGCCCTTCTTTCCCATTGTCTAGGTTTTTGAGTGATTTCGTTTCTTCTCGAGATGGCTTACCTAATCTTTATGTGAGAGCACTCGGGGGGAACTACAAAAAAAGTCCAACTATTAAAGATCTTTGCTGCTGTTCAGTCGACCAGGCTATGGCTTATTACATTGGCTTATAGTGTTGCATTGTGTGGCCTACTTGTATTGGCCAATTAAGTGCTTGCATTAGAGGAAGATGTCCCCTCCCATTATGATGGTGTCTCCGATATTTTGCTTCCAATGAAGTTGCTCACTTCAGAAATGAAATGTGCCTCATGATGGCTTGTGGAGATTAAATTTATATTTCTCAGTGACAAATAGGGAGGTTGCTGTGGTTTCACGAGACACATGAAGTGACCGGATCCATTTTTCCTCTTCATACTTTGCAGTAGATTTGTGATAACTGAACATTGCATGGGTTTGCTGGGGTACATGCCTGGCGTGCTGGGAAATGCTATTGTAATAGAATTGCAGGTCAATTGGTCTTGTGAATTTTTGGAGAGTACTTTAGGGAGATTGGCAGTTCAGAAAAGTGACAGAGACAGACAGACAGATGATAGATAGATAAATGATAGATAGATAGAGATAGATAGATAGATAGAGAGATGATTAGATAGATAGATAGATAGATAGATAGATAGATAGATAGATAGATAGATAGATAGATAGATAGAAGTAGAGGTAGAGGTAGAGATAGATAGATAGATATCATTCTCATGTGGAGAGGTCACTATCAGATAAAAACTATGGAGTAGGGTAAGGTTTAAAAATTGGTTCCACGTGGCAAAAAAAATATCATTTTTTATTTTTTTTTGGAAATTCAGTACTATGGATGATTCTTTTTATCAAACTGCGTAGCTTTGGGGGCAATGTGTTTTTATAAATTGGGTTGGTATTTTTATTTGAATAATAAGGTTATTATTTATTTTCCAGTGGGGGATATCCCCACATTTGAGGTGAACCCTCTAAAATGAAGGACAGAAAAAAAAGATGGGAAAAGAAACCTCTGTGCAATAGTCAGCTTCCCCACCTTGTCAATAAGGATGTCCTGAACAAGCTGATTTGTTGTCAACCTGACAAAAAAATATATTATAATGTCAGGGTAAGACAAGCTCTGCCTCTTAGAACCCGCAGTATTGCAATACAAGTACCCAAAAAAATTATTGAGACATACACTTTTCATCATTTGCCTTTCTCTGCAAATACTTATGCTTGTCAATCTAGGATTGTCAATTCCAGCTGAATTTTCTGTATATACATGTGTGAAACACCTACATGTTTAAATGTCCTGCAGAAACCACACTTGAAAAATGAGCAGGACCAAGTTAAAAACAAAACTTGCTACTATTGACCTCACCCCATTCCTAAGAGGACCATAAGGGGCGTGCATAAGCGCACAAACGTGCCTACCATTGTTTTTCTTTTCTTCTTCCTATATATATATATGCTTATACCTCCTAATATTTACTCATATATGTGTTTATATGCTATATAATCTTTTTGTATGATACCTACATATATTGTTGTGACAAATAAATAAATAAAAATAAAAAAAATAAAATAAAAAAACCTGAGGAAACAACTGCCAATTAAATTGTGTTGCCTATAAAATAAAGGCTCCTATTTATGAAAGTAATTCCTATCTGTTTATCCTAACTATTTTCCCTCATAAACTACTCTTAACCATTAGGAATACCTGTCTATATGTGCCCCAAAGGTGCTTTTTCAAAAGGCAACGGAACTTTCTGGGTTTTCTTTGAATGCATTTTGCTTCTCATCCAAGGAGCTTCTTGGATGAGAAGCGAATTGTCTTCAAAGAAAACCCAGAAAGTCCAGTTGCCTCTTGAAAAAGCACCTTTGGGACAACCATGACCGGGATGAGTGAGAATCTCCATAGATAGACTGAGATTATCCATGTCTACAGGTGTCTTCTGTCTTGTGGAAACCTCAGAAAGAAGTAATATATAGGATGGAGACAGGATTAAAGAGCAGGGACCAAAAGTGGATGATGATGAGGTGAAAAACAAGAAAGAAATGAAGAGTTCCTCTTTGGGTATTATTTATTTTATTTATTTATTTATTTATTTAAATTTTTATACCGCCCTTCTCCCGAAGGACTCAGGGCGGTTCACAGCCTGATAAAAATACAAAATAATACAATATAAATACGATTAAAATATAATTAAAAAACTTATTAAATTGGCCATAATTAAAATTTAGAATAAAACCCATTAAAAACCCATAAGTTTAAAAACTAACCCAGTCCAGCGCAGATGAATAGGTGAGTTTTAAGCTCGCGACGAAAGGTTCGGAGGTCCGGAAGTTGACGGAGTCCTGGGGGGAGTTCGTTCCAGAGGGCGGGAGCCCCCACAGAGAAGGCCCTTCCCCTGGGCGTCGCCAGACGACACTGTCGCGCCGACGGCACCCTGAGGAGTCCCTCTCTGTGAGAGCGCACGGGTCGGTGAGAGGTATTCGGTAGCAGCAGGCGGTCCCGTAGATAGCCCGGCCCTATGCCATGGAGCGCTTTGAAGACGTTCACCAACACCTTGAAGCGCACCCGAAGGCCACAGGTAGCCAGTGCAGCCTGCGCAGGATAGGTGTCACGTGGAGCCACGAGGGCTCCTCTATCACCCGCGCAGCTGCATTCTGACTAACTGAAGCCTCCGGATGCCCCTCAAGGGAGCCCCATGTAGAGAGCATTGCAGTAATCCAGGCGAGACGTCACAAGGCGTGAGTGACTGTGCATAAGGCATCCCGGTCTAGAAAGGCGCAGCTGGCGCACCAGGCGAACCTGGTGGAAAGCTCTCCTGGAGGCGGCCGTCAGGTGGTCTTCAAAAGACAGCCGTTCATCCAGGAGAACGCCCAAGTTGCGCACCCTCTCCATCGGGGCCAATGACTCGCTCCCAACAGTCAGCCGTGGACTCAGCTGACTGTGCGGGATGCCGGCATCCACAGCCACTCCGTCTTGGAGGATTGAGCTTGAGCCTGTTTCTCCCCATCCAGACCCGTCGGCTTCCAGACACCGGGACAGCACTTGATAGCTTCATTGGGGTGGCCGGTGTGGAAGTACAGCTGGGTGTCATCAGCGTACAGCTGGTACCTCACACGAAGCCACTGATGATCTCACCCAGCGGCTTCATGTAGATGTTGAACAGAAGGCGAGAGAATCGGCCCTGCGGCACCCACAAGTGAGGCGCCGCGGGCCGACCTCTGCCCCCGCCAACACCGTCTGCGACCGGTCGGAGAGATAGGAGGAGAACCACCGATAAACGGTGCCTCTCACTCCCAATCCTCCTGCCGGCGCAGCAGGATACCATGGTCGATGGTATCGAAAGCCGCTGAGAGGTCTAATAGGACCAGGGCAGAGGAACAACCCCTATCCCTGGCCCTCCAGAGATCATCCACCAACGCGACCAAAGCCGTCTCAGTGCTGTAACCGGGCCGGAAGCCGGACTGGAACGGGTCTAGATAGACAGTTTCCTCCAGGTGCAGGGGAAACTGATATGCCACCATACTCTCTACAACCTTCGCCATGAGCGGGTTGGAGACCGGACGATAATTACCTAAAACAGCCGGGTCCAGGGAAGGCTTCTTGAGGAGGGGCCTCACCACCGCCTCTTTCAAGGCGGCCGGAAAGACTCCCTCCACCAAAGAAGCGCTCGTAATCCCCTGGAGCCAGCCTCGTGTCACCTCCTGAGTGGCCAGCACCAGCCAGGAGGGGCACGGGTCCAGTAAACACGTTAACCTTCACTAAGCAGATCAGCAAGGACTAATCTTCCAAAGTATCAATGTTTTACAGCGCTGATATTAGTAGTCATCTCCTCTCCATGCTAATTTTTAGATGGTTTCTTCTGTTCCCATCAGCAAGTACATAAAGGATCCTATCCTATCCTATCCTATCCTATCCTATCCTATCCTATCCTATCCTATCCTATCCTATCCTATCCTATCCTATCCCAAAACAACAAACCATTAGTAGAACAGAACAGAACAGGACAGGACAGGACAGGACAGGACAGAACAGGATAGGATAGGATAGGATAGGATAGAATTCATTATTGGCCAAGTGTGATTGGACACAGAAGGAGTAGGATATCCTTTTGTAAGTTGCTCTTGTTGAAGAAATCTGACTGGAATAATTATGTCTTGCTTCTTTTACATCATTTAGCCTCAGCTCCACATTATACAAAATTGAAACCTGAGAGAATATCTCTGTGGTCATGGATGATCCTGTGTGCTTAAGCTTTGATGCAGTCATGAGACTCGGTTAATGTACATGTTCATCAGCTCTTTGGCAGGAGAATGGGAAGGTACTACCTTCAGTTTCCCACTCACTGGTTCTCAAGGCCTGAAAAGTGAGTCTTTGAAGCCTAGTGGCTCCTTGGCTGTAGATTACCGCTGACTAACTGTTTTACATGCATTGCCTTTAGCTTAGGGATACCTGCTCCCACAAATGTTGGTGTCCCTGGCTGTATTACTGGAGGGTTCTGTGTATCATGTGGATACAAAGAAGGATGCTATTCAGCAGGTTCTGACAGGTTGTGGCGAACCGGTAGTGGAAATTTTGAGTAATTTGAAGAACCGGCAAATACCACCTCTGGCTGGCCCCAGAGTTGGGTGGGAATGGGAATTTTGCAGTATCCTTCCCCTGGAGTGGGTTGGAATGGAGATTTTGCAGTATCCTTCCCCTGGAGTGGGGTGGGAATGGGAATTTTGCAATATCCTTCCCCTGGAGTGGGGTGGGAATGGAGATTTTGCAGTATCCTTCCCCTGGAGTGGGGTGGGAATGGAGATTTTGCTGTATCCTTCCCCTGGAGTGGGGTGGGAATGGAGATTTTGCAGTATCCTTCCCCTGGAGTGGGGTGGGAATGGAGATTTTGCAGTATCCTTCCCCTGGAGTGGGGTGGGAATGGAGATTTTGCTGTATCCTTCCCCTGGAGTGGGGTAGGAATGGAGATTTAGCAGTATCTTTCCCCTGCCACGCCCACCAAGCCACGCCCACCAAGCCACACCACGCCCACCAAGCCACGCCCACAGAACCAGTAGTAAAAAAAATTGAATTCCACCACTGATACAAAGGTACTATATCGGCACCATAAAGGACCCAAAACAACTGCTTAAGCCAAAGCAAATGCCTGTATGAATTAATATGTGCTCACATTGTAATCGATATTGGGCAACAGTTAAATGTTTTGAAGTTCGAAAGTGAATTATGCTATATATAGAAATCTGATTGCACAGCAGTATGTTTCTTGGGTTTCGCCTTCTGCATAGATGTTTTTGGCAGTAGCGCATATTGTAGATGACACTGCATATCAATAGAATTGATTATGGCATGTACAACTAGCCCCCAACCCAATTTATTCAGAACTGGCATGGTTAATACAGGCTAATGATAGATTGGAAATCCAATTTTACAAAAGGACAATTATTTACAATGTTTTGTTTATTAAGCATATAAAAACTTGGAAATTAGTTTTTTAATATAGCATAACACAGTTTTTTTAAAAAAATGGATCACCAGAGTTCAATTATCGTAAACAAATAAAAACTTCATTTGCTGGTCTGGTGTTAATAAACTAATGGTTGGAGTGGATTTAGATATAAGATTCCAATTACTTCCATAATTGTCCTTAAAAGATAACGTGTATTTATTTGTTGGATTTTTTTAACCTGCATTTTTACTATATTTCCTTGAGCAGTGTAATTAGCTAACAGCTGATACTTTAGCCTAGACATTAACATTTTCAGGTGCTTTTCAAAGAGGCACATGCTTTAGATTTTATTTTATTTATTTTATTTTTTTTGTAAAAAGTTTTATTTTACATGCTTTAGATTTTAAAGGCAATCTAAGTTGTAGGTAGCCATGGATAAAATCTGAAATCTTCCACAAATGAACATAGGTTTGTTTGTGCAAACACATAGCTAAATGCCCAGTTTTGATGCAGAATCCAAGAATACATCCCGAATACAAACTTAAGTCCTTATACAGCTTATGTTGAATCTCGGTTTTCAGATCTGCTTTTTAATTGATTGGAAGACCTTCTATTTGTTTGTTGCCATCCAATCCATTGCTAACATCAAGCATTGATTTGAAATTGATCAGTTTGCTCTGAGTTTGCTATGAGACAGACCCAACTCTTCTAGTATATGAAGCCCCTGAATTAGGAAGGTGCCCTGAGAAATATTATTGGCCCACAGGCCTGACATCAAGCAGAAACATCTCACACTGCTTGTTGAGACCAACTTCCTAGAAAAATCATAGCCACCCTAGAATGATGTTTTAAAATCTTCTCCCACCAAAACAATAAATGACATCATGGTGGATAGAACTGAAAGCCTATAAGAGCTGCAGTAGGGCCATTAGAAAACAGTTGTCCTGGATAACTTATTTGCATGCTTGTTTATATTTATTTGTTTAATATTAAATGGCTGCTCGTCTTATATACAAAAAACTTCAGTGGATTACAGCAACAACTTATATATATATATATATGTATGTATGTATGTATGTATGTATGTATGTATGTATGTATGTATGTAGGTCTTTGGTTATTTGGGTTTTCTCCTGCGTACATACAAACATACAAACCTCCCTACATACAAACACCCGCGAAAACCTCAGAAAACAAATATATATATACATACATACATATATATATATATATATATATATATATAGGTCTTTGGTCAAGACAGCTATCCAAAACAAATATAACCCCCCTAAGCACATCCTAGATCTGACCAACCACTGCCTATCCAACACATACTTCATCTATAATGGACAAAAATACAAACAAGTAGAAGGAGCACCCATGGGATCACCCCTCTCACCTGTCATTGCCAATCTCTACATGGAACACTTTGAAACCCAAGCTCTAGAAAAATCTGATCACAAACCCAAACTCTGGCTCAGATATGTAGACGACACCTTCATAATCTGGCCACACGGGAAAGAAAAACTTGACAACTTCCTCACACACCTCAATAGCCTACACCCCAAAATACAGTTCACCATGGAAACAGAAGTTAATAACCAACTTCCCTTCCTGGATGTCTTAGTCTACAGAAAACCCAATGGCTCCCTAGGACACACCATCTACCAGAAGAAAACACACACAAACCGCTATCTGCACGCACTCTCACACCACCACCCAGCACAGATCAACTCCGTAGCCAAGACACTCATCTCCAGAACAAAATGCTTAGCTGATGAACAACACCTAAAACCCGAACTAGACACTCTCACTAACGTACTAACATCCAATGGATTCCAAAACAAATAAGATTACCAAGCTAATCCAAAAGAACCCCCACTAAAATCCAAGACAGAGAACAAGAAAACGGCACAGCCCTCCTCCCATATATAAAAGGCACCACAGACAGAATCAGCAAGATCCTCCACAAACACAACATCAAGACAGCATTCTGCACAAACAGAAAAATATCCACCATCCTAAGAAACCCCAGAGACAAAATTGAGTTAGAAAATCAAGGAGTATATGAAATCCCATGCACCGCCTGCCCCACCACATACATTGGACAAACCAACAGAAGAACAAGTGTACGCATTGAAGAACACAAGAACTCATTCAAAAAGAGGAACTAACTTCTTCCCTGGTCCAACACTTTAAAGTCACAGGACATGATATTGACTTTAAAAGACCAGAACTATCGCCAAAACTGAACACTTTAACAACAGAATAATCAGAGAAGCCATTGAGATAGAAAACGCCCACACAGCATGAACAAACGAGATGACACCTCCGCCTACCAGCCATTTGGAAACCCGCCTTATTGACAAACGAGTCCCTAACACGAGGAATGACACCAGACCCACACTCACGAGGTCCACACAGGATGTCACCACCACATCCACCCAGAAAGCAGACCCAAACCCACACTGATCATGAAGCACGACCAAGGACCAGAAGCCAGACCGCAGCTGCAACATTAGCCATTTCAAACCCCTCCAATCCATACATGCAGCAGACTGACACCCACTATGAAGATGTAGCACGACCACAAAGCCAAACAACAGCTATGCAGCTCACCAGCTCAAATCCCCCCGCAACACCGACTAAACAGGGCACAACCAAGCCCCCACCAACACAGGACACACCCCCAGCCAATCAGAGCACAAAACCCCCATCCAATCAGAGCACAGCCAAGCCCCCACCCAACCAGTTCAAACCCCACTAGCAGTTAAAAGGAAGAAACAGCTGCGATCACACATTGCTCCCAGAAGCACGAAGCTGAAGCCTGAAGATGACGAATGAGACTTCGTCGAAACGTCGCCAAGACACTTCCAATTTTACACGGGAGAAAACCCGAACAACCAAAGACCTATATACAAACACCCGTGAAAACCTCAGAAAACATATATATATATATATATATATATATATATATATATATATATATATATATATATATATATATGACAGTCCCTCACTATACAGAAGAAAACACCATGATGTCAACCCTTTGAGGTAATCTATTTTTTAAAATTAATTATTATTTAAAAAAATTTTTTACAAAGTAAAAATACTTAAAAGAAAATAAAGGAAAAAAATTAAAAAGTAGTGGATGAATAGTAGAAAAATAAAAGGAAAAAGAAACAGGAGAAAAGGAATAATAGCTAAAATATAAACAAGTGGCTTCTGATCTTTATACCAGCATTTGTTGTCAGCTTTGGAAGCCATATTAGGCCGGAAGCTTCCGTGCTGCCACTTTCTCATGTGTGGGAAAGTAGCAGGGGGCGATTTAGTAGCAGCGTTTCTGGAACGCTGATATTTGTATTTTATCCTCTCTTTCTAAGGTAATGTCATAGCTCCCTTCTCTCCATAATATACCCTTTCTAATAATCAAACTATAAATCATAAGTTCATTTTTTTCTATTTTCAGCAAAAAGTTCATACAAGGTTTCCACTCACTGACAGAGGTACTTATTGTTTTTTCTCTCTGATCAAGCAGGTCAATTTGCCATTTCTGAAAATTATGGCATCTTCACCAACCATTCCTCCATTGTAGGTATTTCAGAATCTTTCTACATGTAATGATCTCACTGTACATGTAATGATCTCACTGTAGTTACCATGTACAAAAACAATTGTCCACAAGTCTTTTCTAGTTGTTTGTCCATTAATCACAGCAAGAAAAGCTCTAATTTCAGTTGAATATTAATCTTTAAAATTCTTTTTTTATTACTGTGTGCATTTGAACCCAAAAGTTTCTAACTTTCTTAGAATAGAATAGAATAGAATAGAATAGAATAGAATAGAATAGAATAGAATAGAATAGAATAGAATTGAATTGAATTGAATTGAATTGAATTGAATTCTTCATTGGTCAAGTATGATTGGACATATGAGGAATTTGTCTTCGGTGCACACACTCTCAATGTACATAAAAGTTATAAGTGATAAATCATGATCATAGTCATAATAAATACATTCATCATTAATCATAAAGTACAACACTTAGTAATAGTCATAGGATATTAAATAAGCAATCAAACTCATACTAGGAAACTAAATAAAACAATATAAATTGTAAAGATACAAACAACAAGATTATACCTTTTCCCCCAAAATAAGACATCCCCTGATAATAAGCCCAATTGGGCTTTTGAGTGCATGGCAATAAGACCAAGTGCTTATTTCAGGGTTCAAAAAAATATAAGCCAGGCTCTTATTTTCAGGGAAACATGGTAGTCATAAGTAGAAAAGGAGATAGGTAATAGGAAGAATGAGAAGATTAATAGTAGTGTAGATTTAGTAAATAGTTTGACAGTGTTGTGGGAATTAGTTGTTTAGCAGAGTGATTGCCTGTGGGAAAAACTGTCCTTGTGTCTAGTTGTTCTGGTGTGCAGTGCTCTGTAGTGTTGTTTTGAGGATAGGAATTGAAACAGTTTATGTCCAGGATGTGAGGGGTCTGTAAATATTTTCACAGCCTTCTTTTTGACTCGTGCAGTATACAGGTCCTCAATGGAAGGCAGGTTGGTAGCAATTGTTTTTTCTGTGGTTCTAATTATCCGTTGAAGTCTGTGCCTGTCTTGTTTAGTTGCAGAACCAAACCAGACAGTTACAGAGGTGCAGAACAGTGGTGGGTTGCTACTGGTTCGCCCCAGATTGGGCTAACTGGTAGCGGCGGGAGGCTCCACCCACCTGCCCGGACATTGTGCACATGAGCAAACCGGTAGCAAACTAAACTGAAACCCACTACTAGTGCAGATGGCAGACTCAAGTCCATGAAACAGAATAAAATGACCCTACATGTTTTCCACATTTCCAACATAGATTTGAAGTACCTTTATATAGACTAGAAACTTTCATATATCGACAATACTTCATTTAAAAAAAAAAAACAACCCTTTTTAAAATTGTAATGTAATGTAAATTTTAAAGTAGAGGTGATGGCCAGTGCTTTCAATTGCACTTAGAACCTGATTAAAAAATCAATTCAGGACTTGGAGCATGGGTATAATAAGCTCCTGATGACAGATCCCATCTTACAACAGCCCTGTTGCATTGTGAAAAAAACTTAACCTTAAATGTGGTCTTTCATCACTGGAAGCTTTCAAGAAGAGACTAAACTGCTGTAGAAATTAGAAATTGGAAAAACACTATTATGTATGTCCTATGTTTAATATATTATTATATTATATATTATTATGTAAGCAAATTGACCCAGACAAGACACTGTTCATAAAGCACTTACGTATGCTAAAGAAAAATATATAAATAAAACAGAAGAAGAGACTAGACTGTTATCTATCAAAAATCGTGTAGGGTCTGCTTGGGTGGGAGGGGTTGGACTAGATGACCTACAAGGTCCCTTCCAACTCTGTTAATCAGTACTTTGTAGAAGGGACTGCAGAAATTCAAACAAGCTTTTATATGAGAGTGTGAGTTACTGTTAAGAAGGCCTCCCCTTCCAGAAAAGACTACAAAGTTAGGCAAAGGACCTCTGGCCACAGCTTCTCCCTATGTACAGCATCAACCAACTGAAGTGAAGCATCGCAACTGTTCAAATCTAACAGGCAGAGGCACTTCTTTGCTTCATGGATCTAATTTAATGGGCTAATTCAACTGAATGGCCTCATCACAGCTTCGCATTGCCTTACTAAGTATCCTGTGAGCTTCCAACTGTGTGATGTCTTTCAGCATAGGAAATGATATGGAGATACATATGGAAAATGGCATCGCTTGTCTACAATTATTTTGACTTATCTGTTCACCACAAGGAGAAAGGGTGAATCAGGAAAACAACTTTCAGGCAGTAAGATGCCTAAAGAAAAGCAAATGTTGATGAACAAGTAGATCCATGTTGTTTTTTTAAATTTGAAAACGGGGTCAGTTTTGTCTCTACGTACACCCTTTTGATCATAGGGGAGCTTTGTAATTACCGTCTCTCCCATGGCTCCATCATTTGTTATTCCAGGAATCTTTCAAGGAAGATGGTCAAATGAGTAGGCCTGGTGAATTCGTTACTTCTCTTAACATAACATAATCAGAGTTGGAAGGGACCTTGGAGGCCTTCTAGTCCAACCCCCTGCCCAGGCAGGAAACCCTACACCATCTCAGTCAGATGGTTATCCAACATTTTCTTAAAAATGGATGCCTCTTTCCTTCCCAACAGATCTTTCTAAAGAGATCCTTTCGATCCCATCAGGATAGTTGAAGGTGCGAAGAAGGTCTTCTACAATCTATATCAGAGGTCTCCAATCTTGGTCCTTTTAAGACTTGTGGACTTCAACTCCCGGAGTTCCTCAGCAAAGCAAAGCTAGCTGAGGAACTCTGGGAGTTGAAGTCCACAAGTCTTAAAGGGACCAAGGTTGGAGACCCCTGATCTATGTAACGTGAGAACCCTTCCCTTATATTCCTCCCTGAAGGAGAACTGAATTTTGCTGAAATAAAATTAAGTGATCAATATAATAAATAAAAACGTTCTCATGGTCTGCTTGCCAACTGTGTTTGCAAAATGGTTTTTGGAAGCCCTTCAACTAAGTAAAGGACAGGATAAGAAATGCCTCACATTGTTAACAGATAGTGGATTTGAACAAGTAAGAGAAGCAGCATTCTCAAGAAGCAGAAGATCTCATCCAGATAACTTGAAATTCTTATGTTAGGGTCTTTCCTTAGTTTCTGCTTATCCATCCATCCATCCTTGAGTCGGCAAAAAATTATACTGGAAAGAAATTGGCTATCATTTTCTACCCACATCCTGCCTTTATTATTCTAGTCCTTGTTGGTTACATAACTTCCCTCCCTTAGCAGATTTTCTATATTTTCAGGTTGCCCTTGAAATAAGGGAGATACGTAATACAATGTGTTGTAGTTAAACACCATTTAAGTCTGTCTCGTTCATGTGCTGTGTATGAAGTGAAAGCAACATCAGAGGCACATTTTAAAAAAAGTGTTGCCAGGGAACCTTTGTGCCGTAGTGTAGTGCTGACCCTTAGCAAGACCCTTAGCAAGGAATTAGATAACTGAAAAGGAAAGCATGTAACGGAATCGTCTGGAGGTTCCAGTGTATTATAGCGGTAAGAAAAATAAAAACACTGTTGTTGAACAGTTTCACCATCCAGTTCATAGACAATCCTGGCATTCCATGAAAGCTTCTGAGAAGAAGTCCTTTCTAATAATAATTCCATGTGGACATTGCATGTTTTGCCCATTTTCTTATTACGCATTTATGGTATGCATAATACCCTAAATGCATAATAGCCAAAACCAGTGGTGGGTTTCAATTTTTTTTTACTACCGGTTCTGTGGGTGTGGCTTGGTGGGCGTGGCATGGCTTGGTGGGTGTGGCTTGGTGGGCGTGGCAAGAGAAGGATACAGTAAAATCTCCATCCCACCCCACTTCAGGGGAAGGTTACTGCAAAATCCCCATTTCCTCCCGATTAGCTGGCACCTGGGAGGCAGAGAATAAAGGGGGGCGGGGCGAGTCAGAAGTTTTACTACTGGTTCTCTGAACTACTCAAAATTTCCACTATCGGTTCTCCAGAACTGGTTGGAACCTGCTGAAATCCACCTCTGGCTGAAACTTATTTTTGCTTATGGTTGATGATGATGATGATGATGATGATGATGATGATTATTATTATTATTATTATTATTATTATTATTATTATTATTATTATTATTTATTCAATTTTTATACCGCCCTTCTCCCGAAGGACTCAGGTCGGTGTACAGCCAAGGTAAAACTGACAATGTAATATACAATTAAAATACGAATTAAAAAAATTATTACATAATTGGCCTAAAACTTTGGAACATAAAAACTAAAACGCATGATTACATGATTCTTACCATTGTGATGTGTTTTTAGGTTTCCAAAGACCTGACAAAGGAATGCAAGATATACTGGTAGTTGTCAATATAAAGTTTATTAATAATGAAGAATTACAAATCTTCTGTTTCCTTCATAAGTAGATAAGAAGCATCTAGAATAAATAAGAGACCATTCTAAGACATTAGAATGGGGATTGTCTTCAAAGTGATTTCATTTTATAATACTGATTTGTTCTAGAATTGTGCAAAGCATTAGCAAGAAATGTTTTGAAAAGTACATTAGTATTCACAAGGCACCTTCTTTGAGGTACTGACACAGCCATGTTCTTTGCAAACCTTGTGTTGCTTGTTCACTTAGTTCACTGTAGTCCATCACCCCAACATCCCCCTTTATGGGCAACATTTCTCACAGTGGGCCACATTTGCTAAATGAGAAGTTTCTGCTATCCCTCTTAAAACAAAGTTATTTGAACAGCTCCGAAGATGAAGTGACAATCACAATGGCAATAACAACATTTGACCACATAGGTTCCATAAAATATACCTGTCATTACAGAACGGTGTAAAAATAATGCTATCTGTTAATTGACAGATTGTTAATTGACCGACTAAATAAACACATGTTTTATATGTATGCCCATATATACACATATGCAGAAAACATACTAGCTACAGGAATTTAGGAAAGAAACAATTGGAACAGACTGAATGGATCAACTCACCCATCTCTTTTGAAATACCTGGACAATTTTTAAAGGGGTTTCATATTGCTGAGCATATTTTCACCCTGGGTAAAGAAGAGCAGCTGGGAGTTTTGGACTGAGATGTGGGATCGCTGCTGATACATAATTCTAATGAAGCTATTGGTTTCCATATGGAGCAAAGGTATGCACAATCTGTTGAAGTCACTCTTTTCTGCCAGGGGAGATATTAGAGCTGTTCAGAGAGTTAAGCATTAGGTTACTCACACCTTTCAAGCCTAACAGAGATGGCTGATATGTAGGGCTTGCTGCTACACCCCTTGCCTGCTGATCTGGTGCAGACTCAGGGCAACCATAGTTGACTGGTCCACTGAATTATACTCCCCCCACCCACCGTACAGTCCCGTCAATGACAATGTCTTTTGAATTTGTAAAAGCTGCCTAAACTTCCATCCATGTCCACAGAAATAGAAAGCACTAGCAGTCCATTCCATGGATGTCTCCTCAAACATAAAGTGCTGTGAAAACTGCAGCTCAACAAGACTTACTAGATGTATTCTATCTTATTCTCATCTATTTGTGGGATTCCCTTTCTGCCACAGCTCTTCTCCCTCCTCCCTCCCTCCCTCCCTCCCTCCCTCCCTCCCTCCCTCTTTCTTTCTTTCTTTCTTTCTTTCTTTCTTTCCTTCCTTCCTTCCTTCCTTCCTTCCTTCCTTCCTTCCTTCCTTCCTTCCTTCCTTCCTTCCTTTCCCCTACAAATAACTGCATCCCTTCCTTTGCAGGCAAGAGGCAGTTATTGTGAGAAGAGTATATTTTGTAGGAAAAAAACACACCCAAAGGAGAACTAAAGACTACTTTTCCTCTCCTCCTACTGTATAACCTTGGGAGTACTAGATCATTTTCACTCACCCTGCCTAAAGATCTGCTTGAAGCTTTCAGACTCAGGTTAAACGCACAATTCCACTTTCTCCTTCCAGACTCCATGTTTGCCCAAATCTGTTTCGGTGGAATGGTAGCTTTGGGAGCAGATTTCGGGGGCCTAGCCCTGAAATGGAGAGGAAGAGAAGAAGAAAAAATGTGATTGCATGAGAAAGAGTAATTATCACTTATGGGCAGCAGTTTGTTCAGTTATGCCCTTCAGAGGGAGTCATGGGGAAAGCTGAATTGTTGTGTGGGCTTTAATCATTCCATCTTAAAATATTTGCTTTATGTTTTTGACAATGTTTTGTTCTCAATCTGATGGCTTTGCATTTTACTATCTATGGTCCTCAGGCCAAACTTCTAGGCTCCTTGGTTTCGGCACACCATAATGTAATACAACAGAGTGAATTTTGAATGTTTCTACATAAATTCAAGGTATATTTGTATATAGGTGATGTTTCTGTTTCTATATTATAGATCTCAGAGGTTGCCATAAAGAAGTGGGAGTCAAGCTATTCCCCGAAGCACCAGTGAGCAGGACGATAAGCAATGGATGGAAACTAATCAAGGAGAGAAGCAACCTGGAACTAAGAAGAAATTTCCCGACAGTTAAACAATTAATCAGTGGAACAACTTGCCTCCAGAAGTTGTGGATGCTCCAACACTGGAGGTTTTTAAGAAGAGATTAGACAACTATTTGTCTGAAATGGTACAGGGTTTCCTGCCTGAGCAGGGGGTTGGACTGGAAAATTCCTTTCCAACTCTGTTATTCTATTCCATTCTATAAATGAAATAGAACAATAACTTTTTCTGAATGAGACTTTTACATCAAACTGACTCTAAATACCCCTGATTCAGGTCAAGATTTCTTGTATCTTGAATTGGGAAATTTTGATTTGTGAGCAAATGCCATGAATCATTGAATTGGATTTATAAGAACTGTCTGTTCAGCTTAGTGTTGTAAGGCCCTGGATTGTCCTCACCTGCTCAATTTGATTAGGTTAGATCACCCTCTCCTTGACAAAGAAGCATATTAAATTGTAGTTAAGTATTGTTCAATCAACATGTTCTTCCTAAGACTTGGTATATTCCAGCATTTTTTCCAGCACCTTTGGTTCCAATTTCTTGCTTGCTCCTGGATCACGTTTCTCATAATTCTTGGCCGTCTTCAGACTGGTGCCCAGGGTCTATTCTAACCCTTACATAGTTTTTAGTTTGAGCCTCTGGGGTTTGCTCCTCCTTCTATGTGGTGTATGGCAACCTGATTACTTAAAGTCTCTAACCAACCAGAGATAATATCACAGAAAAAGAGAAGATGCTAACCTGGGTGTCCAAACAAATTGGGCCTTGAAGACAAAGAGAAGTAAATAAAGTGGACTCCCCCCAGGAGGAGGGAAGGGTGCCCTAGAATCTCTCCATAGCACCCCAACATCTGAAGCAGCATCTCTCTACTTTTTCTAAAGGCCAAGGCTGGCTGAATTAAGTATGAGCTTCCACTCTTGGTATGAGCTGATCAGCTTGAAAAGAAATATGGAGCTAGGAAATGGGAATGAGTTGTACTTTCTGCTTCTCCATCTTGGTAACATTTGTGAAACTATTCTCACAATATATATTTGAATTCCCAACAGAATTTAGTTCAGGTTTCTTCAAATGTAACAATAGAGTAGAGTAGAGTAGAGTAGAGTAGAGTAGAGTAGAGTAGAGTAGAGTAGAGTAGAGTAGAATAGAATAGAATAGAATAGCTTTTTTAAGCCGTGTGATTAGACACAGAAGGAATTTGTCTCTGGTGCAAAAGCACTCAACGTACATGCAAAGCAACACAGTAATAATAATCATATTTATATTTCTCCTAACTGCTCACCATGCTATTGTATAAATGTGGGAGATATAACAGTAAATTAATGACTCCTTTTTGTTGTCATTTCATATAGGACAAGAAGAATTTTTTGTAGATTGGGTGATACGAAAGAAGACATAGACTCATGGATAGTGGAAATATTGCAGGAAACTATCAAATCATTAGAAAGAAAACTTTATGAACCAAATATAAAGGAAAAGATGACTGTAAGGCAGTAGGGATCCTTTAAGATGTAGTAGTAGTTCTTTTAGTCACCTAATTGTGTTCTTACTGATCTGTTAATGTCATCATCACTGATTAACCCTATGATAGTCATTCAGCTATCACTCTACTTACATATGGTCCTGAAAGTAACATTTAATAAGACTTACTAAAAGTACTCTATTGGGTACATTGATGTTTCATCTACCCTTATCTTTCATTTTGATTATTCATCCAGCCCTAAATTATAAGGTGTTTATCAGTAAATACTATCTTGAAAAAAATAGAATATGCTATTTAATTTATGCCTGCTTATTCCTGATTCAAGGTGATTTAAAGAGTATCAATGCACACAAATACACTAGGCTGGATTGTATTATTCAGCTTGGATTCATTTATGAATTTAACAGCAGCATATTTTAAAGAATGTGCTTGCTTTGTTCTCTTAAGCACGTTGAAGGCGGAGGCTGATATGGTTTAGAACAATGAGCATAGCTCATGGTTTTGACTGAATAACTGCTTGCTATGCTAAATAAAACATTTTCAAGTAGCTCCATCTTTTATTCTTTATCTTTTTCCTATATCCAACTAAACATGTAACAGGGAAGATAACTGTACCAGTTTAGGCACTGGGAGCATATATACAAGGACTCTGGCACTAAGAAGGAAACTACTAACACTGCCATTTCTATTCTTCATCCTGCAGCTACTTTTCATTACAATTTACATGTAGAAATTTCATCTATTGTATGATACAATGGCCTAGAGGTGAAGACGCTTGCTTCCCACTCAGGAGGTTGGCAGTTCAATCCTAGGCACCAGCAGCTATTTCTCTACTAGGGCGCAAAGAAAAAATATCTGCTGTGAACTTTGTATAGGCATTAGGAAGGGCATCCGGCCACTAAACTCTCAGCTCCATCCAGTCATCCCAATTCTCCCCCAAATTAAGGGATTACAGGTATATATATATATATATATATATATATATATATATATATATATGTGTGTGTGTGTGTGTGTGTGTGTTTAGGTCTTTGGTTATTCAGGTTTTCTCCCGCGTAAAATTGGAAGTGTCTTGGCGACGTTTCGACGAAGTCTCATTCGTCATCTTCAGGCTTCAGCTTCGTGCTTCTGGGAGCAATTCATGCTTCTGGAAGCCTGAAGATGATGAATGAGATTTCGTTGAAACGTCGCCAAGACACTTCCAATTTTACGCGGGAGAAAACCCGAATAACCAAAGACCTACATACAAACACCCGCAAAAACCTCAGAAAACATATATATATATGTATATGTATACATATACATATATATATGTATACATATATATATGCATATATATATATAGGTCTTTGGTTATTCAGGTTTTCTCCGTGTAAAATTGGAAGTGTCTTGGCGGCGTTTGACAAAGTCTCATTTGTCATCTTCAGGCTTCAGCTTCGTGCTTCTGGGAGCTTCTGGTTTGCTCCCAGAAGCACAAGCTGAAGCCTGAAGATGATGAATGAGATTTCGTTGAAACGTCGCCAAGACACTTCCAATTTTACGCGGAGAAAACCCGAACAACCAAAGACCTATATATATATATATATATATATATATATATATATATATATATATATATATATATATATATTCCATTTACATTAAGTAAATATAGCATAAATGTATATGATGCTAATAACATAAATCATTAAATCTTCGTTTCAACGAAGTCTCATTTGTCATCTTCAGGCTGGTGTTATCAGCTTCATGCTTCTAGGAGCAAACGCAGGAGAAAACCCGAACAACCAAAGACCTACATACAAACACCCGCAAAAACCTCAGAAAGCATATATATATATTATATTTATATATAATATAAATCTTATTGCTAAATTAATATCATTATTATTTGGGATAAACAAGGCCAGAGGTATCTGCTGGCCTAACAACTCAAGGGGAATTGGAAGTAAATGTTCTTCATGCCGGTTTGAACTTACTTCCAAATCCAGGACTGACATCCAAAACTGCAGTGACCTGAATGGTATGCATTATATTACAGTAAAACAGTAAAACCACAAACCACAAAGCATGCACAAGGAGCTAGTTGCTTTGGTTGTGTGCTCTGTAGCTTTACTCTAACTAGAGCAGTCTATGGTTACTGGAAGACGGAACATACCAGTTTTCTCTTCTTTCTTCCTCTAAGCAGAAATATTTATGGATTGTGTTTGTTTCAAGAATAATACTTTTTACAATCCCCTACCACCCACAAGAAGTGTGATACTTCATGAGTTTGCTACCTCATTTAAGAAATGTTGCTGGATGTGGCAGCTAACCTTTCAGGAATAGGAAAGTAGCAGTATGAAGTTTGAAGCTTGTAGAGGGCAACTGAGTCACACTGGGTAGAAGACAAATAATGAGAACACCATAAATGTGTGTTCTGAACAGTACAGGGAAACCTTTATTGTAATAAAGCAGATTCTGGCATCTAA
This sequence comes from Ahaetulla prasina, assembly GCF_028640845.1. Classification (NCBI taxonomy): domain Eukaryota; kingdom Metazoa; phylum Chordata; class Lepidosauria; order Squamata; family Colubridae; genus Ahaetulla; species Ahaetulla prasina. The sequence continues at coordinate 214,581,193 of NC_080539.1, forward strand.
TATCATCACTGGCACATATTTATCTGATAGTAAGACACTTCTGAATTGAAGATGGCCTTACAACTTAAGGAAGATAGGGCAGAAAAATAATCACACTTATCTTTGTCCGTTGCTATATTCTTAAGGAATTTAAGACGATCCTCTCATTTGAAATGCAAAGGAATTTGGGTGTTGTGACCCAGGCCCAAGTAGGTAGTAGGAAATTCAGTCAGTTTAAAAACAAACAAACTTTAGTAAAACAGCTGAGAATTAACTCATTCTCAGCGTAGTGCAAACTAAATCAAAGCAAATTCTTCCCAACACAATTCCTCAGTCTTATCACAAAACTTGGTCTAATTAGGCAAATTGCCAAAGGCCTTTCTTGGTAAAAGTTCAAAAGACGCCGATAAGAAACAAATGCAGCAAGACAAAGCTATCAACGTTGTTTTCCGGCAAAGAGCCCAAACGTCATTGTTGGTCTTTTAAGCCTTATGGGAGGGGCCAAGCATCTCTTGGCCTTACTCTCAAGTTGTCCTCTTTGCTTGAGTTGCTCTTGCCTTCTGGCAGCTCTTCTCATGCGTGCCTTAAGAACAGGCTCCTCCTGTTCCTCTGCCTCACTACTTTCAGCCTCTGGAAGCTCTGGAGTCCGTACATCACTCCCAGATGGCCCTGGCTCCACCTCAGCCTCCGACGCAGAGCCTTCATCTGGGCCTTCCCCAGCCTCCAGGACTGGCCCATGTTCTTCCTCAGCCTCATCACTGTCTGCCTCCATTGCCAGCTCCGCAGGCTGTTGGCAGACCACAACATTGGGGAATAGTCTGTTCCTTTCTTTCTTTCTTTCTTTTTCATAAAAAAGTTTTATTTTTACAATCATATCAAACAACTCATCCAATGTACAGTTATATACAATTAGTCGGGCTTGCCCAGTCACCCCCCCTTTTTAACACTCTTCCCTCTTCTACCTTCTTCTACCTTCTTCTACTTTCCAGACCTTCCTCTCCTTCTCTTATCTACATCCTCTCCTCCCTCCACCCTACACCTTCCTTCTCCCTCTTCTACCCCTCTTCCTTCCTCTTCTAGTCTGTTCCTTTCATAGAAAATACTCGGGGTACATGAGGCACCACAAGAAGGTTTGCAGAGGTAGATCATTCTGCCTTCCCCTGTCAAGGTACCTTTTGGAGGCACCCAAGATAGGACCGACCTCCCTTAATTAAGTTGACTTTGTAAATATACAAATAGAATGAGACTATTGCCTTATACATTGTAAGCCGCCCTGAGTCTTCGAAGAAGGGCAGGATATAAATGTAAATTAAAAAAAAAAATCAGCTAGTAGATGAACAATGGATTCTGCATTGTGATAGATCCCACTATTTTCAACAAAATAACAAGCAATCTTTCTATAAATTAAAGACTGATTGTGCTTAAGAATGTCTCTGTGAATATTTCCATCAAATATCCAATGAATCAAAAAGTACCCATTGCAAGATCTCCACAGGCCTAGAAATTACAGTAGGAGCAAAAATATTGCAGAGACTGGATGCAAATCTGTTCTTTTGCATGTACATAAGATAGAAACCTTGTAAAATAGTCCATGATTCCCTGACAAAGAACAGAATAGCATTGAAATGAAAATCCTCTGGAAACATACATGTGTGTATGCATGTTGCATGCACACGCACACACACATATGGGAGATGCAGTCTCTATTTCGTTAGATTTATTTTCTGAACTAAAGTACTCATAGCAAAACTGTGCATTGTTACCAAAGAAGAAAAGGGAACTATTTAAATTTGCTCCAGGAATAAATGAACAGGCTCCAGCTCAACCCCTCCAAGACTGAGTGGCTGTGGGTTCCGTCGTCCCGGTACAGTCAGTCGCTGACTGTTGCGGGAGAAGTACTGACTGTTGCGGGGGAAGTACTGACCCCCAGGGGAAGAGTGCGCAACTTAGGCATTCTCCTGGACGATCGGCTGTCTTTAGAAGAACACTTGACGGCCGTTGCCAGGGGAGCATTTTATCAGGTTCACCTGATTCGCCAGTTGCGCCCTTTCCTTGATCGGGACTCCTTACGCACAGTCACTCATGCCCTCGTCACTTCCCGCCTGGACTATTGCAATGCTCTCTACATTGAAGAGCACCAGGAGGCTCCAGCTAGTCCAGAATGCGGCCGCGTGGGTGATAGAGGGGGCACCGCGTTGCTCCCATATAACACCCATCCTGCGCGGCCTGCACTGGCTGCCGGTAGCCTTCCGGGTGCAATTCAAGGTGCTGGTTACCACCTTTAAAGCGCTCCATGGCTTAGGACCGGGGTATTTGCGAGACTGCCTTCTGCCACCGATTCCCTCCCAACGACCTGTGCGCTCCCACAGAGTGGGCCTCCTCAGGGTGCCGTTGACCAAACAATGTAGGTTGGCGGCCCCCAGGAGGAGGGCCTTCTCTGTGGCGGCACCAGCCCTATGGAACGAGCTACCTCCGGGATTACGCCAACTTCCCGACCTCCGGACCTTCAAACGTGAACTGAAGACTTTACTATTTCACTGAGCGGGACTAGCCTAAGACATTTTAGCGAAATTTTTAAGGGGTTTTAATCGGTCTTTGACCGTTTTAGTTATTCGGCCAGTAAATATTTGTTCTTAATTGTTTTTAAATATTCTTATTTATTATATTTAAATTGTATTGGTGTGGGTATTTTAATAATTGGCTGTAAACCGCCCTGAGTCCTCCGGGAGATGGTGCGGTATAGAAATGTAAAAATAAATAAATAAATAAATAAATAAATAAATAAATAAATAAATAAATAGTTAGGTACCCCAACATTAAGCAGGCCGTGAGGCCTCAAATCAGTGAGTTAATCATGTGAACACAGAATGGATCTTTAAAATTCAGGAACTAAAATTCATTGTACATTGTTTTCTCAGGGCAAATCAATTTAAAGGACACTGGGTAAACTGTGGAACCTCAGTTGTTATTGGATTACAACTCCCATCATCCCTCACAATTTTCTTGATGGCTGGGACTTATGGGGTTGGTAGTTCTGCAACACTGAAAGGCCAGACTTCCTTCCTTCCTTCCTTCCTTCCTTCCTTCCTTCCTTCTTTCCTTCCTTCCTTCCTTCCTTCCTTCCTTCCTTCCTTCCTTCCTTCCTTCTCCCATAAGAGAAAAGAAGCATGATTTATATGGCTCCCTTCCTTTTTTCCTTCCCTGTTGTGTGGTGGAATATTGGAAAACATTGGCTAGGATAAAGCAATGTCGCCCATTGCCTTCCAAACAGCTTGGACTGAATATCTTTTCTGAGTTTAGGACTGTCTCTGAGTAACCGTGTATAAGACAATCTGTTCTTAGTAATCAAGATAAAGTGCTTCATACCAAGAAAGAAATTCTTAAAACCAGGACTTGGCCTGCCAGCAAAATATGACTCGGACATTAACTGTAATTCATTGCCCAGCATGTCCTGCTCCAACAGATCTACTTGTGAAGATTTATGTTTATATTTAGACTATAGGCAATGTAAGTGCAACTCATGAAGTACAGCAGTCAACTTTAATGTCAAATCAATGTTTAACCTCTACACTAGTTAAACATTGCACGGAAGTTACTTGCCTTCTGGTTCAGAAGTAGATAGCCGGCACGTTTCTTCCATTCACTGTAAAACCCTGATATATTAAAGTGACAAAGGGCTTCTGGCGCTGGGTAGATACCTCTCTTATATTATTAAATAGGATCAGAGACAACCGCTCAACTGTAGAATTGATTGGGTGCTTTGCTTTCAGTATGTGAGTGTGATTTAATCCGAATGTCGTTTAGCAGAGCATAGAGTAGCCAACTAGTATGGGATATTGGCTTAACCAGATTGCTAGGGATCCAGGGTTGGGCGGTCCAGACAAACTAGGAAAGCACAGCTTGGCTTAACTGGCTAATCTCCAAATAAGGTGGCCCAGCGGTGTTTCCATTCCTTTGCTTTGAGACTGAGGAGGAGGATGGCTTTGAATCTCCAGTGGAGGGAAGAAAATCTGGTAAAGGTAAAGGTTCCCCTTGCACATACGTGCTAGTCATTCCCGACTCTAGGGGGCGGTGCTCATCTCCATTTCAAAGCCGAAGAGCCAGCGCTGTCCGAAGACGTCTCCGTGGTTATGTGGCCGGATGACTAAATGCCAAAGGCGCACAGAATGCTATTACCTTCCCACCAAAGGTGGTCCCTATTTTTCTACTTGCATTTTTTTTACATGTTTTCAAACTGCTAGGTTGGCAGAAGCTGGGACAAGTAATGGGAGCTCACTCCATTATCCGGCACTAGGGATTTGAACCGCTGAACTGCCAACCTTTTGATTGACAAGCTCAGCATCTTAGTCACTGAGCCACCACGTCCCTCAATCTCCATCTCTTTGAATCTCCAGTGGAGAGAAGAAAATCTGGTGCCCACTCTCAAATCAACACTGTTTTACTAGCCTGTTCTGCTTTTTTTGCTGGTAATAGTCTTCTCCAAGCTTACAAGTGGAGGCAAGATTGAGAGGACATTGTGATACCCATTGATTGCCTTTGATTTTCCCTTATCAGAAGCTGCCCTGGACTGAGTTAGGACATTGGCCCATCCTACTGAGTTCAGTGTTGTCAGCCCCACAATTTGAGTGAATCCAGAACTAAAAGTGGTTGGAACTAAAGCAAAATGGACATCCCCATCTGACACATGCACCTCTCTTTTCCTGCCATTCGCTTTTCTCTCTCCTCCCTCTTTATGTACATCCAGTTCATCTGCACCTCCTTCCTCTGCATCCAGCGACATCATCAGAGAAGTGCCATGTGGCTATTCTCTTATAGGGTAGCCTAGTGGGAAGAGGGGGTAGGGGGTACACAAGCACCAAGACGAAACAAACAAAATGTTAAAAAGTTATGATATTTGTGTAGTCACTTACCAGCACCTCTAAATTATATTAAAGCATTAAATTATAAATTATATTAAACCAGCAAATGCTCAGTCTTACATATTGGAGAAAAGAACCTAAACAATAAGTACAAGCTTGATGGATATTATCTTACAGATGACCCCCACCCTCTTAAAGACTTGGAGTTTTCATATCCAATGATCTAAGTGCCAAAGCCCATTGCAACTACATCGCTAAAAAGGCTTTAAGAGTTGTAAACCTAATCTTGCGTAGCTTCTTCTCCAAAAACACTACACTACTAACCAGAGCATATAAAACATTTGCTAGACCAATTCTTGAATACAGCTCGACTGTCTGGAACCCATACCACATTTCTGACATCAATGCAATTGAACGTTTCCAGAAATATTTTACAAGAAGAATTCTCCACTCCTCTGAATACAACAAAATACCTTATGCCACCAGACTTGAAATCTTGAATTTAGAAAACTTAGAACTCCGCCACCTTCGACATGACCTGAGTTTAATTCATAGAATCATCTATTACAATTTCCTTCCTGTCGAAGACTACTTCAGCTTCAATTGCAACAATACACGAGCACACAATAGATTTAAGCTTAATGTTAACCGCTCCAATCTTGATTGCAGAAAATATGACTTCAGTAACAGAGTTGTTAATACTTGGAATACACTCCCTGATTCTGTAGTCTCTTCCCAAAATCCCCAAAGCTTCAACCAAAAACTGTCTACAATTGACCTCACCCCATTCCTAAGAGGTCTGTAAGCGGCGTGCATAAGAACACAAGCATGCCTACCATTCCTGTCCCATTGTTTCCTTTTGTTATATCCAATTAATATAGTTATTATATACTCATGCTTATATATGTATGCTTATATATTGTTTAGTTATTTCATGCTTATGCTTATATATACTGTGTGACAAAATAAAAAAATAAAAAATAAAATAAATAAAATATCTTTACAGTCCCCAAGGCATAGTCACAACTTTTGAGCATCCTTAATGTTTGGAAGTTCAAAGCTGAAAAATTTGAGACATCCTACACATGCACCCATCTGTTGGCCCCCAGTTCCCCTCCTCCTTTCTACGGTTTCTGAGGGTGGGTGGGAATTATTGCTAGAGTGTTTCCATAAATGCATGAAAAGGTCTGAGAGAGCTATGTATGCTTTGGCAAATGCCCTTCCCAGCTTCATAGGCTGGTCCTTAAAGAAAGAATGCAATACAGAGGTGTACCTTGTTAGACCCAAAGAGCCATGCTCCATCTGCTGGGAGCAACAATAAACCACAGCAACTTATGTAGAAGGGTGCAGAGCTCAGGAAAACAGATGTGGAGCTAAGGGAAATAGAGCAATCAATGGACCAGATTCCGACCTCTGACATATATAAATTCGCTGTTCTAAGAGGGGTCTTTTGAGAAGTTACCCAATCACATCACCCACCCACACACACACCTCAACACTTATGGCTGGCAATGCTGGGACCATTGAATCTGGTGTGACTGGCTACTTCTGAGTGGCTGTGTGGAGAAGAAAACAAATGAGTATAGATTGAAGAAAATGTCCAAAAAAGAAGTGAGTTTGCTGAAGTTGTCTTTCTAGAAGTTCCCCCACCCCCATCTAGAGCCAACTCTGCATCTTTGTAGTGACAGATGTATAGGAAGGGAGGCTGAGGCTGATTTCTTCCTCTTTTCTGTTAAGTGTGCCAGGCTGTTCTTGCTATTTTAAATAGCAAGAAGGGAAGGAAGAGAATGGAAAAAATACGTGCCAGCAAATGAATTATCTCTTTTCAGGATTGCATGATTTCAAGCTGGAATAGTTTTGTGGCCAAAGATTTCGGTTGACCAATGCTGTTAATTGAGCACCTTTTCTTATTAAAAACAAGATAATACCAATAGCAATAACAATAGCGCTTAGACTTATATGCCACTTTACAGTGCTTTACAGCCCTCCCTAAGCACTTTTACGGAGTCAGCCTATTGCCCCCAACAATCTGGGTCCTCATTTTACCAACCTCGGAAGGATGGAAGGCTGAGTCAACCTTGAGCCTGGTGAGATTCAATCTGCCAAACTGTTGGCAGCCAGTGATCAGCAGAAGTCGCCTGCAGTACTGCACTCTAACCACTGCACCACCGTGTTGCTTTGCTCCTGGCTCACTTATATCTTCAGCAATCATTCTGAAAAAGGAGCTCAGGAGTGAAGTTTAAGAAAATAGGACTTTCCGTTGTTGACTTTACTAATATCTTTTTCGAGTGAAAATGCATCTCAGTGCCTGACCCTGCTGGATCTGGAGTTGATTAGTAAATCCTTTGAATTGTGATGAAAACAATTCAGTGTTTGGTGACAGAGGGCTCTTTTTCATCTTTTCAGTTCAGCTTGCCTCTGTTGATTAATGACACTGACTGAATTGGAATCATTTATATTCTGTTCTGATATTTAGGCAAAGCGAAGCTAGCGGTCTCCTAGGTTCCAGTATGTACTTAGAAAAGGGCTCCAGAGAAGTGTCTCTTTCAACTTGCATTTCTTTCAGCTCTCGGCATTAAGGCCCATGTGCATAGGCATAGTTGTGGTATTTGTCTGCTGTGTTGTTAAAATACATTCTTTATAGTGGTGTATATTTCTGTTGTCTACTGTTCTAGAGCACATGTCATAGAAAGTTATCATCATTACTCTTATGTAGCAGTTCCTTAAAGTCCAGTTTCTTAAATCTCTCGTGGGTGATTTAAGGGTGAAATGCTACCAGTTCAGACCAGTTCACCCAAACCGGTAGTAAAAAAATTGCTACCAGTTCGGGCAAACTGGTATTTCCAACGATCAGCTGTGCCGCGTGATTTATATTCACTAGAAAGCAGGAAATCCTGCTTTCTAGTGAATCTAAATTGTGCGGCACAGCTGTTCACCCCTCTCGCTGTTCTACTTACCTTTGAAGACTCAGAAAAGGCTTTTTAAATCCTCCTTTTTCAGCTCTGCATGGTAACGAACTGGTAGCGAAGCAAACCAGTAGCAGACTTCAGAGCATTTCACCCCTGATCTGTATCCCTTGAACTAAACTATCCCAGGTTTTTTCTTTTTTTTTAAGGAGAGAATAGGAAGGAGGGAGGGAGGGAGGGAGGGTGGGAGGAAGGAAGGAAGGAAGGAAGGAAGGAAGGAAGGAAGGAAGGAAGGAAGGATTAAATCAGCAACCGATGCTGATTTATTAATTCATTTTGCACTAAACATGTTACTACCGGTAATAAGATGATACCAAAAATTCTCTCCTCTTTTTATTTCAAAATTGCATAATGGCATTTATGAATTTTTATTTAAGTCAGCACCAAGGAGTAGATTTTGTACGTAGAAATGCTTGCTTGATAGAAATTTATAATTTTCCACCCAGGAAATCTTTGAATCATAGTGTTGTTTGGCTCTTGAGAAATTACTCGTTTTTATGAGCAAATAACTATTTATTTGGATTAACAAACTGTAGTGCTTCGCCAGAATTCAGCAGCATTGAAAACCATTGTTTCCTCTGGATTTATTAGTGAATGCAGCCCAGGAAAGGAAATCAAGAAAATGTAAAGCATTGCAGTACAATCTGCACCAGCAGGGGGCAGCAGTAAATTTGGTGTTCGGTATGTATATCTGGTTAAGCAGTGAGCTGAAAGAGAGTGAATGCCCTGCAGTATAAAGTTCAGCTAGCAAGTGTCAGCAGAAAGGATCCTGTAAGCTTTTGGTCTGTGTGCTTCAAGACAACAAACATAGCCAACTTGGATCTGAGCTTCATGTTAAGTTACTGACATCCTAATAATGATTTCGGCCAATTGCATTCAGCATGAGAACAGCTTTTGCAGATTTGTAAACAATTTATATAATTCCACCTGTTTACAGTAAAAAGAAACCAGGCCTCCAAAGAACACGGTGGCTGGACACCATCAAAACTGACACCAACCAGAGCATAGAACAACTCGAAGAAGTAGGGCAAGATGTGGCCCATAGAATTGCCACGAGTCGAACACGACTGAATGGCTAACATCATCATAATAAATCCACCAGTGGTAAGATCAGCCTTAGTGAGAGCTTTTCCTCTCCTTTTTTAAAATGCCACCTGCCTATCCTTGAACTGGGGGAAGACAATACTGGTATGAGATTGGCTGTCCCAGTTGCCAATCCATGGTGCTGTAATGGATGACCAAATCTAATCCAGCATATTTTACACACCACGAGGCTGCTGTTGGATAGCAAAGGGGAAAATGCTATTTTAATGACTGCATCTCCAATGATCCATTTGTTAAGCTACTGAAGTTTGCAGATGACACAACAGTGATTGGTCTCATTCAAGACAATGACGAATCCGCATATAGACGAGAGGTCGAACGACTAGCCTTGTGGTGCAACCAAAACAATCTGGAACTGAACACGCTCAAAACCGTAGAAATGGTGGTAGACTTTAGGAAAAACCCTTCCATACTTCCACCTCTCACAATACTTGACAACACAGTATCAACAGTAGAAACCTTCAAATTTCTGGGTTCTATCATATCGCAAGATCTCAAATGGACAGTTAACATCAAAAACATCATTAAAAAAGGACAACAAAGAATGTTCTTTCTGCGCCAACTCAGTAAGCTCAAACTGCCCAAGGAGCTGCTGATCCAATTCTACAGAGGAATTATTGAGTCTGTCATTTGCACCTCTATAACTGTCTGGTTTGGTTCTGCAACCCAACAAGAAAAACACAGACTTCAGAGGATAATTAGAACTGCAGAAAAAATAATTGCTACCAACCTGCCTTCCATTGAGGACCTGTATACTGCACGAATCAAGAAGAGGGCCATGAAAATATTTGCAGATCCCTCGCATCCTGGACATAAACTGTTTCAACTCCTACCCTCAAAACGACGCTATAGAGCACTGCACACCAGAACAACTAGACACAAGAACAGTTTTTTCCCGAAGGCCATCACTCTGCTAAACAAATAATTCCCTCAACACTGTCAGACTATTTACTGAATCTGCACTACTATTAATCGTTTCATAGTTCCCATCACCAATCTCTTTCCACTTAGGACTGTATGACTATAACTTGTTGCTGGCAATCCTTATGATTTATATTGATATATTGATCATCAATTGTGTTGTAAATGTTGTACCTTGATGAACGTATCTTTTCTTTTATGTACACTGAGAGCATATGCACCAAGACAAATTCCTTGTGTGTCCAATCACACTTGGCCAATAAAATTCTATTCTATTCTATTCTATTCTAATAAGAGCCGTGGTGGCGCAATGGCTAGAATGCATTATTGCAGGCTACTTCTACTGACTGCCAGCAGTTCATCAGTTCAATTCTCATCAGCTCAAGGTTGACTCAGCCTTCCATCATTCCAAGGACCCAGATTGTTGGGAGCAATATGCTGGCTCTGTAAAACCGCTTAAATCTGTTTCATTCGTGGGCTGTGGAGGAAATGAAGACAACATCATGGGAAAGCAGCCAGAAAAAAATTGTAAGAAGGGGCCACAATTGGCTGCGAGTGGCTGGTGAGAAAGCAGAAATGTCTCTTTTGGTGCTTTGTTCCTTCATGTATTCCACTGGTGTCGATTCCTAGGTGGATCTGATTGAAATGAAATTGAGGTAAGTCATGATTTAAATTTAAATTCTTCCTGTTTTAAATCACTAGTCAGAAAGAGACAGCTGAATTATTTAAATCATGATTTATTCATTTATTCATTAGTCAGTTATCCTTTTGTCTACTGTGAAGAACTGAAATGAGAACTTTAGTTCTGATTTATTGTACTTCTTCATAATTGTTTTGAATTGTGTTGCTTTTTTTTTATGCCTTCAAGTCTATTTTTAATTTCTGGTGACTGTGAAGCCTATGAAGTTTTCTTGTCTTTCATTGCATTTCTGAGGTAATTCTTTTGAGTCAGGAGTTTGTATAGACTGTCAATATACTGTCAGTGACTTCAACACCTATAGAATCTATACCTATACTATATTACTATACCTATATCTATATTATTATCTATATTAGAAGAGATCATTGGTTGAAGGATGTTAAGGCTATGTACTTCTTTGTCTCTTTCCGTTCTTCTACAGTGAAGAATAAGGTCAGCTGATTAGAATAACAATTAGAGATTTGGTACCTCCCCAGTGTCAAAACTGTTATGTGGCATTTCAGAGCATTGTGTCTAAAGCGTCTTCATACTTTGAATAATAGCCACATCCCTATTTCTGTTACCCTCTATTTTTATCAGATGTAAAGCAATTATTTCTATATTTGAAATGTGCAAGCGTATTTATCTATTTCCCTTCAGGATTCTTGATGGGAACGCCTCTCTCTGGCTGTCTTTACCTTAGTGTAGAGCAGAGTATCTCAACCCTGACAATTTTAGGGACATGGATTTCAACTCCCAGAGTTTCCTAACCAGTGGCTGGGATATTCTAGGACAGGGGTCTCCAACCTTGGCAACTTTAAGACTTGTGGACTTCAACTCCCAGAGTTCCTGGGAGTTGCTTTGCAAAGCTGGCTGAGGAATTCTGGGAGTTGAAGTCCACAAGTCTTAAAGTTGCCAAGGTTGGAGACCCCTGTTCTAGGAGCTGAAGTCTATGCCTCTTAAAGTTGCCAAGGTTGAAAAAGGATGATGTAGAGAATAAGGAACATGGCTTTGATGGCAGTATACAAGATCTTTGACCAAATCAACAAGGAGTGAAACCTAGCTGAAGTCTGCAACAGATTGAAAATATGTGGAAGAAGCTCAGATTTGCAAGATTGTTAGGGTAGCCATTCCTAATAAAAGTAGTTTCAGCCTTCTGGTGAAGGTGATTTCCTGGTCTGCTCTAGCTGGTGGAGCTGATAATTATCCCTGATAGAAGGTCATCCTTCAGGGCTTGTCAGTTAAAGAATGCCAACTGGTAGAACCCAGGAAACATACCGTAGTGGTTGCAATGCTTGCCGTCTGGAGCACTTTATCCCCTGAGATTAAATTGGGCATGACCTTGCTGACCTTCCAGAAAGTACTAAAGATCTGACTCAGTGGGGAAATCCAATTTTTTTTACCACTGGTTCTGTGGGTGTGGCTTGGTGGGCATGGCAGGAAAAGAATACTGAAAAATCCCCATTCTCTCCCCACTCCTGGGGGAAGGATATGGCAAAATCTCCATTCCCATCCCACTTGATTGATTGTTTCCTGATTGCTTATTTGTACCCTATGACTATCATTAAGTGTTGTAAGTATTGTACCTTAATGAAGGTATCTTTTCTTTTATGTACACTGAGAGCATATACACCAAGACAAATGCCTTGTGTGTCCAATCACACTTGGCCAATAAAAAATTCTATTCTATTCTATTCTATTCTATTCTATTCTATTCTATTCTATTCTATTCTATTTTCTGGGGCCAGCCAGAGGTGATATTTGCCGGTTCTCTGAACTACTCAAAATTTTCGCTACCGGTTCTCCGAACTGCTCAAAATTTCCGCTACTGGTTCTCCAGAACCTGTCAGAACCTGCTGAATTTCACCCCTGATCTGACTGTTTGCCAGGATGGATGGTGGTTTGTCCTTATTTTGAGAATTTCCTTCTTGGTGGCTATTTCTTTTTCTCTCTGATTCTGCGTTGTGCTTTATAGTCATTTATGTGGGATTTATTTTAAATTCTGTTCACTATCCAGAATCACTTTGGTAAGAGGGGAGGCTATATAGATTGAAATAAATATACAATTATGTATTTGCTCAAATAACAACTATCTGTTCAAGACTTCCAAAGCTTAAGAATTCTTGTTCTGGGCTTGTTGGATGCAAGAAACTAGTAACTATACATCCATATTTGAGTTGGCAAATATGGAAATAAAGTGCTCACTGGAACCTCTTCATTTTTTCTCATTTATTGGGGTGAATTTTCCAGCACACTACTAAAATGCATCTTTCTATTTTGAGATAGTTTGAATATATATTATTCTGTATTCAAAAAGAGATGTAGTTTTATTTCTGGAATATAAATATACATGTACATATTTAATCAGAATTTGTTCAGATTAATTTGCATAAAAATGGAATAATGAACTCAGTGCTACACAGATACATACTTGTAAAATCATTAGGAGCTGAACCGTCTCCAGTTCAATTAAATGTTGTGGATGTTTGGAGTATATTTTTTTGTGTGTGATTATATGCTAGGAGAACAACCAACACCAGCTTTTAAATTGTAGTAATAATCTCATTTGTTCTGGCTAGCTTCTTCCTCAAGCCATAAAAACGTATACATTTATTTAAAAAAAAAAAAAACAATTTCACTTTTTAAATTTCTAAATAATTAAAATAAGCAATTTCTGCACAGCAAAACCCTGTAAAATATTAGGTGGTGATGATTTCATCTGAGCCTTCCTTTTTATTTAGAGTTTGAAAAAGAAAAATGATACTCCTTTCCACTTTTCAATGTCTATTGTAATTCTGTTCACCCATATTGAAATTGGTAGAAAACTATGCCATCGTGAAATTGACTACTCAGATATAGTTTAACAGAGTTAGAAGGGACCTTATAGGTCATCTAGTCCAACCCCCTGCCCAAGCAGGAGACTCTACCATTTCTGACAGATGGCAGTCCAGTCTCTTCTTGAAAGCTTTCACAACTTCTGAATGCAAAGCTGTCCCATTGGTTGATTGTTCTCACTGTCTGAAAATTTCTCCTTATTTACATATTGACTGTCTCCTTGTTCAGTTTCCCTCCATTATTCCTTGTCTATCCTTCAGGTGCTTTGGAGAATAGCTTGACCCCTTCCTCTCTGTGGCAGCCCCTCAAATATTAGTACACTGCTATCGTGTCTCCCCTGGTCCTTCTCTTCACTAGACAAGACAAGCCCAGATCCTGCAATCGTTCATCCTATGGTTTAGCCTTCAGTCCCTTAATCATCTTGGTTGCTCTTCTCTACACTCTTTCTTTCTCTTGGCCTTGGAGTACAAAATAAAGCAGGGCACAGGCTGATAGAATTCTATCAAGACAATACGATGGTCATAGCAAACACTCTTTTCCAACAACCTAAGAGACGACTCTACACATGGACATCATCAGATGGTCAACACAGAAATCAGATTGACTATGTGCTCTGCAGCCAAAGATGGAGAAGCTCTATACAGTCAGTAAAAACAAAACCAGGAGCTGACTGTGGCTCAGATCATGAGCTTCTTCTTGCAAAATTTAGACTTAAACTAAAGAAAGTAGGGAAAAGCACCAGGCCACTCAGGTATGAACTAAATCATATCCCTGATGAATATACAGTAGAGGTGACAAATAGGTTTAAAGAATTAGATCTGATTGACAGAGTGCCTGATGAACTATGGACGGAGGTTCGCAACATTGTACAAGAGGTAGCAACTAAAACCATTCCAAAGAAAAAGAAATGCAAGAAAGCAAAATGGCTGTCTGAGGAAGCTCTGCAAATAGCTGAGGAAAGAAGGGAAGCGAAAGGCAAGGGAGAAAGAGAAAGATACACCCAGTTGAATGCAGAATTCCAGAGAATAGCTAGAAGAGATAAGAATGCATTCTTAAATGAACAGTGCAAAGAAATAGAAGAAAACAATAGAATAGGGAGGACCAGAGATCTATTCAAGAAAATTGGAGATATGAAGGGAACGTTTCATGCAAAGATGGGCATGATAAAGGACCAAAATGGCAGGGACCTAACAGAGGCAGAAGAGATTAAGAAGAGGTGGCAAAATTACACAGAAGAACTATACAAGAATGAGCTTAACATCCCTGATAACCACGATGGGGTGGTCACTAACCTTGAGCCAGACATCCTAGAATGTGAAGTCAAATGGGCCTTAGGAAATCTGAGCAACAACAAAGCTAGTGGAGGAGACAGTATTCCAGCTGAGCTATTCAAAATCTTAAAAGACGACACAGTAAAAGTGCTACACCCAATTTGCCAGCAAATTTGGAAAACTCAACAATGGCCACAGGATTGGAAAAGGTCAGTTTACATTCCAATTCCAAAGAAAGGCAATGCCAAAGAATGTTCAAACTATCGCACCATTGCACTCATTTCACATGCTAGTAAGGTTATGCTTAAAATCCTACAAGCTAGGCTCCAGCAATATGTGGATCGAGAACTACCAGAAGTACAGGCAGGATTTCGTAGAGGCAGAGGAACTAGAGATCAAATTGCAAATATTTGCAACATACGCTGGATCATGGAGAAAGCTAAGGAGTTCCAGAAAAACATCTACTTCTGCTTCATTGACTATGCTAAAGCCTTTGATTGTGTGGATCACAACAAATTGTGGCAAGTTCTTAAAGAGATGGGAGCACCAGACCATCTTATTTGTCTCTTGAGAAACCTGTATGCGGGTCAAGAAGCCACAGTGAGAACTGGACACGGAACACTGATTGGTTCAAAATTGGGAAAAGAGTCCGGCAAGGCTGTATACTATCACCCTGCCTATTTAACTTATATGCAGAACACATCATGAGAAAGGCAGGGCTGGATGAATCAAAAATTGGAATTAAGATTGCCGGAAGAAATATCAACAACCTCAGATATGCAGATGATACCACTCTAATGGCAGAAAGTGAAGAGGAACTAAAGAGTCTCTTGATGCGGGTGAAGGAGGAGAGTGCAAAAGTTGGCTTGAAACTCAACATTAAGACAACTAAAATCATGGCATCCGTCCCTTTCAATTCCTGGCAGATAGATGGTGAAGAAATGGAGGTAGTGACAGATTTTATTTTCCTGGACTCCAA
Source organism: Ahaetulla prasina (assembly GCF_028640845.1). Lineage (NCBI taxonomy): Eukaryota > Metazoa > Chordata > Lepidosauria > Squamata > Colubridae > Ahaetulla > Ahaetulla prasina. The sequence goes on from NC_080539.1 coordinate 214,596,786, forward strand.
GATCACCACAGATGGGGACTGCAGTCAAGAAATTAAAAGATGCTTGCTTCTGGGGAGGAAAGCTATGGCAAATCTAGACAGCATACTAAAAAGCAGAGACATTACCCTGCCAACAAAAGTGCGTATAGTCAAGGCTATGGTTTTCCCAGTTGCAATGTATGGCTGTGAAGGTTGGACCATAAGAAAGGCTGAGCGCCAAAGAATTGAGGCCTTTGAACTCTGGTGCTGGAGAAGACTCCTGCGAGTCCCTTGGACTGCAAGGTGAACAAACAAGTCAGTTATAGAGGAGATCAACCCTGACTGCTCTTTAGAAGGCCAGATCCTGAAGATGAAACTGAAATACTTTGGCCACCTAATGAGAAGGAAGGACTCACTGGAGAAGACCCTAATGCTGGGAAAGATTGAGGGCAAAAGAAGAAGGGGACGACAGAGAATGAGGTGGCTGGATGGAGTCACTGAAGCAGTAGGCATGAGTTTAAATGGACTCCAGAGGATGGTAGAGGACAGGAAGGCCTGGAGGAATGTTGTCTATGTGGTCGCGATGGGTTGGACACGACTTCGCAACTAACAACAACAACACTCTTTCTAGAGTCTCAACATCTTTTTTATAGTGTGGTGACAAAAACTGGATGCAGTACTTTAGGTGTGGTCTTACTAAGGCTTTATAGAGTGGTATTAGTACCTCCCTTGATCTTGACTGTATCCCTCTGTTCCTAGGATTCATATTCATCAATAGGATTCATATTCCTAGGGTTCATGTCTATTTTGTATCCAGTGATTGTTAGTCACCTGACCTCTTTCCATAAGTAATGGGTCATAAAGCTTAATGCATGTTATACGCCTTGCAGCTTCCCTTGAGTAGTACAGTATTGGTACGAGAGGGAAAATACAATATGACCACCGGTAAAGCGAAGAGCAATTTTTAAACCTGTCATACTTATGGGCTAGGGATGAGATGAAGGCAATTCCATGGGACATATTTGTGACATAGTTAAGAGTAGGGGTGAAATTCAGCAAGTTCTGACAGGTTCTGGGGAACCGGTAGTAGAAACTTTGAGAACCGGCAAATACCACCTCTGGCTGGCCCCAGAGTGGGGTGGGAATGGAGATTTTGCAATATCCTTCCCCTAGGAGTGGGGAGGGAATGGGGATTTTGCAGTATCCTTCCCCTGCCATGCCCACCAAGTCACGCCCACCAAGCCACACCCACAGAACCAGTAGTAAAAAAAAAATTGGATTTCACCACTGGTTAAGAGAGGCAAAGCCTCTGCCCCAGGCCATTGAAGCACTTCAAAAGAAAGAAAGACATTTTCTAGACTAGCAAAAGAAACTAAAATCTCTGCTTAAAGTTGAATTATTACTCAGTTATCTCTGAACCCAACATTGTAAATTATTTCTGTGCCAGTACTGTGGCTTTATCTAAATCACTATAAATGAATGTAGATATTTGTTGAAGGAATCATATTTTGCCTTGAATTTTATTATACACACTATTATAGAAGGATGATGACTGGAAGCCCATGGCATAGCCAACTTTTCTTTGTCAGCGGTTGACCCTGATACTGAATATTGAGAACATTGGCAAGAAAATGAGCAGAAGATAGCACTTACTCCACTCTTTTCTTATTGCCTGTAGTTTACTCATCTCATCATCTCTTTCTCTTTTCAGGATTACACACAGTTCCTTCCAGATTTTGATACCATTAGAAATTAAACTGTTGTTTCTCCATAGTAGGTGCTGCAAAATAGTTATCGCAAAAATACATTGTGATGCATTACATTTGCCTTTGTTTCTGAAGCTCTGAAGTCTTTAGGTAGAAGTTGCATTAAATGTTAGCTTTGAGGATCCTTTCGTCTAAATTTCTTTTCATCTTGGATACATTTGCAGCATTATATCTATAGCAAAGCTGCATAGTTGGTATTTGAAATTCTTTTGACAGTTTATTCCAGTTTTTACTGCTGCAACTTATAAATATTTAACAGTGTGTGCATTTTCTGATTTATCAATAATTTCAGCAAGAAGGATCCTCTCTTCTACTGATACATAGACACATGTAACAATTTCCCCCAGTAGATTATTTGCACATTTCTCTATTTCTTCCTTATAGACATTACCCAATTTCACCCCCTGCAATATCTATTCTTTTGGATAAAATGTAACTAGGTGTAACTGAACCATGTCAATGAAATGGGTGCAGTCAACCATATGGGAAGGAGACTTCATTGCATAAACAAACCAAGCAATTATTTTAATTAATTGCTTTTTGAAATAATTTGCTGTTTTATTACAGGGTTATCTATGGTTTCTGCATGATAGAGTTTCATTTTTTTCCCCGGAGCTAAAAGTGATAGAGTGGGTGTTTCTGACATACGTAATGTGTCTGGAACATTGCTATTGGGTAGCATTGAAATGGTAGAGGTTAATAATGACGTTGAACAGGGTGCAAGTAGACAAGAGGCATAAATCATCTCTTTTTGAAAGTGAATTCATCTAAACCAAGTAAGTTAACATTTAGTACCCCTGTGTTGTGTTACTGCATAAAAATATATCTTCCTTGTTTTGATTTGACTGAATGTCTTGAGCTACTTGATTGTAACAACATTCCTACATTTGTTTAAACTTGAAATGATTTGAGAAAGTCTACCCAAAAGCTATGGTGTAGAACAGAGGTCTCCAATCTTGGCAACTGTAAGACTTGTGGACCAGCTTTGCTAGCTGAGGTACTCTGGGAGTTGTCCACAAGTCTTAAAGTTGCCAAGGTTGGAGACCCTTGGTATAGAAGACAGTATGAGAGGGAGGGAGGGAGAGAATACAAGAACCTAAAAATATTTACTTAATAAAGATTTTTTGTTTTCTGACATACTTCCTTCAGTGTTTCCAGAAGCAGGAGATATCCTCAAAATAATGTTTCATTCGGATGACCATTTGCATCTCTTTGCTGTACTGATTGTATTGGCGTGGCTTACCCACATGTTTGAGAAACTCATTAAAATACTGTAATTCTTAATAGGATCACTTTTCTGCTGCTGTTATTAGCTTTGATTCAATAGAATATTGTGGAATCTGCAGCAGGGACAAGCAAAGGGTTAGAGGTCAAATAACCAAACGTATAAAGCAACATTGAGACATAAATTCCACCTGTTCGGACTTCTGTCTTGATGACACTGAAAGTCTAGCGAGGGAAAGTCTTGCATTGTGACATCGTAACACACATTTTATCAATTTGGCAAGATTTTGGCATTCTGCAAAAATCACGGACAGATGTTTGGGATCAGCAACTTATTCCTGAAATCCTGAGGACTGCAATAATATATGTTCATAGATTTTCTTAAATGTCATTTTCTTTTCCTCTGGTGGTTTTTTGTTTTTGCATTTGTACCCAGATTTTTCTCCCGAGCCAGATCTCTTACCTTATCTCAAATTCTCTATTTGTTGATCTTCTATGCCAGGAGTGTCAAACTAGCAGTGTCACATTGTCATCACGTGACATATTGTGACTTCCCCCCTTTATTAAAATGGGGGTGGGCATGGCCAGCGCATGACACATCTGGTCTGTGGGCCGTGAGTTTGACATCCCTGTTCTATGTCTTTTTATTAGAGAGAGGTTACTTACCAGATCTTTTAACTCAGGGGTCTTCAACCCCTGGTCCATGGCTCAGCACCGGGCTGCAGGATCCCCGAAACTGGGCTGTGCAAACAAGCAAAGCCCCATCTGCAGGAGGCTGGCAGCATGCGAAACCACACCCTCTCCAGTCTGTGGAAAAACCTCTCTCCACGGAACCAGTCCCTGGTACTCAAAAGGCTGGGGTTGCTGTTATTTTCACATTATCTTCATATCAGCAGGCCTACTAGAATGCAATTAAGGGTTAGGTTTATGCTGGTATCTTTCAGTTGTTTTGTGCCCCCCCCCCAAATATTTTATATTAAGTTTTAACATTAAATTAAAAAGCCTGATTAAAATAAAAAATGATTATTTTTGTTTTAAATCTGCCCTCTTACCAGAGTATATTTTGAAGCTTCTTGCACACTTGGCCAAAGGACTTGTGTACATAAACCTGTTTGGAGACACCATAATGGTGTCGGTGGTGGTGGCGCAGTGGTTAGAATGCAGTACTACAGGCTACTTCTGCTGACTTCTGCCTGACTGCAATTTGGCAGTTCAAAACTCACCAGGCTCAAGGTTGACTCAGCCTTCCATCCTTCCGAGTTGGGTAAAATGAGGACCCAGATTGTTGGGGGCAATAGGCTGACTCTGTAAACCGCTTAGAGAGGGCTGTAAAAGCACTGTGGAGATGTATATAAGTCTAAGTGCTATTGCTATTATGAAGAAGTCACATCAATATCATGAAGACACCCAAAGGAGAAGTTGCTTTAATAACTCAGAGAGAGATGTTGTATATCAGGGGTGTCAAACTCTGGTGGCTCAACAGGCTAATGCAGCCTGTTATTAACAGCAACTGCCTGCAATATTGCAGGTTCAAGTCCCACCAGGCCCAAGATTGACTCAGCCTTCCATCCTTTATAAGGTAGGTAAAATGAGGACCCAGATTGTTGGGGGGCAATAAGTTGACTTTGGATGAAGACTATTGCCTGACATAGTGTAAGCCGCCCTGAGTCTTCGGAGAAGGGCGGGATATAAATGCAAATTAAAAAACAAAACAAAACAAAAAAAAACTCGCAGCCTGTGGGCCGGATGCGTCACCCACTGGACACGCTCACCTCCTGTTTAGCAAAAGGGAAAAAAGTCATGATACGTCACTCGATGACAACATGATGCCATGAGTTTGACACCCCTGTTGTATAGTCTGTGTGAGAGATGAAGCACCTCTCTTGAAGAATTGACACAGGTAATTCTATTAGGTCATATACTTAGTGTAACTCTTCTACTCTTGGAAAAACAACACCTGGGAGAGAGCACAGTCCAAGACAGAAATCTTACTCTTTTCTCTATATAATTAATTGATTATATGTTATCAAGTCCATGTTGCCTTTTAGTAATCCAGTAGATTTTTTCCCCCAGCAGGATCTGATCTTCACTTCGCCGTTCAGGTCTTCCATTGCCACTGCAATTGAGTTTATTCATCTTGCTGCTGGTCATCATTTTCCTCTCTGTATAATATTTTTTTCTAGAATGTGCCCCCAAATCTGTTCTAACCATCTGCTAGTCTGCTTGCAAGTTATCCTGAAAGCCCCTTAAACCAAACATTCATTTTTGATCTTGGTGGTCACCAATCCCCACATCCACATTTGCTGCAATGAAAGGAGTTTCTTTTCAACAGATTTTTCCTTTTGGTGGAATTCTTTATCACCATGAATTAGATCTGTACCCTCACTCTTGATTTGTTAAGAAAGCTGTTAAAATCTTTTCCAAACAGCCTTCAGATGGTGGAGACAAGATAGGATGTACTTGAGATGGATTAGGGCATTATCAATATGAACATGTATGAATGTAGGGCAATGTCAATATGACTGTTTTGATAGATTGGATTACTTAGAAGTGTTTGTAAGTTGTAGCACTGATATAAAGTGTATTATGTATGTATGTATATATGTATGTACTGTATGTATGTATGTATGTATGTATGTATATATGTATGTATGTCAGGGTGGGATTCAAAACAATTACTATCGGTTCTGTGGGCATGGCTTGGTGAGCGTGGCATGGCTTGGTGGGCATGGCAGGGGAAGGATACTGTAAAATCTCCATTCCCTCCCCACTCCAGGGGAAGGTTACTGCAAAATCTCCATTTCCTCCTGATCAGCTGGGACTCAGGAGGCAGAGAATAGATGGGAGCGGGGCCAGTCATTTATCGGTTCTCTGAACTACTCAAAATTTCGGTTCTCCAGAACTGGTCAGAACCTGCTGAAACCCACCTCTGATGTATGTGTGTATTTGTATACTATCGCTGACTCTCTGCTGTATGATGCTTAGAGTTGGAAGGTTGAAGTAATACATAAGCACACTTGCAACAAGCAAGCAAACAAAGAGGTCAACATTTGATCCAAATGGTAACCATTTGGGAGGTGAGATTGACAGAGATGTACATTGGCTGGTTTCCCAGAAAATGCTAAACCAGAATTCCACAAATCTAAATTTATGTTTTTTAATAGAAATTATCCACCACCTCATTCTTCATGATCGTAGGCAATTATAGATATTAAAACAGCAATAAAACAATTCAACAACAAAATTATAAAACTAATATCAAATAATTTGAAGAATACACAAACATACACCTACATAAATGCACCTGTGTGGCTCTACATTATCTTTCTCAATCATGGCAATTTGAAGATGTGTGGACTTCAACTCCCAGAATTCCCCAGCCAGCATGGAATTCCTGAAGTTAAGTCCACCACCTCTTCAAGCTACCAAGGTTGAGAAACACTGTTTACACAAAAGCTTTCATGAAAAGCCAATTTTTTTGCTAATTTCAGGAAGACCACGAAGGTGGGAACCATCCTTGCCTCTGGAGGAAAATATTCCATAGGAGGGAAGTTATCATCAAGAACACTCAATACTGGGCCTTCTTGCTACATCTCCTAGCAGATGGGGACTCGTAGTAGGCTTTCTCTGACCATATGGTAGGCTTGGCATAGACTGTTTGGGATAAGTTTCTTAGGTACACAGTTCTCAAGTCATTTGGCTTTAAAGATAGCAGTCAGTACATGAACTGTACTTGAAACACACTGCAGAATAGAACTGCAGTGAGGACACTGCATTCTGAACCATTTGAACTTTCTAGGTGGTCTTCAGATGTACCCACCACGTAGAGTGAATTATAGTTCTCAACCTGTATCATTGCTGAAGACCATTATAGAATTTTCCTACTTGAAATCAATAGAGTTATTAAACTTTACGTACCACAAACCACCACCAAAAACAGAAAAGACAAATTACCCATATCAATAAAAAAGCTTCAATCCCAGAAAAAAATCCCTCTGGAGAAGAAACAAAAAGAGCTATGTAGCAAATTTCAAAAACCGCTACAGAAATATATGCAACCAAATAAAAATTGAATGTACCAATTATCACACCAAGCAAGAAGAAGACCTTCTGCACACAAATCCCAATCGTGCTTTTTTATAATTTTGTGAACAACAAACTTAAAGACTTGAGATCCATCCATCACTAAAAGAATCTAACGGTAAAGAATATAATGATGAAACAGCTAAAACAAACCTCTTTAACACATTCTTTGGCTCAGATTTTGTTAACAGTAATGGCTCATACCCGATATTCCCCAATCATACCAACGAGTACAACGACCTAACTCATATAGATTTCACAGAAGATAATGTTGAAAAAGCTCTTCGCAAATTGAAACCATCCCTATCTATTGGACCTGATGGACTATGAGCAAAGCAGAGCTTTGCTGGCTGAGGGACTCTGGGAGTTGAAGTCCATAAGTCTTAAAGGGACCAAGGTTGGAAACCCCTGCTTTGGAGAATAGGTTGACTCCTTCTTTGTGGCAGCCCCTCAAATATTGGAACAGTGCTATAAGTGTCATCCCTAGTCCTTTAAACCCCACTTGGGGACAGACCAGAAGAGTGTGTCCACTTAAGAAGAGTACAAACAACCTTTATATAGTTACACAATAAATGCTGACCAATAATGATATTAAATGACAATCATCTTATTTTTGATCACATGTGTTAGATTTTTCTGTTTTATAGTGAGATAAAGTGAACATTGGTACAAATCGATGTTCATGGTTGGCTACTTCCAAGTCACTTCCCACTGATTTCAAATAACTTGTGAGCCAGCATATGCCGCATTGAGTTTAATGGTCTTGGCAGGTTGGAGGTTTTGCTTCAGGTGTTTGTTTTACTTCTTCACTATTTGGAGAAAGGAAAGGGATGGGCTAAACTCTTCCCAACACTGCTAGTTAACGGTTGTTACACTGGGAAGTCTTTTCACACAGACATTACTTTTGACTTGTCAGTTGAGAGATAAATGATATCTGGCTGGTAGTTGACTCTTTGGCTCTAGTTGTTAATCCCTAAAACTGACAGTCCCCAAATAGAAATACCTCAGTTTACTTCAGTATTGAACTATTGCTGTAATCATTAAAACAAGAACACAGAGTTAATTTTTTTTAAATTTACATTTATATCCCGCCCTTCTCCGAAGACTCAGGGCGGCTTACACTATGTTAGCAATAGTCTTCATTCTATTTGTATATTTATATACAAAGTCAACTTTTATTGCCCCCAACAATCTGGGTCCTCATTTTACCTACCTTATAAAGGATGGAAGACTGAGTCAACCTTGGGCCTGGTGGGACTAGAACCTGCAGTAATTGCAGGCAGCTGCTGTTAATAACAGACTGCATTAGCAGCCTGAGCCACAGAGGCTACAATTGTTGCCGTTGTAGTCATTGAAACAAGAATGCAAAGTTAATATAAATACAATGGTTTTAACATAGAGAATACTAACATAGTAATATTAATTGCTAGCAGCTGGATTGTGATATTCATCTTGTAAGAATATGATTCCTGCTTCCTTTTTACTCATTTTCTAAAGTCAGAATTCTATTTTCATTTAAACTGCTCCAGTATATTATTTTAAAATCCACAATTCTGCAAAACCTAAGAGAGTTCTGAATGTAGAAAGTATGTTGTTTTTCTCCCATAAATCTTGGGATTAGATAAAAATTAAACATGACCCACTTTGGAGTGGCGATTATAAGCACCAGGCTAAAAACCAGGAGACTCTGCATTCTAATCCAGCTGGGTGGCTTTGGGTCAATCCCTCCCTGTCAGCAGACCATTTAATTAGCTACTGCAAGAAGATCAGATGAACTGACTACAAAGGCAACAGTGGTACATAGTAATATTTCCAAGAAATACCATTTGCCTATAAGTAAGAACTGGTAGAAGGACAAAATAAATGAAGTAATAAGAATAGAATAGAATAGAATTTTTTATTGGCCAAGTGTGATTGGACACACAAGGAATTTGTCTTGGTGCATATGCTCTCAGTGTACATAAAAGAAAAGATACCTTCATTAACGTACAACACGTACAACACTTAGTGATGGTCATAGGGTACAAATTTAACACTTAATGATAGCAACAAAAAGTTACAGTCATACAGTCATAAGTGGAAAGAGATTGGTGATGAAAATGATTAGAAGATTAACAGTAGTATAGATTTAGTAAATAGTTTGACAGTGTTGAGGGAATTATTTGTTTAGCAGAGTGATGGCCTTTGGGAAAAAACTGTTCTGATGTCTAGTTGTTCTGGTGTGCAGTGCTCTATAGCGTCGTTTTGAGGGTAGGAGTTGAAACAGTTTATATCCAGGATGCGAGGGATCTGCAAATATTTTCATGGCCCTCTTCTTGATTCGTGCAGTATACAGGTCCTCAATGGAAGGCAGGTTTGTAGCAATTATTTTTTCTGCAGTTCTAATTATCCTCTGAAGTCTGTGTCTTTCTTGTTGGGTTGCAGAACCAAACCAGACAGTTATAGAGGTGCAAATGACAGACTCAATAATTTCTCTGTAGAACTGGATCAGTAGCTCCTTGGGTAGTTTGAGCTTACTGAGTTGGCGCAGAAAGAACATTCTTTGTTGAGAGTATGAAGAAAGTACTCTGGAACAAGCACCCGCTATATAACACCCCATACTTAAAAGCAGTTGATAAGAAAAAGAAAAAAGATTGAATAGTGGACATCACAGTGCTTGGAGACATCAAAGAAGAAGAAAAAACCACAATACAAACACTTGCAAATAGAAATACAAAAATGTGGTGGCAAAAGAAAGCAAAAATTGGTACCAAAGATCTGGAACACCACTTGAATACCATTGACATTGACAAAATCAGCACCAGTCAATTGCAATAAAACCAAAACAAACAGTTTTACTTGGAGCAGCTAACATCTTGTGTTGATTCCTTTAACATCATCAAATAACAGCACCTGCTTATCCCAGGTCCTTGAAAAGGGTTCGATAGGTGGATAAAAATGCCTAATCAAGTCTAAAACATATGGCTGTGCAACCAACCATAACAACAACAACAACAACATATCACGACCTGGCCATCAAAACTATGCGGTTATGGATGAAATATAAAAGTGATACCCATTGTTATCGGGGCATTTGGTACCATGTCCAAAAATTTTTCAAAATACATCAAGGAGGTATAGCTTCCTGCTGTAGTGCCAGTGGAGCTGCAAAAGACTGTGCTATTTGGAACAACATACATTTTAAGAAGATACTTGGTTACTTAAAGGATGCTGACAGCAGCCCGTATCAACCATCAGAGCCCAGTCAATGATATTTGTGATACATTTTGACTGAGTTTCATGTTCAATGAATAAAAGTTTATAATAACAACAACTACTACTACTTTCGAATTCAGATGGAATCATCATTTGGAACACAACATGCCAGATTTCACTGTTGTTGAAAACCAAAGCATACAATTTATTGATATCGCTGTACCAGGAAACGCCAGAGTCGAAGAAAAAGAACAGGAATAAATCACAAACTATCGCAACCTGAGCACTGAAACTATGTGATTATGGAAGAAACATGTAACAGTGATACCCATTGTCATCAGGGCACCTGCTACCATGTGCAAGAATTTTACAAAACACATCAAGAAATTGCAGCTTCCTGCTATAACACCAGCGGAATGGCACAAAACTGTGCTGCTTGGAACAACGTACATTTTAAGAAGATACTTGGTTGATACCTAGGATGCTGGCAGCAACCCGTATCAACCATGAGCGCCAGCCAAAGATATTTGTGATGCATTTTTGAATGTTCAGTTGACTGAGTTTCATGTTTGGTGAGTAAAAGATGATGATGATGATGATGATGATGATAATAATAGTAGTAGTAGTAGTAATAATAGTAGTAGTAATACTGCTGGAATTGTAAACTGGACACAGGCAGAGCTGGACAGCCTGGATAGGAAAACAAAGCTGATGACCATACACTATGCGCTGCACCCACGTAGTGACGTTGACAGGCTATATTTGCTTAGAAAGGTAGGCGGCAGAGGACTTTTGCAAGTGAAGCAGACAACTGAAGAAGAGAAATATGCTCTGGCAGATTATGTGAAAGACATTGTTGAACCAGCTTTGATGGAGGTCAACAAGAGGAAGCTGCTAAAAGTACGGCAAACCAAGTATCAATATAGGAAAACAGCGATGCAAGCTCGAGCTGACAGCTGGTATAACAAAGCATTGCATGGACAGTTCCTTGAAAAGATCCAAGGAAAAGTAGATAAGGAAAAGACCTGGTTATGGCTGACCAACGGAACATTGAAGAAAGAAACAGAAGGCCTAATTCTTGCGGCCCAAGAACAAGCCATTAGAACAAATGTAATCAAAGCCAGAATAGAAAAATCTGCTGATGATCCCAAATGCAGACTCTGCAAAGAAGGAAATGAAACCATTGATCACATACTGAGCTGTTGTAAGACAATAGCTCAGACCGACTACAAACAACGTCACAACACAGTCGCTCAGATGGTCCACTGGAACTTGTGTCACAACTACCATCTGCCTGTAGCAAAGAACTGGTGGGATCATAAGTCTGAAAAAGTGATTGAAAATGAGCATGCAAAACTACTGTGGGATTTCCGAATACAGACTGATAAAGCTTTGGAACACAATACCCCGGCTATCATGATTGTGGAAAAGAAAAAAGTGTGGATAGTCGACATTGCTATACCTGGTGACAGCAGAATTGATGAGAAGAAAAAGTCACCAGATATCAAGATTTGAGAATCGAATTGCAGAGACTCTGGCATAAACCAGTGCAGGTGGTTCCAGTGTTACTCGGCACACTGGGAGCTATGCCTAAAGACCTAGGCAAGCACTTAAAAGCAATTGGCGCTGACAAGATCACCATTGGTCAGTTGCAGAAGGCCACCTTACTGGGATCTGCTCGCATAGTTCGCCGATACATCAAGCAGTTCTAAATGCTTCGGAAGTGTTCGACTAGTGATCTGTGATACGAAATCCAGCATAGTTATCTCGTTTGCTGTGTATACTGTCATTTTGTGTAAATAATAATAATAATAATAATAATAATAATAATAATAATAATAATAATAATAATAATAATAATAATAATAATAATAATAATAAATGTTAATCTTCAGCCAAACATAATGCTTTTCCTTGTGAACACAACCCCCCCCCTTTAAAAAAAAACATACAGATGCCTGGAGAATAAAACAATTTGCTTTTTGAACTTCTCTTTCTTTCTGTTGTTTCTTCACTCTAGAGCTTGGATGCTTTCAGAACTGACAAATAGACTCTTTTAACCTCTTTACCATATTCAGTATTAAAAAAATGATAAAAATAGCCCAGTGGTTTGGCTGCCATCTACTGTTGATCAGAGCACATGTATTACTTCAGTAGCAGGGACTGCGTTGCACTTGAATGAAATTGTATTTTTTTGTCGTGTTGTGCTGTTAGAGCCTCAGAATTAAAGTGATCTCATCTCAGAACCAGCAGATGCAATACAGTTTTGCATTGTGCTAAGTCACCTCTACAACCTGTGGCCCACTAGGTTGACCTGAGTGCTCCCCTCCCTTGCTTTATAAAGGAGAATTTTCCATCCGATAGTTCCCTGGGAGGGCCTTTCATTACCGGTCCAGTAATGCTCACACAGAAAGATTGAAGCTGCTCATCGATAGTCATTGCTGCTCAATCTGCAACATGCTCTAAAGTAATTGAGGAGAAATTGTTAGAATTTTTTTATGATCTAAGGTAGATGCATTTGTTTTATTTATTCATTTATGAGAGAGGTGAGGACTAGAAAGAATAGAAGAATGGTACTGTGGAACTATTGATGCTCTCTGAGCTTGGTGGTTTGCTTGAAGACATTTCATTATTCATTCAGAGTCCCTTTCTGAGGGAGAGGAGCAGTTCGAAAACATGAATGAATGAATGAATGAATGAATGAATGAATGAATGAATGAATGAATGAATGAATGAACAAATTAGGTAATACCTTCAGTGTGAATGAGTGTGGGATTTCCTTCCTATTTATGTACAGTAATGTGCTCTGCCAGTGTTGGTGGGATGTGGTGGAAGGACCTAAGCAAAGCAGGAACCAGCCTGATTTTCTCTGGCAACAAGTTGAGAGCAGGTACACTATGTGTCCTCAGCTTTCTTTACTCATATGAGGAGGATCTACCATAGAAGATGCATGTTGAAGAATGAACACTGCAGTTTGTTTCATTCAATAGCTTTGAAGTATAGCTAGAGAATTTCCATATTGAAAGTAAGAAAACCAATATTGCTGGCATTTGAATCCCACTTGTAACAACAAACTAAAGCTCCAGGTTGGTTTCTTTGCCATGCAGATAACCCAAACAATGCCATACCATAATCTCTCAGACAGGAGAAAAAAAAGGATGCCAAAGTAGAGCATTTTATTATTGAAATATGGGCCACCAGTCAGAAGATGCATATGGTGAGTTTGTTTACACTGGCTTCCTTCATTTCCTACACTTATATTGATCACTATGGACCATAGATGCAGCGATGGTTAGCAGTGATACTTTATCTTCTTATCTAAATGTTTTAACTTTGAAGACCTCCATGTAAGATGCCTCCTATTGATTCAACTGCACTTCTCAGGGTTTCCATTCCTCCCTTCTCCTCTCAGATCATTTCTTTTTCTCTTCTGATAAGCTCAGTCTCCATAATGGAGAACATTGTAAGAGGCAGTCATTTTAATCTACTCAGTCAAAAATCAGAAGGCTCCTGGGAGCCTCTTTTCCGGCCAACAAATTTTATTAAAAGAGATGCGTAGAGTAGATAAAACTGCTGCAGGATTTAAAATGGGATGACGTGGCCTTGTATGCGGGGTGGGGAGAGCGGGGAGAAAGAGAGAAGACAGGGTGGCTGTGCAGATACAGGTTACAGTTGAACCAGATTAGAAGTAGCTAAACAATTGTAATATGATAAAAGCCCATTGCATTCCCAAGACCTTTTGAGGTGCCCTGAAACCTTTATCAACAAGAACCTGTTGAATTCATATCCATCAAAAAGTTTCAGGCCATCTCTGTCTCAACAAACATGTTTTTTTAACATGTTACACTTGTTTTAATTGGCAAGATACTTCTAGTTTTATGCATAACCTGCATCTATATTACCACCCTTGCCTTCCGCTTCCTTCTTGCTTCCTCCTCATCTAAATTTAAATCCTACATTTTTCATTTCTTTCATACAAAGACCAACCCAGGAATACTTTCTTACTAATGCTGCTAACTTTAGGGTTTATGTCTACAGGCATTCTATCCACTGAGCAAAATTGCTGGCTCACCAAAGTGATCCTCCTTTTTTTAAAAAAATGTCCTACAGCTCTTAATTAGCAATGGTAGATATCTATTTAAAATAAGAAAATAATGTATATTTTTTTAAAAGAAAAGTCTTGTCTGGAGCAGGAGAATATTCTCACATCTAGAGCCAATATCTTAGGTTGCTGTTAGAACTCTAGGGTGCCTTGCAGGACCCACTTGGCTAGGGAATTCCATGTTGAATATCTTGGGAAAAAGCTTTGGGACTTTTAATCTCAGGGGAATACATGGCAGGATGAATACTAGCCATTGGGAAAAGTCAACTAACATTTTATTATTTTCTTTGAAAAAAAATGGAATGGGACTAGCGGGTAGATTAAAAACACATAGAAGGTGGAAGGGGATTCTATTCTATCTTTGTTTATATTTTAAATCTTCCATTATGCCTGCAATTTGGCAGTTCGAATCTCACCAGGCTCAAAGTTGACTCTGCCTTCCATCCTTCTGAGGTAGGTAAAATAAGGACCCAGATTGTTGGGGGACTCTGTAAAACCGCTTAGAGAGGGCTGTAAAGCACTGCGAGGAAGTATACAAGTCTAAGTGCTATTGCTTATTGCAATTATCCAACAGTGCACTTAATATGATGAAGCAGATCGTGGCAATTTTAGGAACACTGGCAAAGAAGGCCTTCCTGAAAAAGCCCCATAGGGTTGAAAGTGTTGATGTAAAAAAAAAAAACACCATCCCTTCATAAATGCATTTTGAACCTATTACAACCCCTCCCCCCAAAAAACCCCTCAGCTTTTGCAAATATTCCTTCAGTTTTATTTTTATCCTAAAAAACAACAACATTCTAAACCTAAAATTACCCGTTTGCCCTCCCATAGCTGAAGAGGTCTTATGGAGAGAGAGGTCTATTGTCAATTCAACATCTGGATGGGATTTTTAGTTGTGGCAACTAGGTTGCCTTATTTGTTGTTATTTGTTGATGTTATTATTTGCATGATGGCTCATGCAACAATTCTCTTCCCTTCTGTAGTAGGAATTTCTTGTCTTTCAGTGTTTTGCCCATTTGTTGTGGGGTTTTTTTTTTGCTTGCCTTTGTTTTCCCCTCGCTCTGCTTTTAGATTGATTTTAAATTCTTCCTGTTGTGAGTTATGTTTCAGCCAAATCCGGTTTGTGCTTTTCTATTTTACTCTGATTTATCTTGTGTTTTAACTTCTGTTTCTGATCTGCCTTGAGGCTTCCAGATGGGCAGAAAGGAAAGATAGAAATGATTTTATAAATAATGAAGGGCAAAGGGAGAAAAAATAATGGAAAAGGCCAATGCCTTTAATAAAAGAAGCTGTTGTAATGAGATTTGGCCGACACCCCAAGTGATACCTATGCCATCTTTCCATCTTATGATATGCTATTTCTCCAGCTAATAAATTCTAAATGCCAAAGTGTTTACAGTGAAAACAATGGTCTATAAGTACCCAACAAGTGGAACCTTCTGGGGTTTTTCTTCTTCTTCAGCTGTCTATATACAAGTGGGACACATAAGAATTGTGAGGGAAAAACAAAACTTTCATTTTGCTCCTGTTTCCATGGTCAATGCTGTCCTCCCCCCCCCCCCCCGCCCAGCTTATAAATCTGTTTTACCCATCTTCATACACATCCATACACAAAAATTACCTTTTTTATTTATTATTTTTATGGTGATTTTGGAAAGAGGTGAGATTGCTGCTTGTGAAAAGAAAAACTTGCTGATGCTATAGTGCAGGGGTCTCCAACTTTGGCAACTTTAAGCCTGGCAGACTTCAACTCCCAGAATTCCCCAGCCAGCTTTGGCAACTTTAAGCCTGGCGGACTTCAACTCCCAGAATTCTGAGACTTTTGGCTTAAAGTTGCCAAAGTTGGAGACCCCTGTTATAGTGTAGCCCATCTATGTAATAAAAAATTCTATTTCTGCTAACATATATAACAATGAGCTTAAATCTGAACCATATTCTATCTAAGCCTGGAAGGTAAACCAGACATGTCTTTCCATCTACAGCAAGGGTGTCAAACTAGATTTCATTGAGGGCCATATCAGGGCTGTGTTTGACCTTGGGAGCGTGGCTGGGCAAGGCCATGGTGGGTGTGGCCAGCTCAATGTCACTCGTGTTGGGAGCGCCTGTGGTGGCCCAAATGCTCTGCCAGTGAAAACGGAGCTTGGGAGTGCCATGCATCGACCTCCTGAGCTCCGTTTTCACTAGCAGAGGCACCGTGGGCTGGTCCTTCACTGTTTCCAGGGTGGCCCCGTGGACCAGATCTAAGCACCCCATGGGGCTTGAATTTGACACCCCTGATCTACAGGTACTTCTGGAACAATATCTGCATTTTCAGAATGCACCATTATAAGAGCAATATATTTGGGCAACTAGCCACTCAAATCAGAGTCATATTTTTCTTTTTCTAATTTCCATTAGCAAAAGAGTGGGATAAGGGTGGCATACAAGATTAACATGTGGGAGATGTTAGTGTTATATGTTTTCAAAATATTTGCCCTTTGTCCAACTAATACTACATAGTCTATTTTTAATGTATACTATTCAGTCCTTTTACATGTTTCCTTTTAAGAAAAATTCACATGAAAATATCTTCTGTGGAAATTTTTAGTACGTTTACTACTGAACTATAAAGTTATATAAATCCTTGCTTGTTTGATAATCATGATAGTAATGTGTGAGAAATTTTAAATTTTTCTGGTGATATTGGGTTTTTTTTTTTAACAGACTGAAAACACCAGAAATGCACAACTTAATATGACTTCTTGGGATGTTGTGGACCTAATATATAATATAAGTGGTTGGCATCTATTATTAAATTCATCTAGAATACGACTTAAGAAAACGTAATATCCAGAGGTATTGTTTGTGTAGCTGGGTGATGGAGAGAGCACAACATGTATTTGTTTTGGTCAATTAAACAGAGGCTATTGGCTTTCATTATTGGTAGAAAGGTAAATGTGTGAAAGGTAATAATGATGCTTTATAGGTTCGATTGAAAGCATAAAATAGAATCCATGGAGAGAAAGGGGTAGCGACAGTTAAGAACATTAGTTTAGATTTGGGGATTTGTCTTTGAACGGAAGTTTACATGATGGATTGAATGATTGGGCATGCATTCCAATATAATGCAAATTATGTTACTCAGCTACGTCGGGCACAAATCAGGATGAGCTGTTTAATAGTGGTTTATGTATGGTTTGACATCATGCACATGTGCCATTGCTTTGGTGTCATGATGTCATTGCTATTTGCCGCAGATGCTGCTGTTTGTTGCAGTTATTTTTTCTCTCTCAAATATAGTGATATGAAGATGACTTCTGAAAAGTTTGGTATCACCCTCTAACTCAGGGGTCTCCAACCTTGGTCCCTTTAAGACTTGTGGACTTTAACTTCCAGAGTTCCTCAGTCAGCTTTGCTGGCTGAGGGACTCTGGGAGTTGAAGTCCACAAGTCTTAAAGGGACCAAAGTTGGAGAGCCCTGCTCTAATTGGTACATAAGCAGATATGTGCTATGTTTTAATATTTAACTGGGGACAACTGATCACTAATAAGGAAGATGGGCAGATATTCTAAAAGGATTGGAAAGTCTTCCTCAGAGAGATATCCCTGGCAAATTTTCTGGTCTTGGAAACAAAGATATATAGAATAGAATAGAATAGAATAGAATAGAATAGAATAGAATAGAATAGAATAGAATAGAATAGAATTCTTTATTGGCCAAGTGTGATTGGACACACAAGGAATTTGTCTTTGGTGTATATGCTCTCAGTGTACATAGGAGAATAAAATACATTCATCAAGAACAAAAAGATACAACACTTAGTGATAGTCAAGGTTACTAATAAACTATCAAATCGTACTAGGAAACAAATAAAAAAAATATAAATTGAAAGATACAAACAACATGGTTATCGTAATAAGTGGGAAGAGATAGATACTAGTAAGGAAGAGAAGAATAATATTAATACAGTCTTAGTAAATTATTTGACAGTGTTGTGGGAATTAGTTGTTAAGCAGAATGATGGCATTCGGGGAAAAACTGTCCTTGTGTTTAGTTGTTCTGGTATGCAGTGCCCTATAGTGTCATTTTGAGGGTAGAAGTTGAAACAATTTATGTCCAGGATGTGAGGGGTCTATAGTAGTGGTGGGTTCCCCCATTCGATCTGGTTCTTGTGAACTGGTAGTAAAACCGGGGAGGGGGGAAGGCTCCACCCACCCACCCAGATATCATCATAGACGATCTGCGATCCCTTTGCGAACTGGTAGTAAAGATAAGTAGAACCCATCCCTGGTCTATAGATATTTTCACAGCCCTCTTTTTGACTCGTGCAGTATACAGGTCCTCAATGGAAGGCAGGTTGGTAACCATTGTTTTTTCTGCAGTTCTAATTATCCTCTGAAGTCTGTGTTTGACTTGTTTGTTTGCAGAGCCAAACCAGACAGTTATGGAGATGCAGATGACAGACTCAATAATTCCTCTGTAGAACTGGATCAGCAGCTCCTTGGGCAGTTTGAGCTTCCTGAGTTGGCGCAGAAAGAACATTCTTTTCTGTGCTTTTTTGATGCCGTTTTTGATGTTAGCTGTCCATTTTAGGTCTTGCGATATGATAGATTGAGATATTTTTGATCTTTCAGGCCTTTTAATATATGAATATGTTGATTTTAAATGTATATGCTGTATCAAGATTTTCCAAGCAGGCTGGTGACTGTTTTTGCTGTTTATTTTAATAAATATATTATTATTACTTCTTTTGTGCTTTAAATTTACTGTAAAGAGCCCTGAGAAAATTTTGCTTCAAAGAGGAAAATCAATTAAATCAATAAAAACAACCAGCCTTGAAAGCAAAAGTCCTGTTATACCGAAAATCTATATTAGGATTATTTTTATCATTCTTATGAGAATAATATGCATATGTGCACTTGGAAATGCAGGTCTATATTTCTACCTCATTTCTGGGATAATTTCCTCGAACTCTCAGGATGGAGGGAATCTGATCTCCACTTGCATGTAAAGAGGGAAATCAGTGACGTAGGCCTAGATCAAAGGTTTTCCATTGCAGGAATGAAATGTTTGCCACCTATCTGTTGTGGTCCGCCAGCAGCCTGCGGAGCTGGCAACAGAGTCGGACAGCGATGAGGTTGAGGAAGAGCGTGGGCCAGTCCTGGAGGCTGGGGAAGGCCCGGATGAGGGCTCTGCATTGGAGGCTGAGGTGGGGTCAGGGCCATTAGGGAGTAAGATGCAGACTCCAAAGCCTCCAGAGACTGGCAATAGTCAGGCAGAGGAACAGGAGGAGCCTGTTCCTAATGCACGCATGAGTAGAGCTGCCAGAAGGCAAGAGTAGTTCAAGCAAAGAGTATGACTCGGGAGTAGGGCCAAGAGATGATTGGTCCCTCCCATAAGGCTTAAAAGACCAGCAATGGCATTTGGACTTTGCCGGAAAGCAATGCTGATAGCTTCGTCGTCTTGCATTTATTATGCATTGGTATCTTCTAAACTTTTGCCAAGAAAGACCTTTGGCAGTTTGCCTAATTGGACCAAAGTTGGTGATAGGACTGAGGAATTTGTGTTGGGAGGAATTTGCTTTAATTTAGTTGAACTACGCTGAGAATGAAGTAATTCTCAGCTGTTCGAATAATGTTTGTTTGTTTTTACACTGGCTGAGTTTACTACTACCTACTGGGGCCTGGGTCACAACACTATCCTTAGTTAAACTATATATATATACTGACGTGATATTACCAGCTCCTAACTTCCCTCTGTTGCCTTGTTTGTGATTACTGGCAGTTATTTACCTACCCAGAGGTTGTCCTTGGGCAGAGAGCAGAGATGCTACTAAAATCCCAGTTTAAGGACAACTTAAAAACTGACTCTCTCAACATCTGGGAATATAGCAGGGGGGGAAAAACACACATGTTGTGAATCATCCTTGTATGATGGTTAAGTGAAAGTGGAAGAAGGCCCTAAGTAGCCTGTTTGAAATAAATCAGAATTAGATCGGTCAGGCCTAAAGTGGTTTCATTGATTTCATTGAGATTAAAGGGTGATGAATGAGGACGCTAAATGCCTTCATGATGTGCAGAATTCTCAGCCATGGCCATGATGGGTAGAGATTTCTGGAAGTTGAAATCCATAACATCTGGAGAATGCCCAGCTTGAGGAAATTGGATGGGAATAAATGAATTTCTCCTCAGCCAGTTGAGGGGAACTTTTACTGCATGCAGACTCCAGCCACTTGGCATCTTGGTGCTGTCTGTGGGCTTTTCTTCACAGCTGCATTAAAGTGCAATCCACCAGTCCTTGAGCTGGCAGAAGAGTGATACTGGCATAGCATTTGTCATCCCGATGGCTGAACTCTGCTTCGATAATGAAGCCAGTGAGTGCTATTCTTACAGATTTAGCTCAGGACAAGTTAAGGAAAAATGATTGGTAGATTTCCTTGGCTTTGTCCTTAACTGGTGGGAGCATATGCACCCATCGCACTCCTTAATAAGAGCTCGGGCTGGGGAGGTGGTCTCTCGATGGGTGGGGTCAATTATCTGTCAAATGTGAGCTCTTGTGAACCCTGTGAGTCCTGTGGCCCAGTGATTAGGATGCAGTTATTGTAGGCAAACTCTGCCCACAACTGTTGTGGTCCACCAGCAGCCTGTGAAGCTGGCAGTGGAGTTTGACAGTGAGGAGGCTGGGGAGGACAATGGGCCAGTCCTGGAGTCAGGGGAAGGCCCAGATGAGGGCTCTGCATCGGAAGCAGAGATGGGGCCAGGGCCATCTGGGAGCGATGCACGGACTCCGGAGCCTCCAGAGGCGGACAGAGGAGACGCAGAGGAACAGGAGCCTGTTCCTAGTGTATGCATGCAAAGAGCTGCCAGAAGGCAAGAAGAGCTAAAGCAAAAAGGATGACTCCGGAGTAAGGCCAGGAGATGATTGTCCCCTCCCATAAGGCTTAAAAGAGCAGCAATGGCTCTTGGGCTCTTTGTAGGAAAGCAACGTTGTTACATCTATTTCTATTCGGCATCTCTTGTTTCTGAACTTCATGGGGCTTTGCCAAGAAAAGCCTTTGGCAGGGCGCCAAAGAAGATAAAGGTTTGTGATACGGCCAAAGGACTTTTTCTGAAGGACTTGTTTTGGAATTAATTTGGACTAAGCTGAGAATGAAGTAATTCTCTGCTGTTCTAATAAAATATGTTTGTTTAGGACTGAGTGTGTCTGGTAATAACTACTTAGGACTAGGTCACAACAACAACCTGGAGTTCCATCCCTACAGCGCTCATGTTTGACTTCGCCTTCCATCCTTCCGAGGTTGGTAAAATGAGGACCCAGATTGTTGGGGGTAATATGCCGATTCTGTAAACCGCTTAGAAAGTATTATGAAGCACTGTGAAACAGTAAACAAGTCTAAGTGCTATTGCTATTGCTAAATGTATACAGGTCTTGCATGCATGTTTATTTTGGAGCATACAGAGGAAACCACATTAGCAGCTTTTGGAGATGGGCTTAGCACCAATTTGTATTAGAACTATTCTGGAATAAAGTTATTCTGCAATAAAAGCTCTTCTGGAATTTATTTAAGTACCCACTTAAAAGTAGCCCCCCAAATGGCTGCTAAGTGAAGTGAGAAGAAACTCTCTTATTGCACTGAGGAATTGCTTTTTATACCTGTCAGCTGTGTTTCAAACTACTTCCTGTAGCAGCCAGCCTGAAACACAGCTGACATCTCCCTAGCAAGCAACAGGAAGAGAAGAGACTCGGAGAGGGGGACAAAAAGAGGTATTAGGAAGCACCCATTATTCCCATTTTATAGATGGGAAAGTAGGAGTGAGATTGGAAGATAATGCCTTGCCCAGTCCAAGAAAAAGTGGGGCCTTGTTCCCATTTCCCTGAGATGCCACCTTCCTGAACAGAAAGGCTGGAGATTCTGGCAGTCTGAAAGAGTTGGGCTTGCTTTGGGAGACAGGTCAAAGAGATCAGCTAGTGAGCATAAGAAAAGAAAGGGCAGGAAGGATCTTGCCCATTGGCCTGGACATAGCACATTGCCAAACTCGATGGCAGAAAATACGACTTCAGCAACAGAGTGGTCAACGCCTGGAATGCTCTACCTGACTCTGTGGTTACATCCTCAAACCCCCACAGCTTCAACCTTAAACTGTCTACCGTGGACCTCACCCCGTTCCTAAGAGGTCCGTAAACGGGGTGGGGATTAGAGCACTATCGTGTCTACCGTCCCTGTCCTACTGTCCCCATTTACTTGTACTCAATCGTTGTTCATGTCCATGTTTAGCCTTACACCTGTTATACATGTTCCACAAATTAAATTAATAAATAAAAAATAAATTAATATTCTCAGCTGGGGCTTTATTGGAACAGAGCAGCCTCAGGAGAAGCCGTCAAAACTGGCAGAGGAAAAGCATCATGGTTTGTCAGGTCAGTTACGCCTAAGGGGTTGGGATGGGTGGCAAGAAGATCTGGGAGGGGTGAGCTGAATCTTTACATACTTCTGAACCTAAGGAATTGGCATACATCTGTACAAATACAGATATACACCCAAGGACTTATTTATTAAGCATAGGTCCACCTCTCCTGACCAGGGGTGGTATTCACTTACTTTCCCTACTGGTTTGCAAATGTGAGTGCACACGAGCAAACACATGCCTAAATAGGATGGCATAGAGCTGGGCCAGGTGGGCGGGGGCAGGGCCCACCCTCGCCCGCGATTTCCGCTACCGGTTCAGGCAAACCAGTCCAAACCGGCTGGATACCACCTCTGGTCCTGGCCCAACCTTCGCAAGTAGTGATAAGACATTTACTCGTGGGTAGAACAAACCCCTTTTTATAACAGAGCAGTAGCAGTCTTTTATTCACAGGGATAAACAAAATATCAAACTTAATTAGTCCCAACAAACTTGGGTTTATCCAAATAATCCGAATTGCTTACTGTATATTAGAAACAAACAGTTGTCTGCGACAACCAGCCACTCCCAAATCTCTCCTATTTATTTCCCAGCCAGGGAGAGGCTGGCTATCGTCTGCATCTGCTTTTCCTTGAGAGCCAGCTTATTGCTTTCCTTTGCTCTCCTCTCCTTTCCTCTCTGCGCATACTTGCATCTGGGATGGGCCCCATCTGTTCCTCCCCCTCACTCAGCTCAGGCCCTGAAGACAGCTGCTGGGGGAGAACGGAAGGCCCTGCCTCTGCCTCTGATGCTGTTTCCTCATCAAAGTCTTCCAAAGGCTCCTAAGCTGGCCCAGGCTCTCCCTCCACCTCCTCCTTCTCTGACTCTGCAGCTATCTTTGCTGGTAGCCGGCAGGCCACAACATCACCTCTCATTCAGAAGACCACCAAAAGCAATGTTTATAAAGTTTGCACGACACCTGGCAAACGCCTCAGAAATTGCAGATCAGACATTACATGGTCAGACTGAGGATAGGGCCCAGTGACTGGAGGGAAGGATGTGTGCTTGCATCAATAGGAACTGTCCTGTTGTCCCATCCCTGAATATGTTACCAACCATATTGTTCATGAAACATCTGAAAGTAAGTACAGAGCAAAAATTGGGTTGAGAAGACAGACATTACCTGAATGCTGAACAACGGTTGAACAGCTACGTTAGTTGAAAGCTAGAGGTGAGATAAGGGCAACGTCATGAAGATGTGCCATAAAAAAATATTAGTAGAATATCTTCACAAAGTGATTAGTGGGACACGAGATTGAGATTACTGAGAGAAGGTCATTCAGAGGTAGAGAAGCGCATCATCAGTTTTGGATCCATTCAGTCCAAAGCTCCATATACCCCACAAGGACCCACACCTTCAGGGCCCTTCGCTGCTTCCCAAGAAACAGAACCTATACATGTATCTTTCTTGAGATTGCTCTGAATCGAGTACTCTGCTCTTCCCTATATTCCTTTGTATCTTCTAGCCAACGGGATGCAACCCAGTTGTGTCTTTTAAATTTGAATCATAACAAAGACTCCAAAGCACTTTCACATTCAGCATACTGTTTAAATAACTCTGTATGCAGAGAGTCCGATTAAAAATAAGACAGAACATTTCAGATTCTCTCCTATTATTGATATCACTGAGAGTTCAGTATTCTTATCTCGGGGCTGTAGTCTCCAATGAGAGATTTCCACTTTGAAACTGCCTGATTTTATGCAGTTTGAGTTCTACTTTGAAACTGTTGTTGTTGTTGTTGTTTTGTGAAAAAATTAGAAAAGGTTTGTGTAATGTATCTTTAAATATTTTGGCGGGAAACAAGCACGTTGCTGATTGGTTGAAGCCGCCGGTTAAACTGTATATAAGGAGAGGTTTTTCCCCAGCCCGGTTGCTGGGTTCACCATATAGTAAAGAGCTGTTGTCACTACCCTGGTCTCCTGCCTCGTTATTGCCCGAATTTAACACTGGCGACGAGGATGGGATTTCGAGGTTAAGAGCACCAGGAACGAGCTGAACGCACGAAAGAACCGAACCCAGCAAAGCTCAGGGCAGAATCGCAGCGATGGCCAGCTACACTCCGCCCGCACCGTTTGACCCATCCAGGGAGAAATGGGGAACGTACATGACCCGTTTCGAGAGCTTCCTGGAGGCAAATGAGCTGCAAGGAGTTCCGGACAACCGCAAAAGGGCATATTTCCTGAGCCACTGCGGTCCCGAGGTCATCGACATCGCGGAAGCCCTGGCAGAGCCAACGCCGGTACAATCGGTATCGTGGCAAACTCTGCAAAATCTCTTAAAGAACCATTTCGCGCCAACACCGTCCAAGTACGTACGGCGATTTGAATTTGGAGAGCGCAGACAGCAAGAGGGCGAATCCATCAGCGAATACATGGCCGCCCTGAGGAAAGCCTCCAAAGACTGTGGGTACCGAGATTTGGACGAGGAGCTACTAGAGCAACTCATCCGTGGGGTCAGAGACATGCGTTTGCGGAGGCGGCTGCTATCAAAAAGCAATCTAACGCTGGCAAACGCTCTGGACGAAGCCAGAGCTCATGAGATGTCCACCCAAGCGGCGGAGACCCTACAAAAGCCACTCACGCCAACGGCGAGTGCAAAGGAAACCCCGGTGCACAACGAAGAAATCCAGACCGAATCAGACGGCGAGGATGAGGAGGGAGTTTGCCTCACCGAGAGAAGGGGCAAAGAAGACCGGGATGAATGCGGAAGTTGCGGAGGGCAACACCAGCGTCAACGATGCAAGTTCAAGGACGCTACATGTCGGCGGTGTGAGAAGAAGGGGCACCTGGCTCAAGTCTGTCGAGCACCCCAACCTTCCCGCCGAAAATTCAAATCGACCAATCAGAGCGCAGGATCGGCAAGGCGACCCGCGATTGGTCAAAACAAAAAGGGCGCGAATTCAAATCAAACGACCGTTGTAATAGGCCGTGCAGCAACCCGCGTCGAGAAGAAAATCTTCACCAGACCGAAGATCGAAGGAGTGCCGTGCCGACTGGAAGTGGACACAGGGTCGGCGATCACAATCATGTCCTGGGACACTTTTGCAAAAGCTTTGCCGAAAACCGCCAAACGCAAACTGCAAACACAACGGCTACGAGTGCACGACTACCAAGGGAATCGCATCCCTGTTCGAGGGACCACCTCCGTCCGCGTCGAGTACGGACCACACAAGAAGACCCTGCCCATCACGATAGTCGAAGGGACCCTGCCAAGTCTGTTGGGACTAGACTGGTTCCGTGCATTGGGCATGGGAGTGACTGGCATCTACAGAAGTGACTGTAACCTAAAAGACACCCTCATGAACGAGTTCGAAGATGTCTTCAAGGACTGCCTGGGCAAGTACAAGGGGACCCCTATTTCCTTCAACTTAGACCCCCAGGTAGCCCCCATTAGGTTAAAGGCAAGGAGAGTCCCTTTTGCCCTTAAACCTAAAATTGACAAGGAGATAGACAAGCTCATAAATCAGGGGATTCTGGTGCCAGTCGATCACGCAAAGTGGGAGACGCCAATCGTCACCCCAGTGAAACCAGATGGGTCAGTTAGAATCTGCGCTGACTACAAGGCGACGTTAAACAAAGCCTTACAGAAAAGCGCTTACCCGGTTCCCGTGGTGCAACACTTGCTGCACTCGCTGGGGCAAGGGCAAGTC
This sequence comes from Ahaetulla prasina, assembly GCF_028640845.1. NCBI lineage: Eukaryota > Metazoa > Chordata > Lepidosauria > Squamata > Colubridae > Ahaetulla > Ahaetulla prasina. The sequence continues at coordinate 214,623,187 of NC_080539.1, forward strand.
TTTGCAAAGTTAGACTTGGCTCAAGCCTATCAACAACTGCCCGTAGACGCCAACACAGCCGAAGCCCAAACGATTGTGACTCACAGAGGTGCTTTCAAGTGTACCCGATTACAATTTGGGGTGAGTGTGGCACCGGGGCTATTCCAAAATTTAATGGAGCGACTTCTGCAAGGGCTCCCAGGGGTAGTCCCCTACTTCGATGATGTATTGATATCAGCCGAAAATTTAGAAGAATTGGGGGAACGCTTGAGAAAAGTTCTGGGCATTTTCCGGTCAGCCGGTCTAAAGGTTAAAGTGAACAAATGCCAGATAGGGGTAGAATCCGTAGAGTTCTTGGGCTACAGAATAGACAAGAAGGGAATTCACCCCACTGAAAGCAAGGTCAAGGCTATAAGAAAGGCTCCAGCGCCCAAAAACAAAGCAGAGCTACAAGCATTCCTGGGGCTAGTGAATTTTTACGCGGTCTTTTTAAAAAACAAGGCAACCGTTGCTGAGCCGCTGCATAAGCTTCTGGGAAAGAACACTGTTTGGTCTTGGGGAAAGTCGGAAGCTAGGGCTTTCGAAGCAGTAAAAAACCTACTCTCGAGCGATAGCTTACTGATCCAGTATCATAGCTCATTGCCCTTATTATTGGTTTGCGATGCCTCCCCTTACGGGGTGGGGGCTGTGCTCAGCCACAGACTTCCAAACGGCACAGAAGCCCCAATAGCCTTCTACTCCAGAACGATGTCCTCGACAGAGAGGAACTATAGCCAGTTGGATAAGGAAGCGCTAGCCATTGTGTCAGGGGTAAAAAAGTTTCACGAATACGTTTTCGGGAGAGACTTTGAAATTGTTACAGACCATAGACCTCTGTTAGGGATACTGGCTGGCGACCGCCCAACGCCTGTGGCACTTTCGCCACGATTGACCCGATGGACTATCTTCTTAGCCGCTTATTCCTACAAGCTGCAGCATCGACCCGGAAAAGAGTTGGGGCATGCGGACGCCTTAAGCAGATGCCCACTACCAGGGGCGATCGAAGACCCCACTCCGGGGACGCCCATCCTGCTAATTGACTCTCTGGACTCTGGCCCAGTCACGTCTAAGGAGGTGGCTCGGGCATCATACCGGGACATTATTTTGAGGACTGTACTCGGTTGGGTACAAAGAGGGTGGCCCGCTGCGCCGGGCGAGCGTTTTAAAGAATTTGTAAAAAAACGGGGGGAACTTTCGGCTCAAGGGGGGTGCCTGCTATGGGGGGATAGAGTGGTGATCCCAGAGAAATTAAGAAAAAGGGTGTTGGATCTCCTGCACGAGGGTCACCCAGGGATCGTTAGGATGAAGGGTCTAGCGAGAAGCTATGTGTGGTGGCCCTTAATGGACTCAGAAATTGCTGAAAGGGTAGGGAAATGCCAGGCCTGCCAAGAGTCCAGACCTCTACCCCCAACGGCTCCGGTTCGGGAATGGGAAAGACCCCAAGGGCCCTGGTCGAGAATCCACATTGATTTTGCCGGCCCCTTCCACGGCCAAACCTTTCTGGTAGTAGTCGATGCCTACTCCAAATGGCTGGAAATCATTCTCATGAGATCCATGACAGCCGAAGCCGTGATCTCAGTCCTACGGCACCTATTTGCAACACTTGGGTTGCCCGACACATTGGTTTCTGATAACGGCCCGCAATTCACGGCAACACAGTTTGAGGAATACTTGGCAGAAGAGGGCATCTGGCATGCCCTCTCGGCGCCTTTCCACCCTGCGACGAATGGCCTTGCAGAGCGTTTCGTCCGAAGCGCGAAAGAGGCATTGTCCAGACTCAAGCCAGGCGACTGGCAATCAAAAATAGATATTTTCCTAGCCGTCCAACACCGAACCCCCTGTGCCACCACCGGCAGAAGCCCTGCCGAATTACTAATGGGCCGAAAACTCAGGTGCCCACTAGACCGTTTAAATCCCAACTATACACCAGAGGGATACAAGGGGGGACTTGAAAAGACAAGAGGAATGGATATAGGCGACCGGGTATGGGCACACAACTATGGTGAGGGCCCGACCTGGGTAGCAGGAAAAATTCTAAACATAACAGGTCCCAAATCATACTTGGTAGAGTTAGCGGATGGCCGAGTATGGAGGCGACATATAGACCAATTGAGGAAACGGTTAGCCGGACAACCCGAGTCAGACGAAACAGGCCCTGACTATTCCATGTTTGAACCAACAGCTGACTCAAACCCGGGAAAATCGCAGGACTTAACTGAATTCCCGGAGGTCCAGCGACGCCCACAGGTTCCTGTAGAAAACAGCAGGGACGACTCGGCAAATAATCCAGGGCCGGATGGCCTGGAGGGGGAGCCGGGAGGAGCGAACAGCCCCTCCGGTCAACTCAACCCGCTCCCAGAGACTGTACTGCGCAGGTCCGAAAGAATCAGGAGACGCCCAGTCTATTTACGTGATTACGTTGAAAAGTAATATGTAAATAAATGTAAATATATAGGTAAAGTGTTTTCTGGGAGGGAAGGAGTGTAATGTATCTTTAAATATTTTGGCGGGAAACAAGCACGTTGCTGATTGGTTGAAGCCACCGGTTAAACTGTATATAAGGAGAGGTTTTTTCCCAGCCCGGTTGCTGGGTTCACCATATAGTAAAGAGCTGTTGTCACTACCCTGGTCTCCTGCCTCGTTATTGCCCGAATTTAACAGTTTGTTATTACACCGGCAAACTTAAGTAGGGAAGGTGGAATAAAACTGAGTGGGCTTTTGATAGAGGTTTATTTATTGATCGCAATTTGTTACCTGTAAAAGGAATATTGAAGCGGTCTTTTAAAAATGTTCTAGTGTGGACGAGTGAAAACATTCCTCCTTCTTTTGTGTATTCTTCCTGAACGCTAGTAGCATGCTTCACCTAGGCGTAGTGGTGCAAGGAAAATCATGGTATCTATCCAGCCTGGATGTGCGGGAGGGAGAAAGAGAAGAGAAGGGGGAGGGGAGACCCTACACTGGAGCTTCACATTAAAGTGCCTTCTAGGTAACTGACATGACGCATCTAGTTGGACGTAAATAATGACAGACGGAAACTATCATGAGGTCTGCGAAGCATCAGCATGCTGCCATCATTTTTTTTCTCTTCTTCTTCTAACCTTGCCTTACTAGCGGCTCCCAGGCTTACCGGCTGAGAGATCATTCAAAAAGCAAATCCTAATGATGCCGCCCACAGTAGCAACAGCCAGTGAGATTGGCATCAATTTAGGTTCGGTTTACAAACTCGAATCGCAGACATTGCTGACTCAAAGACACCCTAAACTTCCATCTTTCCCCTTACTCCTCATTTAAAATGAATCACTTCTGCTGATGTTGGGGTGGTGTAGAGAGGGTAGGTGGGTGGGGGGAGAAACCCCACATTCATTCTTTGTGATCTGCCTGACAGAAAATGTCTTTTTGATTGCTCGGGGAGGATAGAATGAGTGTTCCTGGGTAAACAATGCCTCCAGCGCAGACTCTCCTCATTTTCTTCCACATTCATATTTTCTGTGCATTAAATTGGCCCAGGTTAATAGTAACCTTCCCCCTCACTTTCCGAGTCACTTTCTGGCAGGGCCCCCGGCTGGGGGGCGCAGACACAACATACAGGGTATTCCAGGTCTCTCTATTGCTAGTTCATATGTTGATAAAAGTATCTCAACATGGCTGCCGTCAGCAAGATGGACTGTCAGAGGCATTCTGCCAAAGTAGCTCAAGCAGAGGGGTGTGTGTGTGTCTCTCTCTCTGTGTGTGTGTGCGGGCATGTTTAGAGAATTGGCTGAATTCGGTTCAATCTGTCTCACAACACTGTGTAAAATAAAAGAGTAACACATAATGTTTGTTAAGCAAGCGACTTCTCTGCACACACCGCTGAAAACCGGAGCTGATGTGCAGGAAACATCCTGGCACGATCACTTTGCATATCAGCAGATGGTTGTGCTTGGGTGCCAGGGGGGCACAAGGGCTTGGAGAGAGACAGCTGACAACATGCAGAAACAAGCAAATCATATCACTTGGCCTTGATTGTAAACAACATTTTCATAGACAACAATGAGTTGTCACTCCCCTTTGTAAATCCAACCCGTGTCTGTGTACTGAATTTGCATGATCTCTCTCGGTGTGTATTTTGAAAAGCATACTTGGAAACCAGCTTCCTTGAATTTTTAAGGGAAGGAAAAAAAAAAAGATGTCAGGTTGTTTTTGAAAAAAGACAGTTCCTTTGCCTTGTTTCATAACGCATTAGTACTAATGAATAATCTGCGCTCTTCAAAGAAAATGTGTGACACTATAGTATCAGGTAACACGGCGTTTAGGTTTTAGATCACTTGGCATTTTTGAAAAATGCACTGTTTGGTCTTTAAGTTTAAACTTAATAAATAGCTAATTTAAGATCTTGTTCTGTATGCAGAGATGCAAATACAAGACATCATTTTTTTTAAAAAAAAATGTTCCATTTATTCTTGTTAGCTTAGTTATTGCAAGGAAACGGCAAGCAAATTTTTTTTTAACCAGTGTCTGATTTCTGAAAATGGTTATTAAATATTAAATGGATGCATAATTCAGGCAATTAAGAAAGTAATCACACAAAGTAATGTAATGGAAGTTAATTATTACTGCATAAGCAAATAGTTCATTAATGCTAGTAGTTGCTATGGCTGCATTCTTAATACATGCAAACACGAGGCATAAATCCTCTGGGTGTTCAAAGAGAAGTAGCAGGAAATGTGGGAACTGCAGAAAAAGGCTACTAATAAAAATCATAAGCAAATAAGGTCAGGCTGACCCTTCACTTCTCTAAATAAGAACAATCATGGCTTTTTTTTAAAAAAAGGAAAAGAAAAAATTTGTTCAGGCCCATGCAGGCCAGCCTACGTGACTTTCATCTTTAATAATCTGCTGTTGCAATTCATGGCTTGAAATTAAGGAAGAATTTAAATACCCAGCTCCTAAAAAAAAAAAATCCTACTTGTTGTATATTATTTTAAAGGACAGTACTGCCTTCAGGTGATTTGAGTTTAGGCCATCCATGTCACAACCATCGTTTTGAATTCTTCATCCCTAAACCAGCCCCTGCTTCTCTTTGGTCTAGTGCATCATGTTTTATAATTTTCCCAACGCGAACTGACTTTTCTTAACCCTTAAAATGTATTGTATGTCGGAGACTGCTTCCGTGCTCAAATTGTATACCAGCACCCAGTTTTCCAGCCTGAAGGATTTAGCTGGAAAGGATTTCGGAAGAAAAGATTACGTGTGATGAGAGCACATTAGCAACTGGGAGAAAGTTAGAACAGCGAGAGGTCATTAGGGTGCCCCTTGTTAGCAGTGAGGTCTTAGCATCTTTCCTGGTTGCTAAGCAACTAATGTCAGTTCTGCATCTTTCTTCACTTTAGTGCCTTAGGCCGGCAAACAGGTGGGCAAGTCCCTGGAGGAGGTGAACGTTGTTCCTAAAAGGGACACAGTTGTTTGGATGGAGAACAGTGAATCATATAAAAGAAGACACCATGTTCTTCTGTTCGGACCCTCAGTTTGATTTTTCTTTTGATAACTCGTTAAAGTCTCTTGCCTTGTTTTGAGAGTCAAACAAGATGGGGACTTTTCTCAGAATAAGAGCTGATTGCATGGGTACTTAATGCCATAAAATGGCTTCAACCAACACATTGCCATCTGTCTTCAAGTTCAGAACAGTCGCAGTCTCTGTTCATGAAGCTCACAAATTGAGGCGTGGGTAGGAAGTTCCGTGATGGGTATCTAGTATCCCCATGGTGAGTTAATTGGCAAATAAAGTTAACAAACAAACAAACAAACAAATAATTTCCCCTTCAGTAACCAAAGGAAGCAAAGCCCATCTGACTGCAGAAGAGGTCTTGGGCAGACGAATTGTTCGTGTGAGAAGGCCTGATACACTCTTGGATTATGGCTGCTACCATTCTTGCCCAAGAATGTATAGTATAGCTATACTAGATGAAGATATTGGAAATCTGTATTGGACGGACTAGCTTAAATTTTGATCAGATCAGTACACATCAGACTGTAGATTATGTTTCTTTGGCTTATCTTACTGTGCAAAAGGACCCAATTATTGTTGTTTTAACCCAGCTCAGGCTGAAAGCAGTATGGACAATCTCCTGATGAACAAGAGCCAACCTTAGTATTCTTGTTAATGCAGAGCAGGGTGTCTCAGCCACAACAACATTTAAGATGCGTGGACTTCAAGTCCCAGAATTCCCAGTCAGCAACGGGGAAATAAAGTCCACACATCTTAAAAGTTGCCAAGATTCAGAAACATTGGCAGAGAGAAAAACAGCGGCAATTTTGGTGAAGAACTATTAGTGGATAAAAGATATAGCAAGTGACATTTTAGTCCTGGAAAAGGAGGAGGATGAGAACAAGACTCTGAATAACATACCTTGATCCTGTATGGTATGAGGCGCAGAACAATACTCTGATGCAGTGGTGGGTTTCCATTTTTTTTACTACCGGTTCTGTGGGTATGGCTTGATCGGCATGGCATGGCTTGGTGGGTGTGGATTGGTGGGTATGGCAGGGGAAGAATAATGTAAAATGTTCATTCCCACCCCAATCCAGAGGAAGGTTACTGCAAAATCCCCATTTCCTTCTGATCAGCTGGGACTTCGGAGGCAGAGAATAGATGGAGGCGGGGACAATCAGAGGTGGTATTTATCGGTTCTTCGAACTATTCAAAATTTTTGTTACCGGTTCTCCAGAACTGGTCAGGACCTGCTGAAACCCACCTCTGCTCTGATGGATCTCAAAGATTCTGTCATTGTACCCTGGAGCAATAAAATAGAGGGTCAGTAGTCCTTGCGATGCGTGTTTTATAACCTGGCCTCTCTCGAAGGGCTGACAGTTAGGAGGGCTGAAGATCAGAAAATGGGCAAGATGACATTATACAGGTGAATGAGACTGAGGTGGTGTTTGTTGTTGGATATATATATATATATATATATATATATATATATATATGTGTGTGTGTGTGTGTGTGTGTGTGTGTGTGTGTGTGTGTGTGTGTGTGTGTATGTATGTATGTATGTATAAAATTTGGGATTTCCACACTGATATGCCTATTTTAGAAGTTACACAATACTCTTCCATCGTTTCCCTTGGAAAGATGGTTTGAATTTGTGATGACCCTTTTCAGCACTCACGTTGTTCTTCCCTGGCTTAGTGCAATGTACAAAATATTGGATCTTGTGTTGCTATTGCTCAGAGGTTTCATAAGGAACAGAGGATGTCAGAGAGATGCTCCAAACAAAAATGATTGTGGCACCAATACAAATCTGTTTAGTATAGAAATGAAACTACTATAATAACCTAGGATTCAGATACAAAATTCTTGAGTTGGTTGCTTGTCAGCATGGAGTCAGTTGTAATGTATTATCAAACTATGCTGGGAATTCCAACAATCAGAACCTTAAAACCTTAAAACCACTTTAAGGTTTTGGTTACTACTTTTAAAGCGCTCCATGGCTTAGGGTCTGGGTACTTACGGGACCGCCTACTGTTACCTCACGCCTCCCACCGACCCGTACGCTCACACAGAGAGGGACTTCTCAGGGTGCCATCCGCCAAGCAATGTCGGCTGGCGGCCCCCAGGGGAAGGTCCTTCTCTGTGGGGGCTCCTACCCTCTGGAACGAACTTCCCCCTAGCTTGCGTCAAGTGCCTGACCTTCGGACCTTTCGCCGCGAGCTGAAGATGTATTTATTTATTTATTCGCGCGGGCCTGGCTTAAATTTTAAATTTTATATTTTAAATTTTAATTTAATTGGGGTTGAATTAATTTATATTTAATATGAATTTTAAGGGTTTTTAGGTCTAATCACTTTAAATCTCTGCCAATTATATAATAAGTTTTTTAATTTCTGTTTTAGTTGTACATTGTTATTGTTTTTATATTGGCTGTAAACCGCCCTGAGTCCTTCGGGAGAAGGGCGGTATAAAAATCTAAATAATAATAATAATAATAATAATAATAATAATAATAATAATAATAATAATAATAATAATAATAATAATAATAATAATAATATAATATGATTGGCAAATACACTAGTAGAAAACTGACTCTTGGTCTGCTAAAGCCCAAGATATATTCTTCATCAATAGGTATATTTTTGTAACTTTTATTTTTTTTTCCAATGTTAAACTCCAATCTTGAATAATAGAATCAGGCACCATTTTCTTTAGTAAAAAAAAAAATACTTACCGAATTGCCTGCTAATTTTGGAGCTACTCTTGTATTAATAGGTTCAAATGGTCTGGAGTAAGTGCCTTTTTTCCATCCAGTGTACGATAATATATTCAAATATGCAGATAACTCTAAGTATAGAGATAATCTATTCAAATATATAGATACCTCTAGATACCACTGGGCCTTATTTTTGGTTCACATTTTCTAATCTGGCAACTTTCAGTGTTTAATCCACAACTGTCATGTTCTTATACTCCAGAGAATTAGAAGAATACTGGCTTGGGAAAGGTTAATTTAGATCAAGGGTGGACACAACATTTCTTTTACGGTATTGCCCTGGGATTCCCTTCTGGTTATAACTGATGGGATGTTCTCTTTTGAAATGGGAAGCACATCAAAACTAATGCTGGGGTTGAAATAGGCTTAATCAGAAAAACTCACCTTGAAAGAATGGGAAACTACTCAAAACTAATATTAGGGCTGAAATAGTCTTAATCACAAAAACTCACATCGAAAGAAAACCCTCCTCCAGTATTACCACGACGTAAATAGGAGAAAGAATTTAGATCATGATTTTGCTATAAATAGGGCTTGGATTTGATACACTGCTGTGACTAGACTTCTTTCTTAATAGCTGCATTTGCTTTTCTACAGTAAACCTATTTATTAAAGCTTTTGTTACATTGGAAGTCTGTTTGTGCCAGTTGCTAGGTGAGAAGCCAGGCTGGCTCAGGGTTACCACCCAGCCAGACAATAGTGATGTAGCATGATTTATCTCCAGTAGATTATTAGATTCTATTTTAATCTCTGCCCTAATCTTTCCCCAGCCAGATAACTGACGCATTAAAAACATTCAACATAATCATAATTCACTCCCCTATAGTAGTAAGTAGTTATACCACATTTCGGCTAAAATAATGAGTTCTGTTAATTATATGAGTTGGTGTAATATTTAGTGAGTTCTTGAATGCAGAAAATAAAACGTTCAGCTGTGATGGAGTATGGAGTGGTGGGGAGGAGAAGCTTCTTCAGAAAGTTCTTTCCAGTGGCTTGCCCTGAAATACTTACTAATATCTAGCCTTGGCCGTATAAAGCATATTTTTATCAGACTTTCTAAAGCCACATTCGATGTTCCATTAGCAGCATGCAGTAGGCCCCTGTGTCCTCTGCATTACACTAATTGTTTAAGCATGACAGGTTATTACTTCAGTCAGAGGGATAATGTAGGTTGGAAAAAGTAGGGCACAAACACAATTTTCTGTTTCTCCAAAAGCAATTATAAATAGATGAGAAGCCATAAAAATATTACACGTGGGAACTGATTTTCAGTGCCAATGAAACGGATGTTGTGGAAGTAAAACAAAGAGCAAGACAGGTTCAGAGCTGACAAATTGCAACTGGAGATTGCAATTAGAGATATATTCAGCAGGAAAATGGACCAGCACACTGCAAAATCAGGAGGATTCTCACTAGACTTTGGCCCACTACATTTCCAACAGTGAAGCTGGCTTTACACCAAAACTCTCTGCATATTTCCTCATCTTTATTACTATTAAGAACATGGGGACTGCTGCAGTCAGAAAGCTGCAATTTTAAAAAATTGCTTCTTCATACCAAGTGTTAGCCTTGGTATGATACGTTGAGGTTTGTCCCAAGAGTAACCGTTTATGAATGGGCATGTCCTCACGGCAGGTATTTTATTTGAACACCCACAACTTGCATGCAAAATATCACATGTGTGCATATTCAATTCAACAGCATTGAAAGACTGATGGTATTTCCACTGGGGCTGACTTTTGTTCTGCATTTGCTGAATGCTTGGCCAAAGTTATGGAGGAGGAATGTAATTAAATTCATACGATCAAGGGCAGTGGTGAAATCTGAACCGGTTTGCTACCGGTTTGCTGGCCACGCATGCCCGCTGTGTGCCAAGCGTATGCTGCGCGTGCCAAATGTGTGCCGCATGCCAAACCCGTGCTGCATGTGCATGCGCAGTGCATACCAAACGCCTGCTGCACGCCTGCATGTGCAGGACGTGCCAAAAGGAGGCTTGGGAAGACAAGTAGAACAGGCGGGGGGGGGGAATCAGCTGTGCTGCACAACTTAGCTTTGCTAGAAAGCAGTATTTCCTGCTTTCTAGCAAAGCTAAACCATGCGGCATAGCTGATCGTCGGAAATACCGGTTCAGAGGAACTGGTACCTTTTTTAAACTACCGGTTTGACTGAACCGGTAGCTTTTTTTTTACTACCCGTTCACCCAAACTGATAGTTTTTATCACTATCAGTTCCTCCGAATTGGAGCGAACCGGTAGCATTTCACCCCTGATCAAGGGATCTTAATTCTAGATAAGATCAGATAGCAGCCAAAGTAAATTTACGTTTTTCAAATGGAACAGGAGGCAATGCCTTGATACTGTTGATACTTAATAGTGCTAGCAATAGTACTTGGACTTACATATCATCCTGTAGCACTTTACAGCTCTTCTCTGGGTGGTTTACAACATCAGAATATTGCCCCCAACAATCTGGGTCCTCATTTTACTGACCTTGGAAGGATGGGAAGGTGAGTCAACCTTGAGCCTGTCAGGCTTGAACTCCAGGCTGTGGGCAGAGTTTGACTGCAATACTGCGTTTTAACCCTTGCACCGCCAGGGCTCTACATTTTTCCATATATTTTCAATATTTTTCAGGTATTATTGGCTGCTTTAGTAAATAAATACAAAAATGACCTTCTATCAATTAGCTTTATGTTTCTTTTTATTTTTCAAACAATTGAAAACTAATAGATTGGTAAGATTAAGAGAATGAATCAGAAGCAGATGTCATCCACAGGGGCGACAACATCAAAATGGCGGGTGCAATTGGGAGATCACACAGAAGAAAAATGAGGAGGCTTCATTTGCCTGACATACCTACCATTTTGATGTCATTGACATCATCTGCCTCGTGGATGTGCTTTTACTTCCTTCATGGATGATGTCTTTGACACCTCACTTATATCTTGTAATAGGGTAAAATATTTAAGAAGCTGGCTTTTTCAGCTGAAAATACTGGGAAAAGGAGAAGAAAAATTTATTTATTTATTTATTTATTTAATCACATTTATATACCGCCCTATCTCCCAGGGGACTCAGGGCGGTTTACAGCCTAATAAAAACATACATATTGATTGACTGCCATTGTACAGAAATAATGGTAGAATTAAACAAGTTGGAATGGTGTAAAGTCGGGGCTGCTTGGTAACCACTCCCGAAGGGAAAGGGTAAGGAAAGAGGAGTAAAGAAGGAAGAAAGTAGGTAGGTAGGTAGGTAGGTAGGTAGGAAAGAAGGGAGGGAGAAGAAAGGATAGGAGGAGAAGAAGGAGGAGAAGATAGAGGGTTAGAAAGGATGGTAGTGAGAAGTGGGGAAGAGGAGGGGAAGTAGAAAAGTGAGGAGAAGGATGGTGGGGAAAGTTGAAAGGATGAGAAGGGTAGAAAGGATTAAGGGAGGGAGTGGCGGTCGAGCAGCCCGGATTGAGCATAATTTGAGTATAGGATCGATTGTTGCATAAGTGATTGTATTGTACACTCGTTAAACTGTGGGAACTATTATGGAAAATAAAAAAAATTTGTCCTAAAAAAATAAAAATAAATACAGAATAAAACACCAATTTAAAAAACTTATTAAATAAGGCCAAATGTTAAAAATTGCAATAAAAATAATAAAACCCCATTAAAACCAAATTAACATTTAAAATTCTAGTCCAGTCCTGCGCAAATAAATAGATGTGTCTTAAGCTCGCGGCTAAAGGTTCGAAGGTCGGAAAGTTGACGAAGACCTGGGGGAAGTTCGTTCCAGAGGGTGGGAACCCCCACAGAAAAGGCTCTCCCTCTAGGTGTCGCCAGTCCAAGATTGGAGTTTGAGGCGAGAACCTACTTCAGAAACTAAATGACGGTTCTTTATGGCCTATTTGTTTAGACCAGGGGTCAGCAACCTGCAGTTCTGCAGCCACATGTGGCTCATTCACCCCACTGCTGCTGCTCTCTGTCACTCAAAATATGCATCACAACTGCCAATGTGTGACACCCGCTGGCACGCAATTTACTGAGCTTTTCAACCCTCGGTAGGCCAACCATGGATAAATCCAAGAAAAGAAAAGTTTCAGAAGAAAACAGAACATTTAATTCAACTACATATGCTAGTTTTATGGCTGCTCAAGAAATAGTCAGGCACGGAAAGGGTTTTATGGCTCCTGGTGTTTTCTTTTCTATGGGAAACGGCTCCAAATGGCTCTTTGAGTGTTTAAGGTTGCAAACCCGTGGTTTAGACTAAAGTAGCCTTTGCCAACCTGGTGCTTTTCATAAAGGAACCAAAACCCTGTTGTGTCCCACTCCTCCGCTGATGGCCGGGTCAGGGAAATCCGAATCAGGCGTGCCTCTGCAGCTCTGCCAAAGTCCTAGCAAAGTCCTCAAGGCAGGCAGGAGACCAGAAAGTGACTTCAGCAAGATATGTTCGACTTTGCCTGACTCAGAGACTGCCAGAAAGCAGATCCTTTATATAGGCCATGGGGTGTGGCTCCATGACTCAGCACTTATCCAGGCCTGCCCCTCCCTTCCTTCTGACGCCGCCGCCTATCAATTCTTCTGAAGCGAGGGTCACTCCAGTCGGCAGCTGTTGGTAATTGACCTCCCTCAGGCTCACATGCTGTGGGGGAGGGGGAGGGATCTAGTTGCTCCGTTTGCCTGGGCATGGAGCCAGGGCTGGGGCTGGGAGTCATACTAGGACATTCCTCAGCGTTCGGAAGCAGATAAGAAGACCCCGGCTGCGGTGAGAGCGGGCAAGACACAACAAACCCAAAGATTTTCTGTCAGCGTGGCCATTGCTTACAATATGACAATGAAGGTCTAGCAAGAACCTTTAGCTAAATAACTATTAATTCAGAGTAGTGGTTTTCCATGAGAGAGCTGCAATAAAATGTGTGTAATAAGCATAAATGTTTGAAAAAAATAGTGTGAAAAAAACCAGAACTCCATATAAATGTTCCCTTAAGGCAGAATCTTAGAGTCAGGGCCGAACAGACTAATATACTGGCAATGCCAGAGCAAATAGTAATAATGAAGATTAGACAAGGGTTGGCAAGCTTGTTACTTGTGGGCTTAATTACATTAATTCTAGAACAATTTTGTGCCAAATATTAATATTTTGAGTCAAAGTGATATATTTTTTACTCCAATTTGAAGATCATGGGTATAATATAACCGTATCTTTTGGAAACTAAAATTTGGTCTAGAATGCCCAAGAGGAATGCAAACTATTTATGGCATTAAAGAAGCCTTTTTGCATCCCATAATAAGTTTATGGAATTGGGCACAGCCAAGTACAACCGGGAATCATTTGGATCAGTTGTACAGCACTGAAAAACCAAAAAAACACAAGGGCAAGTGAATTTGATGTTGAACATTTACATGCCATTACCTAGTAGAGATATACGGTTGGAAACATGTGGAAGAGGCCTTCCTCCTGCAGTGGATAGACAATGGTAAAATGATGATGATGATGATGACGACGATGACAACATAGTGGAGAACAGATCCTCAGACATGGGAAAATGAGCATGTCCCAGGCAAAAACAAGGAGCCTGAAGTTCCATTTATGTAAGTAGTATACATAGAAATTAATATGGCATTATTTCTATGTCTTAAATTAACCTTATGGAACAATGCAACATTATTGTCACCGATGATGGTGCTACCGATTCACCATTGATCAGATGAACCAGTGGCAGCAGCGGGAGGCTCTGCCCACCGGGACGTCTCTGCACATGTGCAGAAGCTTCTGTGCATGCACAGAAGCGTTGCACACGCGCACCCACGAGCTAACTGGTAGCTGCCAAAATTGAAACCCACTACTGATTGCCACCCATGTGACTTTCTTGCTTAGTAAGTTTGTGACTGAGATAAGATCTGAATGGGCTGTCGGTTCTTAACCACTGTTTTATGTCTTCCATCTCTCTTTCTCTTTCTTTTCAAGTCAGAAAGTTATCATTCCAGCATAAAATTGATCGCAACTTACAACCAAGTACAAATGAAAATACTCAATTTTTCATATACATTATCGTATAGTTCACCAAATTCTTCTCGTGTTTAAGACTAAACTTTCTGGGAAATCTCAGTTTAAATGAAACGAGCTGGCTGGATTATTGAGTCTGGGAGTATCTGCTTAGCAATACTGTATTCTTAGGATTTCATGGTGCTTTATTTGCAATAGCGCAACAGCAACATTGATGCTGGGGCATCCCTCAGGGAAGCTCAGATGAAATGTTTTGTTTTTCCCTGACTCTCAGTAAGAAATTTTGTTTCATGGGATATTTTTTTAACTTATTTTGTATTGATCTTTGCAACTAAGAAGCTGTAACTTATATAGACAATATGAGACTTACTCGAAATTTCAAAGGATATGTATGAAAGATTTAGGGCTGAGCCTTTGATTTACCAATAACGCAGGCCTTTCTCTGCTGGTGGGTAGGGATGTGTACATGCACCGCACAGACATACACAAACCTGATAATGCCTCCAATAATCTCTGCATGACCTCTCTGGGCCTTGTGGATTTGTTTCAGGGGCATTTCAGAGTCGATTGGAAGAATCTTAGAGATTTCTAATGCCTTTTGAATCCAATTCCTGAACATCTGTTTCTGCCTTGTCAGGAAGGGCTAATCAGCAGCAGCATCAGGAATGAAGCCTTTCTGGAAAATTGCAGCTGTTTGGGAGTCTGATGTAATTTTCCCCAATTTGTATAGGACAGAAGTCAGCAACCTTAAACACTCCAAGAGCCACAAAAGTTCTATCTGGAAGCCCCCATTCAATTCTGGAGCTGACCAGAAGTCCGGTTCCCTCATCATAGTCTCCTCCTTGCATGGTGTCCTTTTTCCTCTACTGACCGGAAGTCCAGTTCCCCCACCATAGAGTCTCCTCCTAGCATGGCGTCCTTTTTCTTCTGCCAACTGGAAGTCCAGTTCCCTTACCATAGAGTCTCCTCCTCGCGCGGCATCCGTTTTCCTCTACCTGTCCTAACTGAAAGCCCTATCAATTGTGGAGCCGACCAGCAATAGGGAGCCGCAGCAGAGGGATGAAAGAGCCACATGCAGCTCCAGAGCCATGGGTTGCTGACCCCTGGTATAGGATCTTCCATGCTAATATCAGCCCTGTGAATTAGCTCTGTAGCTATCAACAAGAGCAGGTGGGGTTTTTTAGGGTGGGTATTTGTGCAGTAGGGCATCCCTCCAAACCTAGTCTGTAACTTCCAGAGTATGTACAAGCTGATCCCACACAGAACCAAGCTTGAGGCAGCCAATGCATAAGTCCTTTGTTCTGTAACTTCCAAAGTATGTACAAGCTGATCCCACACAGAACCAAGCTTGAGGCAGCCAATGCATACTGTGGCTAAGGTATCCCTGTGTAGGAATAGATGCAGCTTTTGGACCAATCTTAAGTAGTGAAAGGTGTTCCTGGCCATCTGGGCTTCCAGAGCTCAAGTAGTGGCTCATTTATTTCAAGAGAAGTGCAACCAGTGGTATGCTGGAGCCAGTCCATAAAGCAACACATTTCCAGCCATTAAAATTAAGCCCTTCAGTGGCCCTCAAGCCATGGCAGTTGGGATGACCTGTAATTTTCCAATTTGTATAATTTAATTCAGTTCTGAAAGCTTTGAACATACTTGGTTTCTCTCCAACAATTACTGTTGCCAACATAAAAAGGTAAAGATTCCCCTCGCACGTATGTGCTAGTTATTCCCGACTCTAGGAGGCGGTGCTCATCTCCGTTTCAAAGCTGAAGAGCCAGTGCTGTCCAAAGACATCTCCGTGGTCATGTGGCCAGCATGATTAAATGCCAAAGGCACACGGAACACTGTTACCTTCCCACCAAAGGTGGTCCCTATTTTTCTACTTGCATTTTTTACGTGCTCTCGAACTGCTAGGTTGGCAGAAACTGGGACAAATAACCGAAGCTCACCCCATTACGTGGCACCAAGGATTCGAACTGCTGAACTGCAGACCTTTCGATCGGCAAGCTCAGTGTCTTAGCCACTGAGCCACTGCGTAAAATGAATTTGAATATGGCAACATATTCACTAATATTTGGAATGCCCTTGGTTCTTTAATATTTCCCCCCCACAATATATAATCTTAGAAACAATGCCTCCAAACGGCTGAAAGGAACAGCAACTAGCATTTATTATTAGCAGATCATTCCACAGAAATGACTCCAACTTGCTTTGGTTTAGTGACACGGCTTGCAGTTAAAAGCTTTCAGCAGAGCCACACACACATACCAGCAATGACTGGTGATTTGGATAATTAGAAGAAATGGCTGAGCCTTGTCTCTTTACAAGGGGGTTAGAAGTGACATGCAATTAAAAATGTGCAGCAAAGGTAATATTTTGAAGATAAAATTAAGGCAGTGGATCAGGTTAAGGACAATCAACTGATAGCTATTTAGAAAAGGGAAAAGGGGATGGTAACATTTATTTTACTGGAATAATGAAGTGGTTCACAAACCACTTAAGGTTCATGACTTCTATTTATTGTAATTTCCTCCATGTAGGAGATGACCAGGCTGGGCCAGAGGGAGAGGTCAAACAAATTATCTGTATGAGTCCCTCCATTCATGCCCACAACAGATCTAAGTCCAGCAAACCTTGAATTCCTTCTAATTTTATCTCCTGCTAATTTCCTTAGTAGTTCAGATTCTTGTAGAGAGTTTAAGTGTCCAATAGATCTTTATACCCATTTGAACTGTCTGGATGTCCTGATTTTCCTGGCACTTGACACTTCACTGGGACTTGTCTTTTTTTCCACACAGTTGAGCTGATATAATACTTTTTTTTTTTTTTTGCAAAGGTAGGTCCTTTCTGTAAAGTATGCATCTGCACTAATGGACACCATGGCAATGGGTTGCATGATGAGCCATGTATTGTCACATCCTCAGAAGGTAGCCAACTTGAGAGTCAAGGGATACATGTGTTTGGATGCAGCTGTCCTTGGACAAAAGCAGCATTTCTGTACTGATATAGTTCTATAAATCTATGTGACGAATGTCCAGGGACTGTGAGTTTGGAGTCATTGTCTTTTTTAAGTCTGCCTTAGTTTTATATATCCCAATAAGTCATCTGAAATGCATCTGAAAAGAGATAAAGAGAGGTAAAAACTGCAAGTTAAGCATGAGTCCTGGTGACTTAATGGAAAAATGTCTTGGCCACAATATGGAAGCAGTTTGCAGTCTTCTCCTGGGAAGCTTTCTTGACTTCCAAATCCAGGCTACAGGTGTGGTATTTCCTGGAGAGCTCTATCCAAGCACTAACCAGAACATGCTCAGCCCAGGCAAAAGTAGCCATGTGCTGCCTTCTCAATATGCCTTTTTCTAGGATATGCAGTAACCCAGTGATTCCCAAACTGTGAGCCGCGGCTCCCCAGGGAGCCACGCTATCGTCATGGGGGCGCCGCGGAATATCTGCGCCCGCTGGGTCCGGCGCTGATGCGCCATTTCTGGGGCGTCTGGTGCGCATGCGCAGTTGCAGGTCGGATTTCCGGGGGAGCCGCGGGCGAAAAAGATTGGGAACCTCTGCAGTAACCCATTGCTTCAGCAGATAATTTCCCTATGGATTAATTTGCGAGGTTTATCCTCCAGCGTCTTCAGGTAGGGTGAATACCCACTTGCCGAAGGACCTGATACTGCATAGCATTTCAGTTCTCAGATTTTGGGTCAACATTTCTTTATTAATAAGAGATTGCCCTTTTGTCTCAGGTTCAGAAGAGCTGCTGTTCCTGGTAATAGTAGTAACTGTGAGAGGGATCTTAAGAGTCCTAGTGGACAATCCCTTAAATATGAGCCGGCAGTGTGCTGTAGCTGCCAAAAAAGGCAACACAGTTCTAGGCTGCATTAAATGAGGGATAGAATTAAGGCCACGTGAAGTGTTAGTACCATTTTATAATGCCTTGGTAAGGCCATACTTGGAATACTGCATCCAGTCTTGGTTGCCACAATGTAAAAAAGATGCTGAGATTCTAGAAGGTGTGCAGAGAAGAGCAGCAAAGATGATTAGCGGACTGGAGGCTAAAACATATGAAGAACAGTTGCTGGAATTGGGTACATCTAGTTTTAATGAAAAGAAGAACTGGGGTGACATGATAACAGTGTCCCAATATCTCAGGGATTGCCACAATGAAGAGGGAGTCAAGCTATTCTCCAAAGCATCTGAAGGCAAGACAAGAAGCAATGGATGGAAACTAATTCAACCGCACTCAACGTGTAGTCCTCAGTAGAACTACATCCACATGGAGGGAAGTATGCAGTGGAGTACCCCAAGGCTCTGTTTTAGGCCCAGTACTCTTCAACATCTTCATCAATGATTTGGACGAGGGGATAGATGGGGAACTCATCAAATTTGCAGATGACACCAAGCTGGCAGGAATAGCCAACACTCCAGAAGATAGGCTTAAGTTACAGAAAGATCTTGACAGACTTGAACATTGGGCGCTATCTAACAAAATGAAATTCAACAGTGAAAAAAGTAAGGTTCTACATTTAGGCAAAAAAAACCCCAAAATGTACAGGTACCGTATATGTGGTACCTTGCTCAATAGTAGTACCTGTGAGAGGGATCTTGGAGTCCTAGTGGATAACCATTTAGATATGAGCCAGCAGTGTGCAGCAGCTGCTAAAAAAGCCAACACAGTTCTGGGCTGCATAAACAGAGGGATAGAATCAAGATCACGTGAAGTGTTAGTGCCACTTTATAATGCCTTGGTAAGGCCATACTTGGAATATTGCATTCAGTTTTGGTCACCGCGATGTAAAAAAGATGCTGAGACTCTAGAAAGAGTGCAGAGAAGAGCAACAAAGATGATTAGGGGACTGGAGGCTAAAACATATGAAGAACGATTGCAGGAACTGGGTATGACTAGTTCAATGAAAAGAAGGACTAGGGGAGACATGATAGCAGTGTTCCAATATCTCAGGGGCTGCCACAAAGAAGAGGGAGTCGGGCTGTTCTCCAAAGCACCTGAGGGTAGAAATGGGTGGAAACTGATCAAGGAAAGAAGCAACTTAGAACTAAGGAGAAATTTCCTGACACTTAGAACAATTAATAAGTGGAACGACTTGCCTGCAGAAGTTGTGAATGCTCCAACACTGGAAATTTTTAAGAAAATGTTGGATAACCATCTGTCTGAGATGGTGTAGGGTTTCCTGCCTGGGCAGGGGGTTGGACTAGAAGGCCAACTCCAACTCTGTTGTTGTTGTGTCTCGCTCGCTCCCCCTGCCGCAGCCGGGCCCCTCTTACCTCCTGCCGGACGCTGATAGTTCGGAAGAATGTCCTGGAATGCCTCCAGCCCCCAGTCCTGGCACCATGCCCGGACAGGCCGAGCAAGACGAAGGGCCTGACGTGCCTTCAGCCCCCAGTCCTGGCACCATGCCCAAGCAAACAGAGCAACTAAACCCCTCCCCCACAGCATGTGAGCCTGAAGAATGTGAAGCCAGTCATGAGCTAAGATTACCAACAGTGGAGGCTGGAGAGATCCTCGCTTCCAGAGAGTAGAGAGGCGATGTCAGCAAAAGGAAGGGAGGGGCAGGCCTGGATAAGTGCTGAGTCATGGAGCCACACCCCACGGCTTATATAAAGGATCTGCTTTCTGGCATTCTCTGAGTCAGGCAAAGTCTAACTTGGATTGCTGAAGTCACTTCCTGGTCTCCTGCCTGCCTTGAGAACTCTGATAGGACTTTGGCAGAGCTGCAGAGGCACGCTTGATATGGACTTCCACGACCCGGCAGTCAGCGGAGGAGTGGGATACGACAGTTGTTATATTATATTATATTATATTATATTATATTATATTATATTATATTATATTATATTATATTATATTATATTATATTATATTATATTATATTATATTATATTATATTATATTATATTATATTATTTTATATTATATTATATTATATTATATTATATTATATTATATTATATTATATTATATTATATTATATTATATTTTAATCAAGGAGAGAAGCAACCTAGAACTAAGGAGATATTTCCTGACAGTTAGAACAATTAATTTGTGGAACAACTTGCCTCCAGAAGTTGTGGAAGCTGCAACACTGGAAGTTTTTAAGAAGAGATTGGTCAATCATTTGTCTGAAATGGAATAGGGCTTCCTGCCTGAGCAGGGGGTTGGACTAAGAGACCTCTAAGGTCCCTTTCAACTGTTACTATGATAATTTTCTGTTAATTGAATTAATCATCACAGTGCTAGATGGGCCAGCCAATTCACTCCATACAGTTTCTTTCAACTTTTTGAAGCGAATGGATGTGAATGTCTTTGTTGTTTACTTCAGAAGCTGAATTTGCACATTGACTTTGATGTAAATACTAAGCACCTGGACAATACTGTGGATGGTGCTAATGAATGTTTCCACTATTGACTTGCCAGACCAAAGATAAGCTTTTGCTGCCAAACCATGTTTGCTGTAGACCTTGTCGTGGAGGAAAGAATATGGTTTATATGAGCTGTCTTGGAAAAGATTCTTGGAAATGAAGTTGACATTTTAATCGTTATATTCATCTCTCACTTAGATAAGCTTGTTGTTGCTTATGCTTGTTGTACTGTTGCGAAGTTCATGGTCGAGAACTTTTTGGAACTCATCACATAATTCCCAAGGACACAATTACAAAGCTCTTGCAGTGTATTAACATTCTTTCATGTTCCTGTTGACCAGATGCCTTTAACAATCGATAAGTATTAGTAATGCTTCAGAAGCAGATGGTATCTTTTCAAGACGGTGCCATCATCTCCGCCTGCCGCACTGACTGCTTGACTAACTCTCTCTTGAATTTATTTCTAGAATGCTGTCTTGCTTAAAGGAAAAGGATTTCAGCGCGGCAAGGACTTCAATAGTTTGGCAGACCATGGAAAAGCATCATCGGCAATAAGAAATCATGTTTTGTCCTATATAGTGAAATGCATTTCCTAAGCTAGTTCAAATGCCCTTCAGGAATAGGTTGGTCTGATTCTCTTGGGAAAAAAAAAACAAAAAACAAAAAAAAACAATTCACAGTATTTTGAGCAGGAGTAAACAAACAGCCGTAAGATTTAATGAATGCCTTAATTCAGCTTTTTTTTTTTTTTTTTGAAAAGGCAACTCCAACTCAGACAGGATCAGACACTACCTACTTCACCTCTAGGTAAAGGTAAAGGTTCCTCTCGCACATATGTGCTAGTCGTTCCTGACTCTAGGGGACGGTACTCATCTCCGTCTCAAAGCCGAAGAGCCAGCACTGTCCAAAAACATCTCTGTGGTCATGTGGCCGGCATGACTAAATGCCAAAGGCACACAGAACACTGTTATCTTCCCACCAAAGGTGCCCCCTATTTTTCTACTTGCATTTTGTATGTGCATTCGAACTGCTCCGTTGGCAGAAGCTGGGACAAGTAATGGGAGTTCACCTTGTTACGCGGCACTAGGGATTCGAACAGCTGAACTGCCAACCTTTCTATCGACAAGCTCAGTGTCTTAGCCACTGAGCCATCACGTCCCTATGAGCCACTGCGGCCCTTTATCTCTAGATCACATCTAACTCAACATTTGCACTTTCCATTGACTAGAATAGAAAAACACCAATGGATATAACATTGACTTGTTTGTTTTTTTCAACAGAAGGTGATAAAAATTTACAGGAGCATCACACAAGTTAGAATAGTTCAAGTTTTCTCAGATACAGAGAAAAGAGTGCCGAGACTTTGGAGCCAACCTATCCCTATCCCTATCTAATGCTGATGATAGAAATGCCTGTACTGGTATCCTTGTCTTTTGGGACAGAATTGGACTACATTTGCCAATACATATCAGAAAAATAAATCTTACCAGATTTCGAAAAGGGAGGTGGATGGAAGTGCACATGTGGGCTACTAAAACAATTAATTCCCCCTATTTTGGATGAACTACTCTACTGAAAGCAGCAAGCACTTTTAACATGACCCTTGGGTGCAACTTCAGTTAATTTTTTTGACTGTTTTTAGGTAGAACTAATTTATATCTCCTAGTAAAACCAAAGCATTTTGACCGGATTTTGGTTTCATTGATTGTTCTTAAAATGTTTTCTTTTTTTCTCTTTTTGGTGATTTCTAAAATGAACCAGGAGGCATTCACTTTCTTGATAAATGAAACAAATGAGAAGCTACTTCCACTTCTCTTATTCCCACCTCACATTCTCAATTACAGAATTTAATGTACTGCAAATCTGCCTGCCTACCTGCTATCTATCTATCTATCATCTATCTATCTATCTATCTATCTATCTATCTATCTATCTATCTATCTATCTATCTATCTATCATTTATCTATCATATATCTATCTATCATCCATTTCTATCTATCTATCTATCTATCTATCTATCTATCTATCTATCTATCTATCTATCATCCATTTATATCTCTCTCTTTCTCTCCCCATCTAAGTCTACTTTCTATAGTATCAGAAGCTGAATCATTCACAAAGCTTTGCAGGAGAATGTGGATGTTTTATGGGGACTGCTTTATTCTAATTAGTCAGTTGGGCTTTGAAATCAGGCAAATCCAACACACAGTCCTCATAATTCTTCATGCTGCATTTATAATATCACATCTTGACTCTTTGTGGTCCATGACAACATGTATCAGAGTTCTCAGAGCAGTTCAATTTCCCACTGGCAACTTTTCAAGCTTTCATATCATTTAATGTTTTCCAGTGCTTACACTCATGAGTAAAAAGGAAAAGCTGTTTTCAGATTCTAATCTATGACCTCTAACCTATACTTCACTTTTAAAGACCAAAGCCAGAAAAGAAAGGAACAAATTAGTTTCATCATGTATTTCATGTCAGTGAAGCTTTTAGTTAAGCGAGGCAAAAATACATTTCTGGTTCCTAGACTGAAATCTAGAAAATAAAGTAGCTTCTGTGAAAATAGGTATCACCAGTAGTTACTGAGGTGATTTACAATCATTGTAATCACTGCAGTTTATTAAACAGTATTTGCTACAGCCTGTTAATATAAATGAAATTTGCATTTCTAAAATCGTATGAGTTTTATAACTCCCATTTAAAATATAAATTGTTTAATCCTATCCCCGCATCTTCCTTTCTGTGCCCACCACCCGACATTAAACTACCATATAACCTATATTTAACATATAAACAACAATAAGAAAACAGAAAAAAAACAAAAAACAAGACAAACAATAAAGTACAAACAATCTAAATCGTATGAGTTTTTACAACTGTTGTTCTATTTATGCTTCTTGTATGGTTGTAGAGGCCACACTTCCCATACTTTTGAGTAATATAGACAATGTTATTGCTGGGCATCATAAAGGATTTTTTTCCATATCGACTGTCTTTTCTGCTTGCCCATGTTTTTCTTTTGAAGGGCATATCAAAATATGAAAACTCTTGGGTGACTCTGCTGGAGACTGTAAATGCAGTCTCCAAGCTGTTTTTTTTAAAAAAAAGCTTATCAAGTGAATTGGAGAAACTGGTTAAATCGGAATAACTCAGTGGTGTAAAACTGGGCTCCCCAGCACAGTGACCCTGAGGGCCGGTGTGCTTGGCCAGTTCCCCTGGTGCCCATAAGTTCCCTGCTCCAACAGGGCATTCTTGGGGAACAAGGAGGCAAATCATGATATGTGCATCATGACATCATTACGCAAATGATACTATTTTGCATTAGTTGATAGAGTGTTACACAATTGTGCCATTTGCCCAGTGATACCCTAATGCAGGGGTGTCCAAACTTGGTCCCTTTAAGACTTTTGGACTTCAACTCCCAGAGTTCCTCAGCCAGCTTTGCATCTACTATCTCTACTGAAATTCAGCAGCAAATCACTATTTTTTGTGACACAATTGCATGTCTTGTCATGGATGTGGTGGCTCTGTAGTTAGAATGTAGGCTTAACATTTAGCAGGTGTGAGTTTGAGATCTGAGTACTGCATGGTGGGATGAGTTCCTGCCACTTGCTCCACCTCCTACCCACCTAGCAATTTGAAAGCATGTAAAAAATGAGAGTAGATAAATAAGTACCACTTCAGTGGGAATTTGCACAGGGACGAAAGAGGGGAGTCCCCACTGGACATCCCTTCAGCAACAGTGATGTCACCAGCTAATACCTCTTGATCCGGATGTTCCTTGATGGCTGCTTCCTAGTCCCATCAGCTGCCAAACATCTACTGTCTCTGATGCAGTAGAATTTTGGCTTTCTGTACATCACCATATGTGAAATAAATAAATGTAAATAGGTGCCCAACCTCTGAAGCCTTCATATCTCTATTTTTGCGTTAAACTCTTCTAACCCTTCCCAAATCTCAAAAATTGGAATTAATTATTTCAACTACTTCTCCTTCTTCTTCTGAAGACATCATTCTGTAATTTTTGTAATCTTGGACCTGAAAAAATTAAAGTATGACCGTTATCCCAAATAAAAAGTTGCTTGACCAGGTCAAATGCACACTAATCTGTTCCTGTTAATTTTGTGTAGTTTTCAGCAGAAATGGCAAACAAATCTACAAACTCAGGTAGTTTATGCAGATCGCTTAGAGCGCCTTTAATTTTGGGATTAAGAGTCTATGATATTCTATCCATGAACCTATTCCTGATTTCCTCCAGCCAGAATATTAAAAATTGGAAACTGGCAAACCTAATTACTGGTGAAAATATCAAAACAATGAAGTGCCTGCCGCTAAGTGGAATATTAGTCACATTTTACTTTAATTCCATTTATGGCAACAATTCCTGAATGTATCTAGAACTCTACTATGACAATAGAATGGAGCTTGGTTATTTGAGTCATTTACAAATGTAGAAAGTTAGAAAGAAAATAATGTTACACCTAGAGGACACTCACTGCTGTTTTTCTTTGTGATTCTGCCATAACCTGATGTACAGGCCCTTCCTGAGGCAGCCTGAAGTTTCCCTTAACTATACAAATACTTTCTCCTTTATCCCAACACAGTTTCAATGTATTTACCTCCTCCCTCCCTCCCTTTATCTTCATGAAGAAAAGGGAGAGGGCATGACTGAGGTGATGCTTTCTCAAAATACATTTCTGCCATGGACTCATATTTCTTTTATCTGACTATTTGTCTTGGTTGTTGCCTCCTTCTTCTGTTCCTCAAGGTTATTCTCACTGCCTATTACCATCTTGTGATCCCCCTGCCTTGCCAGGGCTCCAAACCAATTCTTAATTCTAAAATCACATTTTCTAAATCAATACTAAGCCCATTTCTAAAAAGAATTTGATTCAACGCTAACATCAGCTAACCTACAGCTTTCTTTGAATGCACCTGAGGAAAATACTTGGGCAAAACCAGAGTGGGTTTTGACTGGTCCAGCCATCTATCCAAAAATTATTATTCTTCCGTCCCTACCACCATCCTCTCCCCATGCTACGAGATGATCATTCCATGTTTCCATGCTAGCTGGTGATGTTTGATCAGAGGGGAGGAGAAGCGAAGGACAATCTGTGTCCTTAGTCTGCCTGTGAGAAGTAAGAACTGAACCATTTGTTGGCATTACGCCTGCAGCAGGATAGATTCAGGGCAGCAAATGTTATGTCGGTATAATTTTCCGTTGGCTCAGAAACTGGCAATCGCAATGTAACTGGCTTGTGAGGCTGGAGCCCTTAATAGCATCTTCGCCAGAATTGACATTTTTCACTGTGCTTTCTAATTAGTTTCAAATCATCTGGCTGTGACCTCAGCATGTCTTTTCCCTGTTTCTTTTCATAGCTGCTTTTCGGGAAAGGATGGCTTCTATATTTTATAATGTCATGTGAGTTTGGGTTCTCACCAAGGCGGCAAACAAAGAGAGAAAAGCTCTTTGTGGGTTACTCTTTTCCTTAAGAGGGCCTGAGATCAAACAGTCTCTTCAGCATCCCTGGCTTCCAGTGAACTGAGGCATTGAGAAAGCCCTTCTCTGCATCACTGTTTGTTTAACTTAGTCTTTTCCCTTTGATCTCATGTTAACATACCTCAATGGCAGGTAATGATTGATAATGTTGTATTGTAAAGTTCAGGTAATAAATACTGCTTTGCTCATAATAATGCTGAATAATGTACTTTTTATGACCCAGTTTAATGGAAAATTTTCTTGTCAGCTCTGCCTAATTGTCCAAACAAAACCACCCATTACTTGAAGAAGTGCATGTCTAACTTAGACATATTAATTAGGGTCATGACTGAGCTGGGCAGAGGAAGATGGTGACACTTCTGCTATCTTTAAACATAATCTTGGGACAGGAGTCCTAATGCTAAGCTAAGGTTTAATGGGCAAACATTGTTTACATGATCATACAGTATGTATGTGTGTGTGTGTGTGTGTGTGTGTGTGTGTGTGTGTGTGTAGGATTTATCCTATGTGACAGAAAGAGGAGGTCAGGATAGTCTCATCTACAAGGTCTCCCAAACCCTAAAGAATATATTTTAAGAATCTGATACACAATTTGAGGGTAGGAATCCACTTACACCATGTAAGTAAGCATTGATTTAGGTGGTGATGGAATCACTTTCCCGTGCTGAGCTATGGAAGTTGTGGATTTATCAGGACTATTCATATTGTGTATTTATGCAATGGGAGAAAAAGATACGAATTCCATGTTGGATTTCTTGCTTTTCCACTGTGCTGATCAATATATGGGGGCATTTTCTAATAGCACTTGCGAGAATACTAGAAATCAATCCCAAATCATCCGACCTTTGAAGAAAATGGATGCATTCAAAGGTGTAGCTCAGGCGTCATGTTACCAATGATATCCTGAGCTATGTGTTGAACTTTGGACCTCTGGTTTGTACCTTGACCTAGTGATTTGTTTCATGGACTTAGTCAAGTCTTTGAAACTCTTGCTTTGTCAAACACTTTTGTTCTGACTTCCACCTGGCTTTGGGAATTGAGATAACTTGTCTTGGTGGAACTTAGAGTGTGTGTGTGGGCTTTTGTTATTCAAGAGCTGCTGGGGACCATATACTTGGGTTAAAGGTAAAAGTAAAGGTTCCCCTCGCACATACATGCTAGTCATTGCCGACTCTAGGGGGCGGTGCTCATCTCCGTTTCAAAGCCAAAGAGCCAGCGCTGTCCGAAGACGTCTCCGTGGTCATGTGGCCGGCATGACTCAACGCCAAAGGCGCACAGAACGCTGTTACCTTCCCACCAAAGGTGGTCCCTATTTTTTCTACTTGCATTTTTATGTGCTTTCAAAACTGCTAGGTTGGCAGAAGCTGGGATAAGTAACAGGAGCTCACCCCGTTACATGGCAGCACTAGGGATTCGAACCACTGAGCTGCAGACCTTTCGATCGACAAGCTCAACGTCCTAGCCGCTGAGCCACCACGTCCCTTATACTTAGGGCAGATCAATAAAGACCGTTTAACCTACCACTGTGCGTGCGTGCATGAGTGAATGAGTGAGTGATTGAGGCAGCAATCTCCTGTTTTTTTACCTTGATGCTTTAACCACTAAACCAAACTGGTTCTCTAGCAAACCTTTTAAAGAACATTCTTAGGGGAATAGAGAGATAAGCTACAGAGATAAACATGTTATGCTTGTTCCAGCATACTCCAGTAGCTAAGAATTCTATTTGAAGTCCACCCTTCCAGCTTCTTCCAAACTGAAGCTCTCCAGATACTTAAATCAGCACAGCTGTCTTGATTGAAGGCGATGGGATTTTAATCCAACAAACCAGTTGAGGAAACCTAGTTTAAAAAATGAATGTGTTCTTCACAGCAGAGCTGTGGGAGGAGGGGAAACACTGATTTGAATTTCAGAATGGGTTCCTAAGTCTCATCCCAAAGGAACAGAGAAACTGTCTTGTCAGATCATCCAGCGGTTTATTCGTCTGATCTACCATTCTCTCTCTGAGGGCAGCCAGCATTTTAACTCCCTTATGGAATAACAGCATGATCTCTTCCTGATTTCTTAGCACTTCCATCATCTGGAATTGGAAACCTTGCTGGCATTTACTCCTTTGTTATCCAACCCTGATGAGCAGGATGGAAATCAGATTTTCCTTTTCTCAGACTTTTATATTATGATGGCAGCTATGAACGCAGACAGTTTTTTTAAAAAAGGAAAATTATAAGGTTTATCTCTCGCTCTTAGAGAGACGGATGGAAACAAAACCTCCAAGCCTCCTTGTCTGAAGATGGCTAATCTCCATCATGTGGGGATGCGGTGGCTCAATGGCTAAGATGTTGAGCTTGTCGATCGAAAGTGTAATGTATCTTTAAAAGTTTTGGCGGGAAAAAAGCACGTTGCTGATTGGTTGAAGCCACCGGCTAAACTGTATATAAGGAGAGGTTTTCCCGGGCGCTGGTTGCTGGGTTCACCATATAGTAAAGAGCTGTTGTCACTATCCTGGTCTCCTGCCTCGTTATTGCCCGAATCTAACAGAAAGGTCGGCACTTCAGTGGTTCAAATCCCTAGTGCCGCATAACGGGGTGAGCTCCCATTATTTATCCTAGTTTCTGCCAACCTAGCAGTTCGAAAGCCCGTAAAAAAATGCAAGTAGAAAAATAGGGACCACCTTTGGTGGGAAGGTAAGAGTGCCCTGTGCGCCTTTGGCGTTTAATCTT
The DNA here is from genome assembly GCF_028640845.1 of Ahaetulla prasina. Classification (NCBI taxonomy): domain Eukaryota; kingdom Metazoa; phylum Chordata; class Lepidosauria; order Squamata; family Colubridae; genus Ahaetulla; species Ahaetulla prasina. Next base: position 214,652,028 of record NC_080539.1, read on the forward strand.
TGGCGGAGATGTCCTCGGACAGCACTGGCTCTTCAGCTTTGAAATAGAGATGAGCACCATCCCCTAGAATCGGGTACGGCTAGCACATATGTGCAAGAAGAACCTTTACCTTTTATCTTTTAATCTCCATCATGCCACCTGAAGTCATCCTGTAGGAGAGATGAGTGGCGTAGAAACTTAATAAATAAATAAAAGGGGGAAAAAAGTTTTAAAAAATTTAGAGAGATGTTTCATTCATGAGATCTGCATTTCAAAGTGAGGCTCATGATGGTAGTTGTAGACCGAATGCATTGGCCGATGATAAATTGTGTTGTAAATGTTGTACCTTGATGAACGTATCTTTTCTTTTATGTACACTGAGAGCGTATGCACCAAGACAAATTCCTTGTGTGTCCAATCACACTTGGCCAATAAAAAATTCTATTCTATTCTATTCTATTCTATTCTATTCTATTCTATTCTATTCTATTCTATTCTATTCTATTCTATTCTATTCTATTCTAAATGTTATTAGTTTTACCTAATATCCAGGGACCAAAAAGGAAAGAAAAAGGCCAGTGTTCTTTTCTCAGGTCTGAAAAGTAAAAACAGACTAGAAATAGCTTCAGAGTCTATGAGTTCCAAATAAGAATAATTTAGAATTCTGGGTAAGTTTGAAATAAAGTATATCTTCTACATCTTTCTTTACTACCTTTTAAATAGAGACTTAGAATTCTTATTTTGCTCCTCCCTCCAGCCACAAAATATGAAAAAAAATCTTATTGCCATAAAACCGTGATCAGTGATTTGCTGCTGATTTGTACCAGTGTGATAGAATGGTGCTCATAAGGCTGTGCAATTGGCCAATGAACTATTCTGTCTTATGTGAGGAATATTGAATCTGGGAAGAGCCATTTCTTAGGACCATCGTATTACAGACATAAGCCTTAAAAAGAAAGCCTTTATTTAAGATAATGGTGGTACGGAATTAGACATCTTCCGCATATACACAAGCACCTTGATTTATAGATTTGTTTTCAAGAGAGCACAGAATATGGTTGATTAGATATTAGAATACGTCAACATCTGATGATTTTGTGTCTGTCTATGTACACGGAGGGAGGGAGGGAGGGAGGGAAGGAAGGAAGGAAGGAAGAAAGAAAAAGAAAGAAAGAAAGAAAGAAAGAAGCGTATATACAAACATAGGATGTGGTTCCTGGGTTCTCCCATAGTCCTACTATGTCCTGGCTGTAATTCAGAAGGAAAACTTTTGTTTTATTTTGTGGGTGTGGCTTGGTGGGGATGGCATGGGAAGGATACTGCAAAATTCCCATTCCTTCCCCACTCCTGGGGGAAGGATACTGCAAAATGTCCATTCCCACCCCACTCTGGGGCCAGCCAGGGGTGGTATTTGCCAGTTCTCCAAACTACTCAAAATTTCCGCTACCGTTTCTCCAGAACCTGTCAGAACCTGCTGGATTTCACCCCTGCTATAAATAGACATAATACAAAATAACACAGTACTGAAAACTCAAAAATTAATTCAATAACTCACATTCCTATACAATTTAAAATACTAATGAAAATCCAGAGCCTTGGCAACCTGAACAGTTCACAACATAAAAACCCTCATTAAAATCTATCTTGAAATAATACTATATTTCTGCATAAAATTGGTACCCAAATAAGCCTTTCAAAGCTCCATCAAAAAAAAAGAAGAAGAAGAAGAAGAAATGTTTTAATGCCTTCTTAAATTTTGAAAGATCAGGCTCCAGAAGACTGGTCTTGGTTGGAAAAAGCTTTCAGAAGTAAGAAGACTATTTTAGTATGATCAATACTGGTTGATTCTGGCTGGATGATCAGGTCAAGCTCACAGATGTGAGCTGATTTAAAGCCTGATGAGTTAATTAGATTGATAAATCAGCTTCTTTAACCCTTTCAATGTCTGAAACTCTTGAAATGGAACTGGGACTTTCCACCCTTTATTGAAAATAAATAATAAACATTTCTTAGTCGACTCTTAAGAATTTCTGTTCCAAATCTCTCTGTGCCCATTGCTCTTCTCCAGGAGCTTTATCATTGATGGTTAAATAAGGATAAAGGTGACAATGGATAAATAATTTTCTTCACTGACCTTCACTGTAGGATTTTTTCCTCCAAGTTAATTCTCCTGGAACTTATGCCATTATTGAGATTCCGGTCTTTATTGTGCAAAGCATTCTTGAGATGTTTTTTGGGTTGCTAATTGTCCTATGTTACTAGTTTATAACTTTGTCCACCTAATGAGAAGGAAGGACTCACTGGAGAAGAGCCTAATGGTGGGAACGATTGATGGCAAAAGAAGAAATGGGCAACAGAGAATGGGGTGGCTGGATGGAGTCACTGAAGCAGTTGGTGTGAGCTTAAATGGACTCTGGGAGATGGTAGAGGACAGGAAGGCCTGGAGGAACGTTGTCCATGGGGTCGTGATGGGTTGGACACGGCTTCGCAACTAACAACAACAACAACAAGTTTATATAGTGGTTGTGGGTTTTTTTTTTTAATTAAGTAGTATGTCCTGATTCTGCCATCTGTTTTGATGCAGGTCACAATATAATGTAAACATAAATAATTTCCATTGACTCTTTAAAATGTATTCTCTCTAAGACAAAGAGGTCACTGCTGAATGAAGAGCAATTTGTATTCCCCACACAGATCACCTCTGCAATAGCCCTTTCCCATTTGCAAGGGGCTGCTTACAAGGGTCTTTTTTTCCCTTTGGAGGTGTCAGCAAAGCATGACATACCCCAGTTGGGTGCCTGCTCTCTCTGCTGTGATGTTCAGAAGAGCTAAGTTTCCTTGCCCCGAAAGAGTTTGTTCTTCTGATCTATTGAGAAGAGCGTTTTGGCCATTTGCATTTTGGAATCGCTGACCTGCTCAAGCATGCTTTCTGCGTGTTCCTGGAAATGTCTCATTGCATCACGTGACTACCGTTCTTTAGCTGACGTTGGACCTTCTCCAACAAATATGGATTATGTTAAAGTTGGCTGTGAGTTTGACGAGGATATGTTAATAACTCCCCAATGGGCATATTTGTGCTCTGCAGCAGGGAGAGGCAAGCAGTCTAGGCAGGAGTTAGTGTTTGGCAGGTCCATCATTCCGTCATTAAAGGCCACATTATTACTTCCAACTCTGCTCGCATGACAATTGCTTGCCTAAACTCACTTCTCCCTATAATGATGAACGCAAAAGAGATTGCACTTGGGCTCCTGCACTGCTTTCCCTGGGATGAACATTTATGATTGCAGGGCTCTTTTCAAATGATAAGATCTGGGGATTTAAAAAAACAAAACAAAAAACTCCTGAAAGGATAAATCTGTACCACAAACACTGCTCAAATGATCAGAGCAGATGTAAAGCAAAAACCGCTCCAAGGAGACAGCACACATTACTGCATGAATTTATTCCTAGAGCAGAGGTCTTCAAACTTGGCAGCTTGAAGACTTGTGGACTTTTAAGCTATGCTGGCTGGAGAATTCTGGGAGTTGAAGTCCACAAGTCTTAAAACTACCAAGTTTGAAGACCTCTGTCCTAGAGGTTCAGTTTCGTTTCAGCTGTCATTATTTTATGGATTATGTGGAATTTGAATTGCTGTGAGCCACCAGGCAAGTCAGGCAGTCTACAACGATATTAAAGGTGAGACATTTATTTTTATTATTAATTTAAAAGGTGATTTCATATCCCACCTTATTTTCAGGAGCATCAGGTGGTATAGTTACCGTAGCATTCTCGTCTCCCATTTTAATTCACAGCAACCTTTTGAAGTAATCTAGGCTGGCCCAAAGCCACAAGTTTCTATAGCTGAAGGAACTGGACTTCCTTAGTCTTTTTGGAGTTTTCATGTCAAATGATCTAAGTGCCAAAGCCCACTGCAACTACATAGCAAAAAAAGCTCTAAGAGTTGTAAACCTAATTTTGCGTAGCTTCTTTTCCAAAAACACCACACTACTAACCAGAGCATATAAAACATTTGCTAGACCAATTCTAGAATACAGCTCACCTGTTTGGAACCCTCACCACATCTCTGACATCAATACAATTGAACGTGTCCAGAAATATTTTACAAGAAGAGTTCTCCGTTCCTCTGAAAACAACAAAATACCTTATCCCACCAGACTTGAAATCCTAGGCTTAGAAAACTTGGAACTCCGTCGCCTTCGACAAGACCTAAGTTTAACTCACAGAATCATCTATTGTAATGTCCTTCCTGTCAAAGACTACTTCAGCTTTAATTGCAATAATACAAGGGCAACCAATAGATTTAAACTTAATGTAAACCGCTTTAATCTAGATTGCAGAAAATATGACTTCTGCAACAGAATCATCAGTGCTTGGAATACTTTGCCTGACTCTGTGGTCTCTTCCCATAATCCTGATAGCTTTAACCAAAAACTTTCTACTATTGACCTCACCCCATTCCTAAGAGGACCATAAGGGGCGTGCATAAGCGCACGAACGTGCCTACCGTTCCTGTCCTATTGTTTTTCTTTTCTTTTTCCTATATATGTTTATATGTGTATATACTATATAATCTTTTTGTATGATGTTGTGACAAAATAAAAAATAAAAAATAAAATAAAAAATAAATAAGATCATCTCTTTTGTGTCATAATGTCACCCCACATAGTTTGCCATTTGTGTCCCTTGTCCTTCTGTGGATTTCTGTGAACATCACTTAGTTTGGTAACTTTTTAATAGAAATCATAACTATAGAGTTAGTTGGAAACAAAGTAAAGGAAAAGAGCAATAAAGAGATGAGGAGGTATCCTTAAACAAAGAGAAAAGTAATATTGAGGATGTTGCTCTTTTGACAACTTTTGATCCTTCGTGGATCCCTTTCAGATTTTTCCATTTATGATCTCTCTGGGTCTCTACCTCCCTGCCTGCTCCACTTGCATACTTCATGTTCCTTCTTTCATTTCTTTTCTTTTTTTTTAAAAAAAAGCAAATCATTTAAATTTAACTTGATTCTTGATAACTTCTTGGGAACAGTATGGAAAATAAAATATGTTTTAGAGCTACTTATAGCAAATCCTTAATCTCCAGATTTTGGGAGCAGAGCATTTACAAAATTATTGCGGAACTGGACATAAATTCCCTGGCGTGAGAGTTGAGGGAGGAATAAATCTTCTTGTACTCAGGCTAGTTTCCTTTTTGGAAAATCTCCTGACAAATTCACAAATTGAGGGTGTATAATATACTGTGTTCACACCTGCAGGCCGCAGGCTTAGATCTTTGTTAAAAACATTTATATTGCAATTCTCAGTGGGATCACAGAACGAACCTGTGTCAAACAACAAAGTTGCCAAGAGAAATCTGAAACTTTTGCAGCAACGTTCTCATTCAGTGAGGAAAAAAATGGCCCATGGTTTTCTGAGCTCTTAAAAATATATTTCTGGTGTTTTAATACTGTGCCTCTTAATGCTATATAAAACCTTTGTTTCCTACAGGTTTATTGTGCTGGTATATTAGATTTCCTGCTGCCTGAGCAGGAAGATTATGGAAGCTTACATCTAAGTATACTTCAGGGAGAGATTTTGCCTTTCTCTATAAATAGTCTTCTAAAACACAATAGGATAACTCTGAATGTTTATGTGGCCTTATACATCTCTTTCACTTTAGTGCGCGGAGTGTGTAGGGGACAGGATGGCAAAGCTGGAGGAAACGTTTTGTGACTTCTCATAAGGCAACTGGAGCCTAGTTAGTTATTTATCTTTTCATCATTAGAAAGTTTATGGCATCTCCCTCACACAGGAGTCCTTCAGCCATAGTAAAATGGATCTTGGTGCAGATCATTCCACAATCATTTAAATCGAGGTGTGGCAATTAGGCAGTAGGAATTTCAATATCCTATAGCTATGGACTTCTGCAGGATCCATTACGTTTATAAAATCCAAGACTTAATTTTTCATTGTTTAAAAGTTGGCTTAGGGTAGTATTTACAGGTAGTCCTCGACTTACATTAGTTCATTTAGTAACCGTTCAAACTTACAATGGCACTGAAAAAAGTGACTGATGATTTTTCACATATATGACCATGGCAGCATCCCCATGGTTAGGTGATCAAAATTCAGATGCTTGGCAACATGTTTATGACAGTTGCAGTGTTCCGGGGTCATGTGATCATTTTTTTTTGCAACCATCTGACAAGCAAAGTTGAAGGGGAAACCAGCTTCACTTAACAACTAACTTAACAATTGCAGTGATTCACTTAACAAATGTGGCAGAAAAGGTTTGTAAAATGGGGCAAAATTCACTTAACAACAGAAACACTTAGCCACAGAAATGTTGGGTTCAATTGTGGTTGAGGACTACCTGTATTTATGTACCACCTTATGTTCAACAGCTCCAGGAAGCCCACTACGTTTCTTCACAGCAACCCTGTGAGGAAGCTTGGACTGAGAGAAACTGACTGGCCAAGAGATTTCCAGGCTGCATCTGAGCCTGTGGGTAAAATAGAACCAAGCCCCCTCCCCTTAGCTTTGGTCCAACCCTATCTCTAGGACAATCAGCTGTATCTAAAATGTAAATATCACATTGTATTGCTAGAGTTTTCCAATAACAGGCACGCCTTCTCCTGCTAGAATTCAAGGGAAATAGAAGAGGATAACTTGGAATAAAGGTGTTGGGGTTACTGTACTGGGAGGAAGCTGCAGTGGGTTGTCGATTTGTTATCAAAACACCGTTCCTTGTTTTAAGTTATTTAAATGTGCGATCTCTGCAGAGCTTGCGAAGCAAAAGCAAACCCAACAAGACGCCCCTATATCCCCTTTCTCTTTCCCCAGAAGCCGCTTACTCACATCCACATGCGAACAAGAGCGTTTGGTTCTTTTTCTAAAAAACGCTGGGCTAAGCAAGTGCTCCATCCCTTGTAATGAAAGATGATCATCTCCAAAGGGCTAAAATTCCGTCTGATTGCCAGCCCTGGCGAATCACTCCTGGCTTCTGATGGAACATGACGTAGAGGTAATCTGCAATTTGCTAGGGACATTGTTAGCACGCTTTGCCTCCAGGGTAGGATTGAAGGCAGGCCTCCAGCAGATGCGTGCTGAGAAATGCAGGCACATTAGGCATACAGGAGGCCCCTGCTATTACCCTGGTGGATCTAGTGCCCAATCCCCCAGCCACCCCGAGGAGGTATTAGGTCAGTTGTGTTACATTAAGTGGCAAGTGATAAATTCAAGATGACAATTCCAAAACAGCCATGTTTCTTCTAGTAATTAATTCCAGTGGTGCCTGCGGCCATGGCGGGCTTTTGTTGCTGCCAGTGCTGAGCGGCTAATGAGAAAACATTACAGCAAGGATTAAAGACCTGTACAATCTAGCAGGATTATCTAACAATTTATTAACCCTGGCCGAGAGGGATAAATGAAATCTATCAAGCAGATGCAGGTTTAACATGCAAAGATGAATTTGTGGCGTTGTTTCCTTTCCCCACCTCACTCCCTCACCCCTTTGCATGGAAGGCAGGCAGCTACTCTGAATTTCTTTATTCTGGCCATTGACAAAACCAGAAGGAAATGCATTAAAAAAAAGATATGTGTGTTTTGGAGGCTTTTGCTCCTGGAGCTCATGTTTGCATCCATGAATTCTCCAATGACAAACTGGAAAGTTTTTTATTGTTTATTCTTGGTGTTACAGTCATCCTTTTGCTTTTTTTTTTTAAAGAAAAATCTGTACACACTCAGAGACACTGTTTCTCTAAGTTAAGCATGTCAAATAACGTGTACACATTTTAACTGCTTCTAGCCCATCTTAATTTATGCTACACATAACATACATCTCATGCAATCTTGAATAATTTGAAGATCAAACATCCCTGTTTCTGCATTTATCGAGATTCAAATGCATTAGCATTTCTCAAGTGATCTTTAAGAGTTAATTGAAGGGATGAATAGGTGTGTAATTTTTTCTAATTTTTGACAAGAGGGATTGTGACTATACTATGCATCTTGAGTGATGTAGTCTACCTTCAGTCATGCTACTTAAGTATCATGTTTATTGGTACACGTTTAATGAGTCTTCCACTTTTCTCCAGACTCCAATATTCTGCACACTTCAGGCTGGAGCATAAATTGGGGTAGTTGGCTACCTGGCCTTTGGGCATGGCCTTGTCTGTGGCCCCATTAGTTCCTTCTTCACAACTTTCTTTCTTCCTTTCCCATGGTGTTTCCTTTCCCCATCTCATCTGTTGAAGAGGTCTGTTTGAAATGTGTTTGTTGGGATCTGGTCTTCAAAGCTTAAAAGACTGATTTCATCCCTTGATACCTGCACAATTGTCGTGTCCCACTCCTCCGCTGATGGCCAGGTCAGGGAAATCCGAATCAGGCGTGCCTCTGCAGCTCTGCCAAAGTCCTAGCAAAGTCCTCAAGGCAGGCAGGAGACCAGAAAGTGACTTCAGCAAGATATGTTCGACTTTGCCTGACTCAGAGACTGCCAGAAAGCAGATCCTTTATATAGGCCATGGGGTGTGGCTCCATGACTCAGCACTTATCCAGGCCTGCCTCCTTCCTTCTGACGCCGCCTATCAATTCTTCTGAAGCGAGAGTCACTCCAGTCAGCAGCTGTTGGTAATAAACCTCCCTCAGGCTCACATGCTGTGGGGGAGGGGGAGGGGTCTAGTTGCTCCGTTTGCCTGGGCATGGAGCCAGGGCTGGGGCCGGGAGGTGCCCCCTCCTCCTCAGCCTGTCTGGGCATGGAGCCAGGGCTGGGGCCGGGAGGTGCTCCCTCCTCCGCAGCCTGTCTGGGCATGGAGCCAGGGCTGGGGCCGGGAGGTGCCCCCTCCTCCTCAGCCTGTCTGGGCATGGAGCCAGGGCTGGGGCCGGGAGGTGCTCCCTCCTCCGCAGCCTGTCTGGGCATGGAGCCAGGGCTGGGGCCGGGAGGTGCCCCCTCCTCCTCAGCCTGTCTGGGCATGGAGCCAGGGCTGGGGCCGGGAGGCATACTAGGACATTCCTCAGCGTTCGGAAGCAGATAAGAAGACCCCGGCTGCGGTGAGAGCGGGCAAGACACAACACCAATTGTGCTTCCACTCACTCACTTGGTATCGCGACATGATTTGCTTTCTTTCTAGCAGCCCCCAGGTAGGATTAGAAAGTAAAGTATTCATCTAGTAGAAGAGAATATTTGAGGTTTAGGGTTGAACTGCGTAGTTCTTGGTGCTCTCTGAGCTTGGTTGTTTGCTTGTGGACATTTCATCACCTATCTAGATAACATTACCAGTGTGACTGAGTGTTGGGTTTGCTGATGGTTTATATACAGTTAGCTTTGAGGAATTGCAAACCTCGGAGTTCGATTTCGTTGGGGGTGTTACTTGGAACCCTGACACCATAATGTTTTTTACAAGGAACTATTTGTGATTACACATGATTATCAATACTTCCATTATCTCATTTTCTGTTCAAACAGACAAGAAACCTGGAGTAATATGCACTTCATGGAAATTCAAAATATGCTAGAAATGAAGTAATTTGATTTAAAAGTGCTCAAAAGTTGTTGTGAAGTAAGTCATCCAGGAGGGTACTTTTTAATATTAGCAATTGTTTCAATAAACATACTGCATTTATTAATTATTTTGATCCTGTTAAGGATTTTCCAGATATATTATATGGATGTTTTGAGCATCTTTTTACCTTAGTTGGTTTGGGAGTTGAAACAAGTTTAGCTTCCTTATTAGATTGGAGGATATCCAATCTAAATCTAATTGCCCTTTTTAATTTATCTTTTTCCTGTTATCTCTTGTGTATATTAAACCAAGAAAAATAATATGGATGTTCATTTAAAATTGTTTGAAGAGAAAATGGCAATATCTGTGTTTCAGTACGTCGGAGAGTGATAGTCATTAATTGGAAAATATATTGCCAAATGTTTCTTTCTGAAAAATGAAAAATGATACAAAAATTACTTTAACTATTCCTGCCAAATATTTTCCATTAATAAAGCATAATTGTAATTATAACCAAAGTGATTTTTGTAACATTCATTATTCCTCCAGAATGCATATTACTAATATCCTTACCATATACATAGCTATTTTAAATTATTTTGAAAAGTAATATAAATATATTACCTTTTCAGTACATTAAATTTGAGCTAGCGCAATTAAACAGATGCAGATTTTAGTATACAATTGATAGCATTGTTTTCTGGTCTTCCAGTCTAAAAATGGCATAAAACAATTAGATACCTAATTAGATTTTGCATTGAATTCAATGAGTAGTACAATAGTAAGGCTAAACTTAATTATGCAAATAACAGTATTCTGAAGAATCATCAAAATATTTAGAAAATATTTAATAGATAATGTACAATGGTGTGAGCAGTAATTTATATAATAAAACTTGTTTTTCAGTATTGATTTTTAAACAATTCATCATTCTGTTTGTGAAGCAAAGTTATTATATTTTTTTTGCAAGTGCTACTTTTCTGAATCAAAAGAGGTAACTGTCCTGTTCTAAAAAAATCTTCCAATTTCTACCTCTGATCATATTCATATGTACTAACATTTTATCCAGAATATCAGTGAAATTTAAGGTAACCCTGATGGGAATTCTCCAATGCATTTAGGCCAGTGGTTCTCAACCTTTATAGTGCTGCGACCCCTTTAATACAATTCCCCATGATGTGGCGACCCCAACCGTAAAATTATTTTCATTTTGAATTTATCGCGCCTGAAGCCGTATTGGCTAGCGATCTGAACTGCTTGCGATTGCCTTGAGGACGGAGGCATTAAAGCGGAGACTCCTCCCCTATTAAGTTTATCGCGCCTGAAGCCAGATTAGGCTAGCGATTGGGAGTGATTGCAGCTGGCTTGAGAGGGAGACATCAGAGCAAAGATTTCTCTCTTTTTTAATTCATCGCGCCTGAAGCCGAATTCGGCTAGTGATTTGAAGAGCCTGCAGCTGGCTTGTGGAGTCAACCATTGGAGCGCGATTCTTCGACTCGCAAGTATACTTCCCATATTTCCGATGGTCTTAGGTGACCCCTGGCAAATTGTCATTCGACCCCCAACGGGGTCCCGACCCACAGGTTGAGAATCGCTGATTTAGGCCCTTATTTATTGGAACATATATCAGTACAACCAAACTTGTGATACTATATAGAGCAGGGGTCCTCAAACTTGGCAGCTTTAAGACTTGTGGACTTCCAGAAGCCTCCAGCCAGCATAGCTGCCAAGGTTGAAGACCTCTGATTCTAGAGACAAATGCTCAGCATCCAAGTGTGGAAGGAAGTCAACATATTTGAAAGTTGCATTTTCTTAGCTTTTTGTACTTACACTGGGGGAGAAAAAAAAAGGCAGGAGATATACTGTTTCTGCAGGATGAGGAGGAAACTATTATATTGTAAGCAGGAAAATATTGCAAAGAGAAAGAAAGGGGAAAAAATAGGGAATCCCTTGTTTGTGTTCTGACCCAGCCTAGCAAGAAACAGACTCCTTGTCCTGAAAAACCCCTCTTTATTTAAGTCTTGTGAATTTATCGCATTCACCCACCGATAAGTCCAGGCAAGAGTCCTTCAAAGAGTTAACTGCAGTAACAGACTTATCAGTTCCTTGCGATAATTGCAAGGCCGTGAGCTCCCAGCAAAAAGGCTGCGAATTAGGTTCTGGCAAGCAGTCTTTGTGGCACGAAACACAATGAGCAAAACAGTCTTTGTGGCACGAAACACAATGAGCAAAATCTTCAGAAATACGAACTAATATCTTCAAGGACAACCACTCCCCTTTCCTTCTATTTATTCCCCTGCTAGGGAGGGGCCATTCAGCATCCATGTGTGTTTTGCTTCCCGAGTGGACTCCTTGACCTCCCTTGTTCACCTCTCCTAACTGCTCTGGGCATAGGTGCATCTGGAACAGGCCCCAGCTGTTCTTCCTCATCACTCGTATCAGCCTCCAAAGGCAGCTGCCTCTCGGTGGCTGGGAAATGTCGGACAGCTCTGGATCTATCTCTGCGTCCAATGCAGAGCATCCATCAGAGCCTTCCCCAGACTCCAGAACTAGCCCAAGTTCCCCCCCCCCAACCTCCTCCTCATCCGAGTCTACCGCCAGCTCTGCTGGCAGCTGGCAGGCAACAACAGTTTGTTATTAATATCCCTAATGCCCCAAGGATAAAAAGCACAAAACAATCAATAGTTTATAGCAGGGGTGTCCAAACTTGGTCCCTTTAAGACTTGTGGACTTCAACTCCCAGAGTTCCTCAGCCAGCTTTGCTGGCTGAGGGACTCTGGGAGTTGAAGTCCACAAGTCTTAAAGGGACCAAGTTTGGACACCCCTGGTTTATAGTATAGTTTAGTTTTAATAACTAATAGTTTAGTTATTTCAAAACATAGAAAAACAAAATGATACATTAAAAATATGGTACAAGTAGTTCTCGACGTACGGCCACAATTGAGTCCCAAATTTCTGTTGCTAAGTTGTTAAGTGAGTCTTGCTCCATTTTATGACCTTTGTTGCCACAGTTGTTAAGTGAATTGCGGCAGGTGTTACGTCAGTAACACGGGTGTTAAATGAATCTGGCTTCCCCATTGACTTTGAAATAGAAATAGAATAGAATAGAATTTATTGGCCAAGTGTGATTGGACACACAAGGAATTTGTTTTGGTGCATATGCTCTCAGTGTACATAAAAGAAAAAGAAAAAAAATACCTTCATCAAGGTACAACATTTACAACACAAATGATGGTCATAGGGTACAATTTAACCCTTAATGATAGCAACAAAAAGTTACAGTCATACACTCATAAGTGGAAAGAGATTGGTGATGGAAAGAGATTTGGTGACCTTGCTTGTCACAAGGTCACCAAAGGGGATCACATGACCCCGGCACACTGCAAGCATCATAAATGTGAGGCAGTTGGCAAGCGCCTGAATTTTAATCATGTTACCATGGTCATAAGCCACTTCTTATGTGTTGTAACTTTGAATGGTCACTGTTGTAAGTAGAGGTTTATCTGTATATATTCTTGTATAACTAGATTAGTTTTCTGCTATATAGTATTGAGGAATTCAAAATCACAATAATAGAAGTTATTTATAACTTCTCATAGTTTGAGGTATTTAATAACAATGATAGTCAAGCATGCTTTGACAGAAAAGAAAGCTGCTTCAGAAAATGAATTTGCACCCACACACAATAAGGGGTGTGCATAAGAGCACAAAAGTGCCTACCATTCCTGTCCTATTGTTCCTTTTCATTATATCAAATTAACATAGTTGTTGCATACTTTTGCTTATATATATGTTTTTCTTTTATGATGTGTTGTTGTTTTATGTCGATGTTTATGTATACTGTTGTGACAAAATGAAATTTCCATGATATGGAAAATAGAGAATAAGATGGAGAATGAAAGATTACAGTAATGGAGAATAAGATTATTCCAAAGAAGTAGAATGAATTATTTAATCTGTCCCCCTTACAAATAAATTACGCAGACATTCATTCCTTGTCAGGGCAAATATCTGACTAGTTAAAGCGAAAAGTGATAAATTTTCAAGTTCTAGGATTTCCTTCTAAGAAAATATTTGTAAAAAAAATTTGAAGAAAAACCTAGGATGGTGGAATAAAAACAAGTACCCTAGCAGAGAATAAAAAGGGCAAAAATAGTATTAGAGTGGAAGTTATCTAAATAACAGACACATATTTCTTTCTTTCTAAATACAGTCCCAGAGGATAAATAACTAACAGTTATTAGTTAATAGTTATTAGTTAATAGTTAATGCTTTTATTGCTAGCTGTTTTTATATGTGAAGGCCTAAGGTAGAGGGAGCCATCCACTGGCATTAGATTGAAAGCTGCATGCAACATGGAGGTGGAATATGCATCTCAAAACTCAAATATGTTTACAATGATGCTGCTCAGATGTATTCTATTATTTGTAAATGGCATGGTTTTAATGGTGATTTTCATGATATACTGTTGGGGGCAAATATGGGTCAATTTCAAAGGGGAAAGTATTCTGAAGTAGCACTTGAAGGGAAGGACAAGTCAAGAAAAAGAATAAAAGAAATTCAATATGACATAATGAGTAAAATTTCTAGTATAAGAAAATATCTACATGATTAGGAACTCTTAGTCATAAACATGTAATACCCTTGTGCTTTTAGGTACGAGCTTGGTATGAATGAATGCAGTTCCATTCATGCAGCGTGTGCACACACACACAGGCACATAAAGTGAAAAATTAAGAGTTTGGCACACTAGAGGTTTTGAGATGAATAATCAGAAAGCAAAGATGTTAACAAAAAAACAAACAAATAGAGGTTGAAAAGAATTGATAAAGAAAATGGGTTTAAGATTGATAAAATAGTAAAGTATCTAGTTATTCACTATGACAAATATGAATTATATGTTAGTTCAAAATAATTATGTTAAGACATGTATAGAAGTTTAAAAAGATATGCTTAGATAGGCGAAATTACAATTGTTATCATTGGGGAGAATTTCTGTGATTCTGTGAATTTTTCTGTGAAAAATTAATGTTTTCCCTAGAACGATGATTTTATTTCAGGCAATACCTGTTTTGACAACTGATGCACCATATACACAGTGGTAAAAGAATATATCTAAGTTTGTGTGGCAAAGGAACAAAACCATGAGTTAAATATGAGTTGTTACAAGACACAAAAGATACAGGAAGATTGGGTTTACCTGATTTGAAATTGTACTTTGCAGGTTGCTGTTTGGTATGGATAAAATATATGTTGCTCAGAAATAGAAGACTTTTAGAATTAGAAGGACATGATCCAGATTTGGCATGGCATGGATATTTGTGGCAAGATAAAGTCCAGGTTAAATGTTTTTTTTTTAAAAAAAATCACTATATTATATGTGGTATATAGAATAGAATAGAATAGAATAGAATAGAATAGAATAGAATAGAATAGAATAGAATAGAATAGAATAGAATTTTATTGGCCAAGTGTATTGGACACACAAGGAATTTGTCTTGGTGCATATGCTCTCAGTGTACATAAAGGAAAAGATACCTTCATCAAGGTACAACACTTACCACAATTAATGATAGTCATCGGGTACAAATTTAACACTTAATTATACACTTAATGATAGTCATAGGCTACAATTAAGCAATCAGGAAACAATCAATATCAATATAAATCATAAGGATACCAGCAACAAAGTTACAGTCATACAGTCATAAGTGGAAGGAGATGGGTGATGGGAATGATGAGAAGATTAATAGTGTAGATTTAGTAAATAGTTTGACAGTGTTGAGGGAATTATTTGTTTAGCAGAGTGATGGCGTTGGGGAAAAACTATTCTTGTGTCTAGTTGTTCTGGTGTGCAGTGCTCTATACTGTCATTTTGAGGGTAGGAGTTGAAACAGTTTATGTCCAGGATGTGAGGGATCTGTAAATATTTTCACGGCCCTCTTCTTGATTCGTGCAGTATACAGGTCCTCAATGGAAGGCAGGTTGGTAGCAATTGTTTTTTCTGCAGTTCTAATTATTCTCTGAAGTCTGTGTCTGTCTTGTTGAGTTGCAGAACCAAACCAGACAGTTACAGAGATGCAAATGTCAGACTCAATAATTCCTCTGTAGAACTGGATCAGCAGCTCCTTGGGCAGTTTGAGCTTTCTGAGTTGGCACAGAAATAACATTCTTTGTTGTCCTTTTTTGATGATGTTTTTGATGTTAGTTGTCCGTTTTAGATCTTGCGATATGGTAGAGCCTAGAAATTTGAAGGTTTCTACTGTTGATACTGTGTTGTCTAGTATTGTGAGAGGTGGAAGTATGGAAGGGTTTCTCCTAAAGTCTACCATCATTTCTACGGTTTTGAGTGTGTTCAGTTCCAGATTGTTTCGACCGCACCACGAGGCTAGTGATTCGACCTCTCGTCTGTATGTGGATTCATCATTGTCTCGAATGAGACCAATCACTGTTGTGTCATCTGCGAACTTCAGTAGTTGAAAATACATTGAAAATATTGAATACACAAAACCTAAAAATACCTTTGTGGCTCTCAGAAGAAGAAAGATGAGAAATAATAGGCAAACACAAATACCATGAGATACTAGAATTTGTCAAGGGGAATATAAAATAACACCAAGAGAACATCTGATGGCAGAGGGAAATGATTATCAATGATTTTTCTAGTTACAGTAATCAGAAAGGTTCAAAGTAGACAAAATAATTTATGGTATTGAATATTCTGACTTTGAAATAGAATTGTGTACAAATGATGAATATGTGATTGCTAAAATGTGTACACTTTTGTTGAAATTTGAAACAGAAGAAGAGCAACTGAAACAATGATAAATGGAGCTAAAAGTTTTGGTTTATAATATGTAGATGGAACAATGGAAAATAAGTGCTTAAAAGGAATGAAAATTACTCTATATTATAAATATAACTTTTCTAAAATGATGTACCACTAGTATAACTAGAATGTATAAAGGTACTTCAAATCTATGTTGGAAATGAGCACAAGATGGAACATTTTAGCATGCTTGGTGAACTTGCAAAAAAACTGTAAAATTTTGGATTTAAATGTGTTGAGTCAGAGGATTTTAAAGATTAATATGCAATGGAAACCAGAATTTTTCCTCTTAGGACTGATGTATAAAGAGTTGAAAAAGTCATGGAACTTTGTTTTTATATATGATAAACACAGCAAGTTTATTGTACACAGAAATATGGAATACCTACAATGGAGAAATGGTTGGTGAAGATGATAGAACTTGCTGAGATGACCAAGTTGACCTGTTTAATTAGAGAAAAGACAATATCCGTACTTATTATACTGGAAACCCTTTATGGACTCTTTGTTTAATACAGAAAAAAAGCCTTATGATACATGGTTTTGATGATTGGACAAGATAGATTATACAAAGAAGAAAATCATGATGTAACTTTACAATTGTACTTATAACTGATGTAAATAAGATTGGAAACTACTTATCTGTATCTTTTCTTCTTTTATTTTTCTGCTCCCTCTTTTTTTTTTTTCAACTTTAGCTTTCTCTTTCCTTTCTTCCTTTTTTCTTTCTCTTTCTAGTTTGTATTATTTTTTTACTCCTGTCCTTAAAACTTTCAATGAAATATTACACACACACCAGGGTCGGGTTTCAAAACCTGTCGCTACCAGTTTGCAGAACTGTACCACATGTGCAGAAATGTCCAGGCAGGTTGGCGGAGCCTTCTGCCGCCGCTACCGGTTCACCCAAACCAGGGTGAACCGGTAGCAACCCACCACTGATACAAACACAAAGAATGTTCAGAAGCCTTAATTTTTTTCTGATTTTTTTTTTAAATATCAAGCAGGCCACTCACATAAAAGGGTTAAAGTGATGTCACTTCCTAGAATTTGCCTTAGTCTTTTGATACCTGGAAGTATTCGGTGCATTATGAATAAAGTCTATCGAACCTGAGAACATTGAGGGATGACAGGCTTCTGCTGCACTCTGAAACTAGGGAATATATAATTGCATCATTGTCTCTCTTCCTGTTCCCGGGTGGAACTTGCTTAAATGTCATTTCAAACTACGAATCCTCACTCTCTTTCTCTCATGGCAAGCCTTATTCAACTGGCGCTCAGACATCCCATAATAGTGCCGTAGCCCAGAAGCGTGCACGAGGCTCCCGCAAGGGAATTCATATTCAGGCATCACCAATCATTGACCCAGCTATTGTTGTTTGTGATACTTACGGGTAAACTTTTGCAATCAATACAACATCAGCCCGCATTGCACCTGGGGAATGAAAACCTGAAACAGCACACTTAATCTTGAAGCCAGCTTACACTCTCTGCTCTGTTGCTAAACTGGGTAGTTGGCCTATTTGATACAGCATTATTACTGCAGAGGTCAGATGTGAGCCCACTTGGCAAGTGCTGATGAATGACTGTGTGGGAGGAAGCACCTCTTTCATCCAACAAGAGACATTTAATAATGAGGGCCCATAACGATGGACTTTTGTCGCTGGTTGGGAAGTGTCTGGAGTGAATGCTTTATAAATACTTCCTGGATTTTTAAAGGGCAAAAATAATACAACATAGTTCTGAGAAGAGATCTGAACATTACACAGCACACTCGAAGCTATGTAATTATATCTTAGTTCCTAGCAGGAAATACTTCTGAAAATCAACAGGACTGCAAGTATCTATTGTATGTCATGTCATTAGCATACAGCTCCTCCCATTTGTGAAAAGCTGGCTTTAAATCTATGCACCGCACAAGTGTCTAGTTCAGCTTTGGGATTCCACATCACAATCCCTGGATGAACATCTTAGCCAAACAGGAACGTTTCCTAGTACTTCTGCACTGCTTATAACACTTTAGGTAAAATGATAGTTTACAGGTCGTCCTCAACTTATGACCACAACTGAGCCCAAATTTTCGCTGCTAAGCAAGACAGTTAAGTGAGTTTCCCCCCCCCCCATTTTGTAACCTTTCTTGCTAAGTGAATCACTGCAGTTGTTAAGTTAGTAGCCCAGTTGTTCAGTGAATCTGGCTTCCCCATTGACTTTGCTTGTCAAAAGGGGATCACATGACCCTGGGACACTGCAACTGTCATAAATACATGCCAGTTGCCAAGTGTCTCAATGCTTATCATGTGATCATGGGGATGCTGCAGTGGTTCTGTGAAAAATGGTCATAAGTCACATTTCTAAAAGACTGAACATGAAGTTATATGAATGGTTCTAAGTGGAGAACTACCTGTGTTTAGCAATGGCTTTGAGAGAAATTTTAAACCCACATTGACTTTTCTGTGTTTCTTTTTTCATTTGTGTTTAAATAATGCATTGAAACAACTGATGAAATATTTAATCCAAATAGCAAAACCAATTCTTGATTTATTCTTTATGTGTTTAATTGGCAGAAAGCACCTACCTGAACTCTCCGCACAATATTTTTCAAAGCCAGTGTAGTCCAAAATTGTGTTCGGTTTTCATAATATTTAAAAATTATTTAATATTTATTTTTCTGTCACGACAAATTGAGCAAAGCTTAGATAATCTTCTAATGTAATAGTCACACAAAAAATCAAGACACCAGCAAAATTATGCATCCAAAGTATAATAATATTAAAAAAAATATTTTAATTATTCCCTAAAGGTCAATGAAGATAAATTGGGAAAATCATCTTTCATAGCCTCATCTGTCTAATGGCCTACTTCAGCGGTTCTCAACCTGTGGGTCGCGACCCCGTTGGGGGTCGAATGACGATTTGCCAGGGGTCGCCTAAGACCATCGGAAATATGGGAAGTATACTTGCGAGTCGAAGAATCGCACTCCAATGGTTGACTTCACAAGCCAGCTGCAGGCTCTTCAAATCGCTAGCCGAATTCGGCTTCAGGTGCAATGAATTAAAAAAGAGAGAAATCTTTGCTCTGATGTCTCCCTCTCAAGCCAGCTGCAATCACTCCCAATCGCTAGCCTAATCTGGCTTCAGGCGCGATAAACTTAATAGGGGAGGAGTCTCCGCTTTAATGCCTCCGTCTTCAAGGCAATCGCAAGCAGTTCAGATCGCTAGCCAATACAGCTTCAGGTGCAATAAATTAAAAAAAAACAGTTTGCCGCTTTTTTTCCCCTTCTGCGGCTGCTGAGGCGCGCTGAGATCGCTGCCTAAAAAAAAAATAATTTTACGGTTGGGGTCGTCACATCGTGGGGGATTGTATTAAAGGGGTCGCAGCACTATAAAGGTTGAGAACCACTGGCCTAGTTGAATGCACAGAGAACAAGGTTTGCAGGTAGATCTTAATTCCTGGATAAGTCAGTATTGATACAGTCCTTGAGATAACTGGCCACGCTTGTGCTGTTCAGTGCAATCTTCCTCAGTCTGGTATCCTTTGGATATACAGGTAGTCCTTGAATTACAACAGTTCATTTAATGAACTATTAGTGAACTTTAGTGTTCAAAGATGCATTGGCACTGAAAAAAGTAACTTATCAGGATTTTTCCCAGTTGCGACCTTGGCAGCATTCCCCATGATCAAAACTCAGATGCTTGGCAACTGGTTCATATTTATGACTGTTGCTGTGTCCAAAGTTCATTTGATCACCTTTGGTGATCTTCTGACAGTCAATGGGGCAGCCAGATTCACTTAACAACCAGGTTACTACCTTATCAACTGCAGTGATTCACTTAACAACTGAGGCAAGAAAGGTTGTAAAATGGGGCAAAACTCACTTAACAAATGTCTCACTTAACAACATAAATTTTGGGCTCAGTTGTGGTCATACGTCTAGGACTTCCTGTTTTGGAGACCATAATGACCCGAAATCTCACCCACAAAAATATGACTTGAAGGCTACAGATTGAGGAAAACAAACATAAATGAACCAGTAAGCAAATGGATGGTCAGCATTTTCTCAGATTTCTGTCCAACACTAGTTAGAGGTTTAAAACACTATTTTTTTCTGAAAATAACCACAGAGGATTTGAGATTTGGAAATATATTGACTGTACCAAAGAATTCCAAAAACACCTCCCAGTTATATGAAATATTATCCCTCTGGGATGCAAATAGGTACAAGGTTATCTTCTACAGTTGTTTTTTTTTTTTTAGAAAAGCCCTAAGCTCTGTTTGCAATCTATTGCAAAGTAGCGCATGCATAAATTACATTCAAAACTGCATTCACATTGACTAAATCCAAGCATTAGTAAAGTCCTCAGTCCATTTTCACATTCACATCTGAAAAATGGAGATTTAAACTTAATTCTTCTTAAACTTCTTAAGTTTAAACTTAAACTTAATTAATTCTGCAAATTAATGTCTTAAATCCAAGTATTTCAGTTGAAATGGGTTGTAAAATCAGATCATGAGTAACCTTGCTCTTTTTTGAAAGAAACTCAAAGACTTAATCCGGGGGTGATATATAAAAATTTCATAACTCAATATCTTGCAGAAATACCATCAACATAGTATAAAATATTTGCTTACCTTTTTGGGTGATGGTGGCAGTTATGATGCGTGTTCCTTTTCTTTTCCTTTCTTTCATATTTTAATGCACAAATATCTGAAGTTGTGCAAAGGAACATAATTGGATGTAATGGAATGAAGTTAGAAAAATATAAGGTAATTTTGCCACTGCATAGGTCCTGTTAGAATGTGGAGGCACTCAGTTGAGACACATAAAACTGCATGAGCCTGAAACGCTAGAAAATATACTGATGAAATTCAGTTACATTGGCATAAGGAAAGCCATGGAGGTCCTAATAGGTATTCTCCATCTCTAGTTCCAATAGTTTCTAGTTTCTATAATATTTGCGCTTAATTTTCATAGTTAGAGCTCTAGAGCATAATCATCCAAATTGTAATAAAAATGGTATAATATGTAAGAACCCGTTAATGCCTCATTTCCCATCAGATGAGGTTAATCTGTCTCAAATGTGAATAACTTTGCTTTCACTGGGTCACTCAGAGGGTACATGCATCCAAACTCATCCTCGGTTGCAGTAATATACAAAGAAAGTCATTAGAAAGGGGGAAAAAATGTTTATTCCCATCTTGCACAGAAAGGAACAAACCCAGTATTTTCACTGTTTTGGCATGGTCCTGTTTTAAATCTGTCAAAGGAAGATGCCCCGGCTTACCTCTTCTCAGGGGCATCTTCTGCTGGGGGTGCGCAGGGGTGCGCAGGGGTTCAGGAGAATCTCTAGCTAAGATTCTGTGCAGTTTGGAAAACCCCCCAAATCCCACTTCTGTCTGGCCCTGCTCACCCCTCCCAGGAATCCTCACGTGGTCTGTTTTGGACACAGGTAAGTGCAGGGCACGCGCGGAGGCTCAGAGAAAGCGAAAAACGGGGCCTCCAGAGCCTGGGGAGGCCATTTTTACCCTCTCGGAGGCTCGAGGAAAGCCTCCACAGCCAGGGGAGGAAAAAAATGCCCCCCCCCATGGTGCAGAAGTCCAACTAAGCCACACCCACCATGGCCATGCCCACCCAGCAACTGGGCAGAGAACCCCTTGCTAAAAATTTTGAAGCCCATCCCTCCCTCTTCTGATTTATCATTCAGACGAATCATTTGTTAAGTTCATCTCTCTATCTTTAGTCACAATGGCCATCAAAAAGAAGAAACAATGGCCACCTTAAACAGAATGCATATTTGCATCCCCTATTCTGTATGTTTAAATACAATTGAAAAGAAACAATGATTCTGGCTGAGATATTTTAAAACATGCATCTTATCGTAAGGTCAAGTACATGACCAGGTGACTTTTGGATCTGCTCTATCCAGTTCAGAGCTACTGCTATTGATATAAGGGCAACCTCAAGTCTTTAGATCTCCCTTCTTGTGGATTGCTCTCTTAAAACCAATCTTTGCCTGAGGAGTCTATCAGACTGGCTTTTGGAAAGTAGAAAGCACTTAGCCATCAGGGCACTTTAGCTCTGATTCTGCTAAATCCAATCTTATATCAATATAAGATCAATATCAATACCATATCAATACTGAGTAAGCCTCTCAGTATTTATCATACATAGACAGGTAGGCCTAGAACTTCAGTTATAGTCATCACAAGGCAACTGCTAGGCAGGTCAATCATCTAATTGTTTAACTCATTCAATCGTTCCATAGGCTGAAGCCAATTTAGGCTGAAACTTTTCCCTCCTTGGCATGTACCCATTTGAGTTTGAGAATTTTTTAACTTGTAAAGAACAGATGTGAAGGGTAGGCAGGAAACTAGGTGGAAAATTCCATGTTAGGCTTCAATTTAGTATTTCTAGAATCTAGAATCTAGAATAGAATTTTATTGGCCAAGTGTGATTGGACACACAAGGAATTTGTCTTGGTGCATATGCTCTCAGTGTACATAAAAGAAAAGATACGTTCATCAAGGTACAACATTTACAACACAATTGATGATCAATATATCAATATAAATCATAAGGATTGCCAGCAACAAGTTACAGTCATACAGTCATAAGTGGAAAGAGATTGGTGATGGGAACTATGAAAAGATTAATAGTAGTGCAGATTCAGTAAATAGTCTGACAGTGTTGAGGGAATTATTTGTTTAGCAGAGTGATGGCCTTCGGGAAAAAAACTGTTCTTGTGTCTAGTTGTTCTGGTGTGCAGTGCTCTATAGCGTCATTTTGAGGGTAGTAGTTGAAACAGTTTATGTCCAGGATGCGAGGGATCTGCAAATATTTTCACGGCCCTCTTCTTGATTCGTGCAGTATACAGGTCCTCAATGGAAGGCAGGTTGGTAGCAATTATTTTTTCTGCAGTTCTAATTATCCTCTGAAGTCTGTGTTTTTCTTGTTGGGTTGCAGAACCGAACCAGACAGTTATAGAGGTGCAAATGACAGACTCAATAATTCCTCTGTATTTCCTCCTGAGTCCGAAGTTCTGTCTATTGTATAGGAATTCTGGGAGTTGAAGTCCACAAGTCTTAAAGTTGCCAAGGTTGGAGACCCCTGGTATAGAAGACAGGATTAAAAGAACCCCTGACTTTTAAGGATAAATTAAGATCAAGACCATTTGCTTTCAATTGAATTTAAGCCTTAGTTGGTGGGATAACTATATTTAGGCATGCCTATGTTTTGTCTCTTTTTCTTTAGTCTTTGGAAGCCTTTTCTTGTTGTTTGAAGTAAGAGTCAAATTCTCACGTGCTACTTAAAGTCTTGGATTGAAACGACTGATTTTGCATACTATCTTTTAGGGATAACGTTGATGAAAAGCAGACTTGCTCTGGATCTTTTGTAGAAGAGGTCCATCAGAGTTTTTATTTAGTGGCAACAAGACCCCCGCATCCATCCCTGGTCCCCCACCCCAATTCCCAAAGAGCTTTTGCACAACAAAGCCACTTTTCTAATCTTTATAAATATTTTATCTTTGTTTAATTAGTTCTCAATGATGTTAATTCGTTTAAATACTGTGAACAAATTGGAATATCAGAGAAGCAGAACAAAAAGGTTTTAAATTAAAACAAGCTATTTTGGAAAAACAATGAAACAGGGTACATATTTATAGCAAAAAAATGAGGTGACGCTCAGTAATAATGTCATAGCAGAACATTGTGTTATCCAACCTTTCCCTCACCAGTTGTGTTTCGCCACAGGTGCATGAGACCTGCTGACTTTGAATTGTGGGGACTTGAAGTTTTACACATACTGAGATTTCCAGATTGGAAAAGGTTGTGATGGGGAAGACAATTCTCAAGAATGCTTTTTAGAGTCCAGTCAATTGCTTCTGAAGGTCTGCAATATTCTGGGGTGGTTTTCTAATTCACCATTCATTCCAGAAAGCGACAGTTACATGAAATATCTGAAAAAGTTGGGCTTTTTTTTTTAAAGAAAAGAAATAAACATTTAAGTGACATTGGTTAAGATGGTAGATGGGTCATATGAATCAAAAAAGAAAGATATTCTTTTGCAAAAAGAAAGATATTCATTGTATCATAGTTTCTCTTTACAAACGTTTTTCTACTTCACTAAAGAGCACAGGGAGGGCAAATCAACCACATGTCAGAGCTGAGACCTTTCACCAGATGAGTGATTTTTTCCAAAAGCTTTTTCTCAGAACTTCTAAACTCCCAAAAGCCAACCACTGAATGTGAGGTTGCCTAGGCTCCTTGGGGTCAGCCTTCCTACTGCAGCTCCTAAAGCCAATCTTCCAAGACCTCCAAATCAATGAGTTCTACTAACTACTTAAAATGATAGTTATAAAAGTGATATGGGCATCTCATCTTCACTGCTCTGAGTTCATAGAATGAAAGAGGGAGAAGACAACACCATGGTGATCGTTAAGACAGAATATTACCTTCATCAGAGGTGAAATCCAGCAGATTCTGACAGGTTCTGGAGAACCGGTAGCGGAAATTTTGAGCAGTTTGGAGAACCAGCAAATACCACCTCTGGCTGGCCCCAGAGTGGGGTGGGAATGGGGATTTTGCAATATCCTTCCCCTGGAGTGGGGTGGGAATGGGGATTTTGCAGTATCCTCCCCCCTGCCATGCCCACCAAGCCACACTACACCACGCCTACCAAGCCACACTCATAGAACCGGTAGTAAAAAAAATAGAATTTCACCACTGACCTTCATGTGTTTTAAAAACTGGAGGAAACTGTTTTTCACCATTCTTTATAACTTCAAATATATTCATACACCTCTGAACTATAATTAGCAATCTTGGCTGTGTCAGTGACATCTATCATAATTGACATTTTTTTAAAAAGTAAGGTCTCCAGTATTTCACGTTGTTTTATTTTCATGCTACTGCAATTTTTAATATCTCTCTGAGGAAAATGTATGGACAATGCATGGATAATAGTTTCTTTCCTTCTTTTCTTTTTTACGGTACTCTCACATATGTGTTTGCAGACAATTATTCATCTCAGCAGTAATGTTTTCAGTTGCCTTGGTGAATTGTTTTTATTTTTTCTGATTACATAAACCTCTCAAGTATATCATGTTTGGTTTAAAGTTATATACACCATTTATATTTTCCCATATTCCCCACTCATAAAAACATTATACTGAGTTTCTTTGAGAGAAGAATTATTAATTAGTAATTAATAATAGTGGGAAGCCAATTCTGGGCTTATATATTAAAAAAAATATTCTTTGGTGCTTACGACTGCCTCATTCAGTACTTTCTAATTTAATGCTTTCCATCTGGCCCATTATCTTGAAGATATTTCTGTGGACTTCCATTAAATTCAGCACAGAAAACAAGACCTGATTGTTATATGGAAAATCAAAGTGGAGGGAAAAATGACGGCAGTTCTGCTTTAACTGCTCAGGATAGCAAATTATTAAGGGTGCATTTATGTTAATTCAATTACAAAGTGATGTACAGTTTAAAAACCAAGTGAAACAATTATACCCGCATCATGGAGTGGGTTAAAAACAAACAGAAAGCTGTTCCACATAGCAAAACAAAAAACAGCTCTGCACCCCCCCCCCCCACTCCCCAAATAGGCAGAAACAGTAATGACAGTTTTGAAGTATCCAGTACTGGTTGTGACAGGAATAACAAATTAATTGGGACTATAACAGATTCTTTGTAAAGGTGAAGTAAACACACTTGACTGTATATTTTTCACCATCAGTTAAGTCTCAATTGGTTCTAAAAATAAACAGAAGACATTGAACAGTTTTAATAGATTTTGACACCTAGGTATTATGCTGTCACTCCAGTATAAATGAATCATAACTTTAGACTGCACCAAGGAATTACTACACATTTGGAGAAAATTTATGTTGTTCCAAGTCTGGAATTATAATGCAATCTAAAAGCTAAAGTCAGGAGTGAAGGGTGGGTGGTAGAATGAGGATGGTTAGCATAAATTATCCTCTTTTCTGTCCACGCAGGGCCAGGAGCCTGAGATGACCTCTAAGTCACCATCATAAATGTCAGATGGCTTTTGCCAGCTGCCTGGCAATCAGCAACTAATTGGGCCAGATCCTGAAAGGGCTGAAGCGATCTGCTGCCAGCAGGAAGCGATCCAATGGATGTTTTTTGGGGGGGGCCAAAATTAAGCCTGGGTTTCTCATTTTGCAAATAAATTGGATTGTGGGGCGGGGGTGGGGGTGGGCGGAGACTGATAATATAAGCCAGCCCAAATAGGAAGGTGAAATGTTATGCTTAGGACTGTTACACAACAGGAACTTCTTCTCCTTCTGAAAAAAAAAATATGTTCCATATATTATTTACCTGTTCTCCACATTTTTTTTTCTGGCCTATGAAAATATTTGGGGCTAAAACTATGTATATCTCGCTTATCTGCTGAAGAGTTCTCAGTAGCTCCTAGCAGTGCCTTGTTAGCACATGAACACCGTTTCTCTAAACTTTGGGAAATTTGATAGCTGTTTTCCTCCCCAAATGGTACAGAAGCAGTGATTGTGAGTGGAGTTATGAGAGGAGAAAAAAGTAACAACTACCCAGAGGCAGAAAACTGGGACTTTTTGTAATTTATTTGGG
Source organism: Ahaetulla prasina (assembly GCF_028640845.1). NCBI lineage: Eukaryota > Metazoa > Chordata > Lepidosauria > Squamata > Colubridae > Ahaetulla > Ahaetulla prasina. The sequence continues at coordinate 214,678,928 of NC_080539.1, forward strand.
GGTCGTGGTTGTTGTCTTTAAGCCACTATTGAGCTGTTTGATATACACTCACCTGTTAATATGGAAGGAAAAGATTCAGGAAGAACAGCAAGACTGTAGTATTCTGCTTACGGAAGCATTGGGTCATAATTAAATAGCTTGTATGCTGTATATTTTAGGCAGAATCTATTTCCTAGAGACAGGGATCCTACACACACAGGGATTCGTCCCAGCCTCTGAACTTTTTTTTAATATAGTCCTGCAGACATTTCAGTTCAGCGTGGCTCAAAATTAGAGTAAGGTAAACCCTGATTCCCAGGGACGTGGTGACTCAGTGGCTAAGACGCTGAGCTTGTCAGTCGAAAGGTCGGCAGTTCAGCAGTTTGAATCCCTAGTGCTGCGTAACAGGGTGAGCTCCCGTTACTTGTCCCCAGTTTCTGCCAACCTAGCAGTTTGAAAGCATGTAAAAAATGCAAGTAGAAAAATAGGGACCACCTTTGGTGGGAAGGTAACAGGATTCTGTGCATCTTCGGCATTTAGTCATGCCAGCCACATGACCATGGAGACTTCTTCAGACAGCGCTGGCCTTCGGCTTTGAAATGGAGATGAGCATCGTCTCCTAGAGTTGGGAACAACTAGCACATATGTGCGAGGGGAACCTTTATTTTTACCTAAACCTTGATTCAACCTTAATAGATAATATGCCCAAATTCTCTATACCCACCCAAGGAATCCCAGCCCCGGAGATACTGGCCTCACTCACATTGCAGTACTATTTTAATCACTGCCAACTTCTGGTCACCTTTAAAATGATAAGTGTGTTCCCAGTTGTAGTTCCTATTATTTTCTTTCTAAACTGGGAATATGAGTGGGTGGTGGATTACAGTCTGGTGTTCTTGAGAGAAACTGATTTCCTAGCTATGTTTTGACTGGGGTAGATTGGCAGAAAAATGACTGTTGTCAACCTGCATGCACAGATGTCCATCGCAAATCACAATGACGAAAAATAAAGAGACGGGGCTTTACAACTTTATGATGGAAACCCTGACCTTTCCTACCTGCGACCTGACATTGGATACGTCTGTATGTAAGTCACAGGGTTTTAACTGTGATACCACAAATTAAGTTTCATTGTTTGCTTCCTTGCTTACCCCTAAACACTTATGACTGTGGGACAATCTTTAATAGTGGTGTGAGTGATAAGGAAGACATTCTTGTTGGTGCTCCACAGTCTATCAACTGATGGTCTAATATCATCGGCTATGAGTTATTTATTGAAGTCTATAGCCTGGTTATAGGGACGCGGTGGCTCAGGAGCTAGGATGTTGAGTTTGTCGATCGAAAGGTCGGCAGCTTGGCGGTTCGAATCCCTAGTGCTGTCGTGTAACGGGGTGACCCTCCGTTACTTGTCCCAGCTTCTGCCAACCTAGCAGTTTCGAAAGCACGTAAAAATGCAAGTAGAAAAAATAGGGACCACCTTTGGTGGGAAGGTAACAGCGTTCAGTGCGCCTTTGGCGTTGAGTCATGCCGGCCATATGACCACAGAGACGTCTTCGGACAGCGCTGGCTCTTCGGCTTTGAAACGGAGATGAGCACTGCCCGCTAGAGTCGGCAACGACTAGCACATATGTGCGAGGAGAACCTTTACCTTTACCTTACTATAGCCTGGTTATAGGGATCCTACATGCATTGTTGTAGCATGATCCATACCACCTTATGCCTATCTACTCAGAAGTGCAGTAGTTGGAGTTTCCCCCCACCCCCCAAATAATTGTGCCCAGGGTTCCAACTATTATTCCCTCTTGATTTATCTTTTTTGGAGAACAGTTACCATTCTGTACCATGTACAATATTCTGGCAGTAATTTTTTTAAAAACAGGAGTTCATTTATCTGAGAATCAGAATACAGTATGTACTTAAAAAAACACAAGTTACCATTTGACTGAACATAATGTGTAATTAGATAAAGGCATTTTTAAATCTCATGTTAGACTATACAGTATTGTGTTGACGGTCCCACATGTGCAGTGGAGGGATGTTGTTGTTGTTATTCTTTTATTCTTTAAACATGAACCTCAGTCAACTGGTATTATTAGTATTAGTATTAGTATTAGTATTAGTATTAGTATTAGTATTAGTATTAGTATTAGTACTAGTATTATTATATACCTTATTCAAAGAGAAACAAAGTAAAAGAAAGTAAAAGAAATCTTTTACTGCTCATAAATCAGGGGCCGTGGGGAGGATGTGCAGCTTCTGGGTTCAAAAAAAAAAAAAAAAACCACCTCAAGGTGTTTTGTTTCCATAAACATTGAAAGAGAAATGTCAGAGGTGATCATCAGTTTTGTGCTTTGCCTGAGCTGACAGCTATATGATGCTCGTTCAGTGAAACAGATGGGGAGCTGAAAGTTTTGTCAATAATATAACTCTGATGGCTTCATGTCAACGGTCAAGGTAATGGCCATTTATGATCAGGAGAAGTGTTTTAGAAGATGTGTTGACATCCCAAGTTGAATGACACCAGATTAAACATTACCTGCAATATTATCCTTTCCTTATGCAAACCCATTTGTTTTATTTCAAGGTGTATGGGTCATTTTTTCTGTTTTAAAAGCAAAAGCTTTGTCATTATTTATTATTCTAATGATAGTATATGCAAAGAAAAAAATACCTGCTGTGAACTCTGCATGGCATCAGGAAGGGCATCTAGCCAGTAAATTCTCAATTCCATCCAGTCACCCTGACTGTACCCCAAGTTAAGGGATTACAGGATTGTGAAAAAGGGATAGTATGGCAGGAATAGTTAGGTTACATTTCTTTTGGAGTAACGGATAAGTAGCTGCATGTCAGGTGGGACCGGAGTGGCCAAAGAGGGGGTGGTAAATTATCAAAGCCATATTGTGATGTGAGCTCCATCCCTTTTGTAACTGTGTTGTGATGTCACCTGGAGATATGAAAAGGGTTGAGTTTGCATTGTAAAATTGAGACATTTGTCATTATAGTGGAAGGATCAGATCCTGCAGAAGCTTCTGGAAGGGGCACAAGCAAACAGAGACAGAAGTTGGTCAAGTCAAACTTTCTGTTGCTTTCTCTTTTTGATCTCCTTCTTTCTTTTTCTAGTCCCTCCTTCCTTTGCTCTTTAGGCCTGTCTCTTTCACTCCATTCTATCCTTCTCTGCATGCAAGAACAAATTGTTTTTATCAAAGTTTTCTGTTTATGCAGGGCTTGTGAAATTTCAAAGAGCTGCGCAAAATTCGTCCAAAGGCTGTATAAAGCTCTTAGGCTGCAGTATTTTGGCAGCCTTCCCATGAATACCCCAAAGTTGATTAACAGTTCAATCCTACTCAGTAGGATTTTCTGGTCTACTCAGAAAAAAAAGGGCCACTTGACTGCAATAGGACTTACTTCCAAATACAAACAATAGGCATCATTTTGTTTAGATTCACTCGAGATACAGAAGGGGCTTGTGGCTGAGGCATCACCTCACTTGGCTTGCTCCAAAAAGACACTAGCACTACTTGCCTTATTTTCTGTCTGTTCTGGTGCTCTCTAAACGTGGCTGTTTTCCTGCAGACATTTCATCACCAGGCTAGGTAATGTCATCAGTGCAAGTAGAGTGGGGTTCGCTGGCTGTTTCTATAGAGTAGCATATCCTGTTGGTCTTAGAATGTGGTTTCTCTTAATTTCTCTATTTTTCCCTCTTTTCCTTTCTGTGTATCTGACTGAGTCTCCTTGGCCAAGCCTTCGCTCTTTCCCCCCCTTTCTGGTTTCCTGTAACTGTTCCAAACCAAGGAGACCTGTGCTTCAATTTATCTCTCTGTTCTGTTTCAAGAAGGGATGAGAATTAGACCCAGAAGTCTCCCCAAAAGGAAAAGAAAGAAGCATTGAGAAGGCAGCCTTGGCACTTCATGAGAAAAAAAGGACAGAGATGATCTGAAAGTTTTGCTACCAATTATTTCAGCAATGATGAATAAAAATAAAGTCATATAAATCAAATGTCAGATTGTCTCCATGATGCATGGAATATCTTCCTTCATTCAATAGAGAATATAATTGTCCATATATAGGGAGATATATCTTCCTCCTTTTTATTTATTTCTAACTTTTACTCCCTCCATAAATCAGTTCTTGGGGGGTTTGCCTGAAACTTAGCAGACAATACCAGGTGGGAAACATGCGTAGCTTCTTCTCTGGTAATATTGTACTGCTAACTAGAGCATATGAAGCATTTGCTAGACCAATTCTCAAATACAGCTCATCTGTCTGGAACCCACACTGCTTATTGGACGTTAATACAATTGAGCGAGTCCAGAGATATTTTACGAGAAGAGTCCTTCACTCCTCTGCTCGCAACAGAATACCTTATGCCACCAGACTTGAAATTTTGGCCTTAGACAACTTAGAACTACATTGCCTTCGGTCTGACCTAAGCGAAGTACATAAACTTATCTGCTACAACGTCTATCTGTCAATGACTACTTCAGCTTCAACCAGAACATTACACCAGCACACAATAGATACAAACTTAAGGTAAACCACTTCAAACTCAATTGCAGAAAATACGACTTCAGCAACAGAGTGGTCAATGCCTGGGATGCACTACCTGACTCTCTGGTTTCATCCCCAAACCCCCACAACTTTAACGTTAGACTGTCTACTGTCGACCTCACCCCATTCCTAAGAGGTCTTTAAGGGGCGTCCATAAGAGCATCTACGTGCCTACCGTCCCTGTCCTAATGTCCTCATTTATTTGTATCCATTTCACGTTTTCATAATCATGTTTATACTTATATCTGTTATCATATACATGCTTGACAAAATCAAAATCAATCTATCTATCTATCTATCTATCTATCTATCTATCTATCTATCTATCTATCTATCTATCTATCTATCTATACACTAGGAGACACACAGTTTATTGACAATCATATCGGTTCCTGTTGTCTATGTGTTTGTTTCAGAATAAAAAAGCCTTCACTTTGAGATGATAGCATTAACCTTATTCCTATTTCTACTTAGGATGTAAAAAAAAAAGAAGGCAGAAAATGTGAAATTAAGCAGTTAAGATTTATTCAGCCTAAGATAGAAAGATTTTACCAAGCCTCTGATGCACAGTGAATTTAGAATTAATATTCCCTTCAATTCACTCCTTGCAGTTGGTATTTCAAGATAAGCTTGCTTTAGAAAGGTTTATACCCAAGTAGATACTGAAGAGATGCAACTTTTAGGGTCATTTAATAGAGATGTCTTTGAAGATACAATGCCACATATATATGTTGCAAATTTCTCACCTACAACCTCAATTCTGCAGACTGAAATGAGTCAACAATCCCTCCTTATTACAATGTGCTTAGTGGATTTCTGCCTGATTCTCCCTTGAGGGTTCCTGTTAGTTTGTGCAGCAAAAAATTCAACAGGTCTACAGTCAATCTATAATACTCGCCAAAGGATGCGCCTATTGAATTTCTAACTGATGCATGCCAACAGAAACAAAATATTGTGATGCTGCATTTCCTCACGTTTATTGCCTGTTTATACATGATTAACACTACATATATAGAAAATAGTAGGCAGATGCCACAAGGCTATTTTCATACGAGAGATCTGATCAACATCTACAGTTATGAAGATTTTTTTTTCTTATTCCCCATTGATTATTCTTTCTTTGCAAAATGGTTTTTGAAAAGCCTGCACATTTAAGATGCTCATATAGGAAACCCAAAAATATATTAGGAATAACAGCAAAATTGCAAACCCTTACAGTGGCAGGTAGATTTTTGCCTTCTACGTGTGCATTAGGCATAATTTCATCAGGATCATCACAAGGAAAATGGGAAAAGGTGTTGTTGTTTTTTCACTCTCTGCCTGCCATAACCCAAGCTGATTATGGAATATACATACTTTTTACCATGGTAAAAAGTAATACAACCATAAAGACAAATATAAGAAGACCCAACTGGGGGTTTGCAGAAGCCACTGTTTGTCCTGTGGAAAGCTTGGAGCTCAGCTATAGAAATTTATTGAAAGATTATTCTAACAAAGCAGTCACTGTCACCTTCTGTCTCAAGAAAGACAGTAGAGAGGAGAGCAGCAGAATGCTAAGAGCAGGCAAGGAAAATTCAGCCACAATAAGTGCTGTACCCCAGAAATATCATGTCCCAAGTGATAAAAATCATGGTACAGTTAAAAGTGGGAAAAATTAGTAATTACTTGCTTCCTCCTTCCTCATGTAGTATGCATTGGGCTCTTTTCTGGAATAGTTGAAATTGCATGGCTGACAAGATACATCCTTCCTCCATAAAGTTTCTCATTAAAAGCAATGATAATGGATTTTGGGAGGGGGCAGAATAACACCACAAGCATGAGTGTGTGTCTATTGACTCAACAACTGTGGCAAAAAGGTGATAACATGGAGCGCACAACTCACTCAACAACTGTCTTGCTACTAAGAGAAAAATACCTACAGGAAATCCTTGACCTCTGACCACGAGTGAGTCCAAAATTTCCATTACTAAGTGGAAATTTTGGACTCAGTTGTGGTCAGAGGTCAAGGACTTCCTGTAGGTATTTTTCTCTTCAATCAAGTAATTTATCTATAGGTATCGAGTCTGTGAAACTCCTGTTCCCAGGTAGCTACTGAATGCTGAGTTTCTGGAGAATTGAAATGCATTGCCTTTCTTGGTACGAAGTCTGATAAGGTCATTCTATTTTATTTTTACCTCAGCCCTGTGAAGTAGATCGAGTAGTGAGATGGTAACTGACCCAACTCAACTGAATGGTGATTTGAGAGGGTGGCTTCCTTGAACAATTTCCAATACTCTATTTATGACATTTTATTTAAAAGTAGTAAAGCTACTTCTAAATTCCATAAAGTATAATATAAGCCACTCTTCGGTCACATCAATAATATTAATATGAACTAGTGGTGAGTAAATTTACAGAATATTGACTGCAATTTTAACTGCTATGAAAATTACTCCAATATCTCTGCAACATTTGATAGCTTTAGGGAAAAGTAGGATTTAACATTCCACTGCTTGCCTACCAGCTAGGTTTTTTTTAAAAAAAACAACACACACACACTAAAGATATGAAGCAGATAAAGCAACATTTTACTGAAAGTTCATTCATCAAAATGCTGCATATTTTGAAAAGGGTAAAAGTACTACTAAACCCATCAGGGATAAGTAAAGGCTATATACTATAGATTATTTTAATCCCCCTGCTAGATATAAAAGGGATAATTACATATTTGTGGTTGAAGCCATGTGGTGGAAAAATCAATACAACTTTTTTGTATGACACTTCATTAGTGTGAAAAATTTTAAAAGCTGAGAAGAACTGGCTGGCAATTAAATGACTTTGCTACTTCAGATTCAGTAATAGGTTTGTATTATTATCTAGTTTATTTGAAATAGTGGTTGCACTATAGCAGTAATTGGAAAACATTGATTATGTACTTGTATATAGAAAACCTGGCAAATCATTACAGGGCACAGCAACAGTTAGTTAGCCTTACTAATGAAGCATTAATTGCAGTAAGTAGGTTAACATGTTAGTGAAACTACAGGGAGATACAGTTTTGAAAATTGTTATCAGTGTGGTGATAGATGTAGTTTATTTTTAAAAGCTGAGCTGGGAAGGAGAAATATTCTACAAACAGAAACCCCAACATGCTCTTGAAGTTGTGTGTTGGTGCTTGTTTTCCCTTTCTGCTATTAACCGTTTGTACCAGAGGTCTCCAACCTTGGCAACTTTTAAGCCTGGAGGACTTCAACTCCCAGGAATTCTGGGAGTTGAAGTCCTCCAGGCTTAAAGTTGCCAAGGATGGAGACCCCTGTTTTGTACAATGGGAGTCGTACTTATAAAACTCTCCTGACTTCTCTGACTTCAGGAAGACAGAACTCAACCCTAGAAGTCAGGCCATTGTTTTCAGACCATGGCTCTTCTCACTGGAGAAGAGCCCAATGCTGGGAATGATTGAGGGCAAAAGAAGAAGGGGATAACAGAGAATGAGATGGCTGAATGGAGTCACTAAAGCAGTCGGTGTGAGCTTAAATGGACTCCGGGGGATGGTAGAGGCCTGGAAGGCCTGGAGGAAAGTTGTCCATGGGGTCGCGATGGGTCAGACATGACTTCACGACTAACAACCACAACAACAACTGACTGGCTGTAATGACTTAGACTTAGAACAACTTTATTGTCCCTTTGAATGTACACTAATCGTCATACATTAAAATGAAATTTCATTGCATACAGCTCTCAAAGGGTCTCCACCTCTAATACATACTATGTAAACAGGACAATCTCTCTATGTAATCTCTCTGTGTTTCAGGCAGAAACCTTTCCCAAACCTACTTATAGATGCCATGGATTCAGCTGGGTGCCTCCAGTATATAAAGTATGAACTGTACCTGTGGGAGAAAGAAAGAATAGAAAATAAAAATATTGTTCTCAACCAGTTTTAAAGGAAGGCATTGGCCTTCAGTATCTGATTAGGATTGAAATTAAGGTTTCTGGAGTATAGATAAATTCAGGTGGCAGCACCTAACCAAATTTGGCTAAGCGATGTTGGATCTGATTAAACTTTAGATTGGGATGCTACCATACATTTTTTGAAGAGCAGAATAATGCAGAAATGGAAAGGCAAAGACGTATGGATGAATATATGCTAGAAATTCACTGTAAATAAACCAACCCATCTTGAAATGGCCCATATTGCAATACTGTTTATGCCAGGGGTCTTCAACCTTAGTAACTTTAAGGTTTGTGGACTTTAACTCCCAGAGTTCCTCAGCCAGCAAATGGCTGAGGAACTCTGGGAGTTGAAGTCCACAAGCCTTAAAGTTACTAAGGTTGGAGACCCCTGGTTTATGCCTTGGCTTATGTAAGGCCTACCTGAATATATAGTTGGACTTCTAGCCAGATAACCCCCCTTTAGAATCTACTGTTAACAAATGTTCTTCTTTGGGACAGCAATATAAATCAGAAGGGTAAAGGAAGAACAAGGTCTTTCAATAGAGAACAGAAACCTGATAATTTTCCTTCACCATAAGAAACATTCCAATCCAGCCATTTATTATTTTGGGTTGAAATTTCTTACAATGCACCGGGGAGAAGTAAATAATTATTCCCATATTTAGAAATTACAATGTGATTATTTTTATATCATATGTGAAATGTCATGGTATGTTTTATGCAAGACGCGGTAAGAGTTCTTTAAAATAGACAGAAAACTGGAAGAGGCAAAATAAGGTCAAGAAACATCTGTGTCAGTAATAGAAAACAGACTTCTCTGTCTATCTCTATAATATCTCTATTTCAGCAAGTATTTCGAAAGACAAAAGCTTACCCAACAATGCAGGGGATGACCTTAGGGTTTTAGAAATATCTTTACTCAAAGGGCTGTCTTTGGATTAGCATTAAAATATTGTGTCTCTCTTTGAATTCTAATTCTAAGTAAGCATGTATATTGGCCATGTTTATATTGTCTTTCTGTACTATCACAAGGGACCTATTGCAGTGTAACTTGGGTTGGCCATTAAGGATGCTTAATCTAGTGATCCATAATCTTTACTTTACAATAATAGGCTGTATCTTACAATAAAAAAAAAATGTTTCCAAGGAAAGAGTTACCATACTAAAGCATAATTAAAGCACTGCACACCAGAACAACTAGACACAAGAACAGTTTCTTCCCAAACGCCATCACTCTGCTAAACAAATAGTTCCCTCAATATTGTCAAACTCTTTACTAAATCTGCACTACTATTAAACTTCTGATTTTTCCCACCACACATCTCCTTCTACTTATGACTGTATGACTGTAACTTTGTTGCTTGTATCCTTATGATTTATATTGATATTGATTGTTTCCTGATTGCTTATTTATACCCTATCACTATCATTAAGTGTTGTACCTTATGATTCTTGACGAAGGCATCTTTTCTTTTGTGTACACTGAGAGCATATGCACCAAGACATATTCTTTGTGTGTCCAATCACACTTGGCCAATAAAACATTCTATTCTATTCTATTCTATTCTATTCTATTCTATTCTATTCTATTCTATTCTATTCTATTCTATTCTATTCTATTCTTTTCTTTTCTGTTCTATTCTATTCACTACAATTAAAAAAGGAAATCAATAATATCAATCTGGAAGTAAAAGAGACTAAAAATGGTGATATAATGAAGCTAATTCTGATGATGCTACCTAGTTTGGGTAATGAAACAACTGCAATAAAACAACCCAGTTCAGAGAGCACCAAGGACACCTCAAAACAATGAAACCATGGAAGAGTGATAGCTCAACAGTAGACTAAATGGAAATGTCTTAAATGAAGGTAAGAACCTATTTAATCTGATCTAAATATATATGCAGAGTAATTTTTGGCTGATCTCTATTCTTCAGTTAAGAAGTTCACTCTCTTCCCCACAGATTCTTGCTTTGTTTTGTTTTCACTGACTGCCAGACTAAATCCCCCAATTTTGTGCTCAGCTAATATAGTGGAACTACATAATTTCCATCTTCACGACTTTACTGTACATTTGGGGAGCTAAATGCTGGGGGGGAAAACCAGGGTCAGCAGGTTGGAGATGGCTGGTCAGAACTCAGAATTTAGGAAACTCTGAAATAAAAGCTTCCATGGCTGTTCTTAATGACCAATGGGTTCAAGAATTGTAATTTATGCACAAACCCATTCAACTAAACTTCGCTTTTACTTCATTTCATTTTACTTTAAGGTATAATAATGCACTATGAAAAATGTACTTTTTTAAAAAAAGGATGTTCTGGATGGTCCTGAACCTGGATGGTCTTCACTAGAGTTCCATGGAAGTGTCTTACCGCAAGACATGGTTCAGAAGAAGAAGCATCTAGAAAAGTTTGAGCCATGAGCTGAATCAGAGTCTGAGAGGTTAAAAGATGAAGCTTCTGTTTTCTGGGAAGAGGTGGGAGTAGTGATGACAAAGGTGCCCCTGTCCCAAGAGAAGGAGATGAAGGAGATGAAGAATGAGGAAGACTGGGCATCTAGAAGCCCAATGCTGCCCATGCTAGGTCTCTCATTACAGGAAGAAGAAGGGAAAGGTTGCAACCTCATTTCATACTTTAGCTGACTACTATACTGGAGAGAGATCTCTCCATAAAACCCTCATATGGATTGCTGCACTACCCTTACTGTAAGAGTCCTTACTGCTGCTGACCTTTGTAATGGATATTATCCTCTCCAGCAGACCAATTAGGGAGTCCTCAAATCAACGTGTAGCCAGTGCCTCTATCATTATCTCTGATTTTTTTTAGTCAGTTACTGTGAATAAGGCTGCAAAGCCACCCCTTTGCTAACTTAGAATAGAATAGAGTGGAGTGGAGTGGAGTGGAGTGGAGTGGAGTGGAGTGGAGTGAAGTAGAGTAGAACAGCACAACACAGCACAGCACAGAACAGAACAGAATAGAATAGAATTCTTTATTGGCCAAGTGCGATTGGATAGACAAGGAATTTGTCTTTGGTGCATATGCTCTCAGTGTACATAAAAAGACAAGATACACTCGTCAAGAATCACAAGGTACAACACCCAGTGACAGTCATACAGTACAATAAGCAATCAAATCATACTAGGAAACAATCAATATCAATATAAATCACAAGAATACAAGCAACAAAGTTACAGTCATGCAGTCACAAGTGGGAGGAGATGGGTGACAGGAACAATGAGAAGACCAATAGCAATAGTAATGCAACCTAATGTGAATAGTTTGACAGTGTTGAGGGAATTATTTGCTGATGGAGTAGAAGTAAGAATCTGGGAACAGGAACTTGACAGTGCATTTCTACGAGTTACTGCTGCTTCAGTTCAGAGGGACTTACTCCCAGGTGCGAGTAATGTCTGAATTCAAAGTCTCCAACTATAATGTATTGTGGTACAACTGACCTTTACAGCATGTGCTCATGCGAAACATGTATGGAAATTTGCCTTTGCTTAAAGATCTGGGTTGCAGTCAAAGAATGGCATGTGACTTCCTACTAGTTTCTGTGGGTCTTAGCAGCTATAAAAGTATTTATTTCTGTATTGATTTGTCTGAGAGACACCAGTTTATATGACTAATGTAAACAAAGAATAAGGCAGGCCCGGCCACAGTGTTTTTTCCCCCTTGGTATCCATTGTCAAAGTATCACTGGATAAAATCTCACTTGAGCATAACACTGGTTGATATGCTTTGATTATGGTGGGCAATGTAAGTTAGGGAGCTAAACATGCTTCTTGCCCCATTTGCCACACAATATGTGGAGCTCTCAACCTACAACTGATCAGACATGAGCTCATCTTCTCTCTTTTTATTTTTTTAGAATTAAAGCCCAGAAGTACTTTGCAAAAGGTTTGAGTTGGGGGAAGAACTTTCCTTTAAAAGTTCCCATATATGTGTTCCAAATGGATATTTTCAATGTTGTTAGATTATGATTCATATGCCAGAACAAACTTGGCCACATTTGATAATCAATGCTCATCGCTTGAGGGAAGAGTGGAGACCCTTCAGTACATCACACTTTCATTGGTTACAAGTCAAAAACAAGTAGTCAATTTGATTTTCATTGAGTTTGGGGAAAGTCACGGTTTTGTTATGATTTGGTTTGGAAGTTGTCAGCAATAAATTAAATTAATTTATTAATTAATAATAAATAATTATTAATTAGCAATAAATTAAATAAATTAGGTCGGTCTGACCGAAGTATAGTACATAAAATCATTTGCTACAATGTCCTACCAGGCAATGACTACTTCAGCTTCAACCAAAACAATACAAGAGCACACAATAGATACAAACTCATGGTAAACTGATCCAAACTAGACTGCAGAAAATACGACTTCAGTAACAGAGTTGTCAACGCCTGGAATGCACTACCTGATTCTGTGGTTTCTTCCCCAAACCCCCAAAACTTTAAGCTTGAACTGTCTGCTGTAGACCTCACCCCATTCCTAAGAGGTCTATAAGGGGCGTGCATAAGCGCACCAGGGTACCTACTGTCCCTGTCCTAATGTTTTCTTTTATTTGTATCCTTTTCATGTATTTATAATTATGTTTACACTTGTATCTGTCATAAAATATATGCTTGACGAAATAAAAAAAATTAAAAAAATAAATATCTAACCTACTTCACGCATCATAAAAGATGCATATTGATACTAAGATTCACTTCCGAATTCCTGGATTAGGAGGTACTAATTAAAAGGAATGTGTTAATTTAAGAAAAAGGACTGAATTACCCCGGAAGTGATTCTGATGGTATAAGAAAGATATGCAGGAGACAAAGTGGAACCATAGCAGCTCTCTTGTGCCTTAAAGATTACCACATTACAGTAACAGGGAAAGAAAATAAACGCAGAGATCAGGGAATGTTTAAAAACTGCAGAGCATATTGTTTAGCTATTCATACAGATAATGAGAATATTTGTTCTAAAACGTTCAAGCTTCCTGTTTGCACAGATCCTGGATTCATAATCTATGTTTCAATCATATACCCTCAGTTTTTCAACCTTTTATAGGTAGGAACCTATTGAAGGCTGCGTACAATGAGAACACTTTCTGCAAACGTCAAAGCAGAATGAGAAGACCGTAATCTTTCATACATTTATTTCTACTAGATAATGTAAGCAAGGACTGTATGAACTTTGGACTACTTCATCATTCTGTTCAAGTATTACAGCTACAAAAGCCAATGCAGCCGTATTAATCACATGTTACTCCTTTCAAGTAATGTATTCACTACTTCACTGACAAACCTATTTTATTAGGAAAACAGAGTATACTATATTTTGATCTTATTTGACAGGGATGAAAACTTCAGAATGATGGCATTGAAGTATCAAAAATCCCAAAGAGTCTTTCAACTCAATATTTCTATTTTTCCGATGAACATAGGAAACCATGAACGGATTCCACATTCATATAATTGCACATAGGCAGCCTATTCCTGGAGACCATGAACCCTATAATGTTTTAGTGATCCACAAGCCATGATCATGGGCAGAAAGCCTCATACATCTGCATTTCATCCGTAACATTTGATAGTCAAGCATCTTTCTGCATAAAATTGTTTCCACAGTAGGCAAGATATGTCTGTATTACTTTCGATAATTGATTTTAATGGATTAATCTATACCTCAAATAAATAATAAAAGACATACAAAATGTCAGTCCTACAGAACTTTGTCCCTGGAAATAAAACAATCTAAGTTAAAGCTGTAATTTTAATAGAATGATGAGAGGAGGCAGGTAGAATAGGAGCAAATTCGGAGAGCAATCCAGCCGCAAGGATACATCCCTCCACAGCTGGAACTTTGCTTGGATAAACTGGGCTTTCCTTCCTGCTGTGCTGGGACAAGCCAGTTGATCTCAAATCCTACCCAAGTGGACTTGGGTAGGACTCACTAAGTTCATAGGTGACCGGCAGGCTTTTAGAGTTCCTTCTATAGTAGAATCTCCCAGCATTGGGGAGAGGTAGAATAATTGGAGTAGGTCTTGGATGAAGAATAATAAAAAAAAAATCCCTGTTTATTATCTCAAACAAGGACCACAAGGGTTAGTTAAGAGGCAGTGGCAGCCACATCCTGTCATGGTGGCCCCAAGGGCATCAAGAACCATTTTTATTAGCGTTTTGTGGCGTCTGGGAAATGCAGGAAGATATGTACGTGTGTTTAAACCAGAATCTACAGATGGCCATGCAGTATCTGTCCAAAAAGGTAGGGCAGCCTAGGGTGAACCTAGGAGAATAAATATGTTTTCGTTACAATAGGTTAAGAGTATTTTTGTTCCAAGTCGAAGTTGAGTCCTAGTTCATAATCACTCAGTTAGCTTATTGTGCCATTTCCTCTTCACAAATAAACAACATGGAGGGAGGGTACGAAATGGAAAGGCAGATTCTGCCACGTATCTGATGCCTGGTTACTTTTCCCACCTCCTTGGGGTCCCCCCACATCCCTTTAGAGTTTCCAGACTCAGGTTTTTACTGTTTGTAAACAGCTCTCACTGCTCCTTCAATGCTGAAGGAGTCAAAAAAACTGCAACAGAAACACAGGAGGTAATGGTCAATGGAACCTCTGCTTCTTGGGAGAACTTCAGGCTTTGTTCTTGGGGAAGGGAGGGGCAAGGGAAACAGGCTTCACAAGGTTGGGAGTTTCCTCCTCCCTCTGGCTGGGCAAGCCAAGTGTCAGTTAGTCGGACCCAGAACAACGAAGAAAGCATTGGCTATGGTCAAACAGGACTCTGGCTTTTGCAATGCCCTTGCATTGACTTGGGTTTCTTGGAAGGAGTCCATGACCTACACTTTGAAAGCCCTTGACTAGGATAAACTATAGATGTATCCAGTGGTGGGATTCAAATAATTTAACAACAGGTTCTCTGTCCTAATGACTGGGTGGGTGGGTGTGGCCATGGTGGGCATGGCCAGGGTGTGTGACAGGCAGCACTCAACCTCCTGCACCCCCTGGGAGCAAAAATGGGGTGCAGGGGCCATGCTGTCCCCCCGTCCCCTGTTTTGGGCCTAGTAGGTTTCCCTGCAGCCTCCTGGGAGCAAAAACAGGCCATGGGGGGCCACACTGCCAACTCCTACACCCCATTTTGGGCCTAGTAGGCCTCCCTGCATTTACCTGGGAGCCAAAATGGGGCATGTGGGGAGGGGCGGGGCCAGGCAGCAATTTAACAACCAGTTCGTCCGAACCGGTTGAATCCCACCACTAGGTATATCCATTATTAGTATTCAGCCTGGTACTGAATTTTGTAGCCCTCCTATTTCGCCCCAGACTATCAGAGCCGCCAATCCACACATCTTTCCTTTCTACTCAACATAGTTGTGAAGAATTTATCGAAAGGACCCCGGCGTACCATTCAAATATAATGATTAAATGTATCCCAAATTGGCTTTAGGAAATAGGAGTTTGTGTATTGCGTCTGCCATATGCCAAACATCTGAAAAGAAGAGCTTGCCTACAACACGCTGGAGTTCTCCTTTGGCAGAGTTTTGCCAAACTTTGCACTGATTTAGTCTCCTCTCTTAATAATGAGCTGTTTTGTGAAAAGCGCCTCATTATTGTAACTGTAGGGGAATATTTTGACTAGTAAAGCAAATCATATAAGGAACAGAAAAAGCTCTAGACACGTCTGTCTTCCCCTTTGTCAGGGAAAGGTGTTGAGGCAGTCAGAAGCAATTATTGACCAAAGAAAAATCTCCAGCCCAATTTGCAAATCTCACCCAATGATTCTCCAAGTATGAGAGCGGAGTGGGGAACCGAAAGGAAGCACGGCCAACATTATCTGCAAGGTCTTTGATGTTAAGGAAATCATGGCATCTGCCAATCTTTCAAATTCCAGGGGGTAAAGAATGAGGTCTGTTAGGTTGTCATTGAACATGACAGGCTTAATGTCAAGTTTATAACAGAAAAAGGGCAATCTTATTGCAGGTTTATTCTGTTTTATGTCGCTTGTTCCACAGGCGGGTTCTCCTTCCTTTGTATCTAATTTATAGCATTTGAAATACCAAACAGATTTTTTTCCCCCCTCACAATATTTCCTGAGCTCCCAGCTCCTCTTGACTATCCCTGAGCCATTTCTTCAAGGAACATCCTGCAATCCTTCCAATTTAGCACCTGCGTAAGAAGCCGGGCAAAGGCTACGACTGAAAGCATTCGTTCCATTGTTATAGAGCTGTTCAAATTCTCAATATTTCAGCTTAATTACTGCTTAGAATATTTTTCTCTTCCTCCTACTTTTGGTGGTGTATGTGTGTGCGTGCGTGTGTATTTGAATGATATCTAAGTTGTCTCTTTCTTGAGCCCATCGGTCTAAAGAAGAATTACTTCTCATCCTGTTCTTTCCTCAGCTTCCTTCTCTGACTCTGTAATTGGGCTTTTTTTCTTCTTTTTTTTTACTTTTTTGCTAATAAGCAGCTTACTTTCTCTCCCACTAGGCTCAACCGACCACTTTTGTTTCATGAATTTTACAAAGGATTTTAATAGATGCTTTAGGCTATGCAAAATGTGATATGAAGGAAGGCATTAATGCTCCAGCCGTGACACAGAGGACATGTGAATGGCTGCTTATCATTAACGTCAGGTCCCCAAATTTTCATTAGGAGTTCTGTAAGACAGAAGGGGGAGGAGGGAGGGAATGTGTAGCTCTATGAAAGAACATTAACCTGTACTGTGTAACCAACTGTAATTGCTCAGCTTTTCACATTAGCTCTCTTCAGATAGTGGGTCTCTCATTATTTCTACACATACATAATAACTGCTTATTATACAGTTCACTCCAATATATTGTGGATAAGGTTGTGTCAGCACTTCCATTATAAACTCCATTTTGGGGGGCCTTAAAAGGCAGCTGTAAAAAAAAAATCATTTCAAACTGAAGATTGCTTTTCCCAGTATGTGCCTAGAATAGATCTACTAATAATATTAAAGCAATAAATTATGGTAGCTGTGTCTTCATTTTAAACAGAGGGCTAAACACACACCTGAAATTTCTATTTCTTCAATTAATGCCATTTCTTAAATAAAATGTAGATTGATACGCGTACGTGTACCACTTTTCAATCTGTTGGGGAGCAATTATTAAGGCAGATTGTTTCATTTGTTAAAATAACTCTTAAATAAGGGAGGGGGGAAATCCTAGATAAACTATGGAGATGCAAAAGATAAATGTTATGCAAACTGTAATAACTCCTTTCTAATAAGCATAGAAAAGACTTTAATAAATGTGTTAATAAATATTTGTTAATTCGAATACTTCATTTAGAAAGCTTGAAGCCCCTATGAAAGCTTTAAGGGGCTAGCTCAAAATGTCAATAATAATTTCAAAGTCTTTCACATACCAGAAAATGTTACATAGATGTATGGAATTTTCAATATAATGGCAAAATAAGTAAGAGTATTTCATACAATTAGAAAGTACATATTGACTGGCAGACAGAAAAACTGAATAAATCTGCGCTGGGTACCGCTCTTTGAGTCATTATTCCTCTATACCAGGGGTCGGCAACCCGCGGCTCTGGAGTCACAAATGGCTCTTTGGGCCCTCTGCCACAGCTCACTGTCCCATCACTGGTTGGCCCCGCCCCTCTTATTTCTTTTTTGGACTCCAGCCCTAAGCAGCAGGAAGCGAAGGCTGCCATATGCGCAAATGTGGCGTGAAGGCAGCTTCGCTCTTGCACTCTCCTCCCCCCTCCTCTTGTAACCCCCTGGCCGGCTGTGGCTGAGCTGGGAGTGTGTGTGCACGTGGAGAGACCCTCCTTAAGTGAGCCGCTGCCCGCCCCACGGGCACCTTTCCTGAGCTTTGGCGCTCCCTTGAGGAGGGTCTCCCTGTGTGCATGTGCATGCTCCAGGCTCAGCCACAGAGAGGAGGAGGGGGAGACGGGACGCCAGAGAGTGCAAGGGTGAAGCTGCCCTGTACCTGCCTTCGTGCCACATTTGCACATAAGGCAGCCTTCGCTTCCTGGCACTTCGGGCTGGAGTCCAAAAAAGAAATAAGAGGGGCGGGTCAACCATTGATGCGACAGGAATGGAAACTCCTCACTTTGAAATGGCAATACCAAGTACAAATCCCCAAAGTAATTACTATTTATATTGTATGAGAGAGAGAGTAACATATTGCTTGGGAATTCACATGACTTCCTAATATGCAACTATTACACATCCAAATTTTCAATGGTCTCAACAGAGTTAAAATTACTCCCTCAGGAAAGACATGCGTGTTCTTGCTCTCTCTCTCCTTCCGCTTTCGGACGAAAAGCTGCCAGGGGGTGGAGGATGACACGGCAAGGCGATGGCCGGAGCCTCAGTGCAGGAGAGAAGCTGCATCCTGTTAAGACCCTCCTTAAGTGAATGGCCGCCCACCCTGCATGTGCCTTTGCTGTGCTTTGGGGGAAAAGGGGGGGGAGAGAGAGGGGGGGGGAGAGAGACATAGAGAATAGTGTTGTGGCTGGGTAGGCGTGGCTAGGTGGTCATGTGACTGGCTGGGAGTGAGTGACATTGAGTTGGATTTGTAGGAAAAGTGGGTCCAAGTGACTCTTTGAGTGTTTAAGATTGCCGACCCCTGCTCTATACTGTGTTGATCGGTTCACACCAACAATTTTGCATTGTCCTGCATTTTAGGAAGCATACAGGTAGTCCTTGGCTTACAACGGTTCATTTAGTGACCATTCAAAGTTACAACAGCACTGAAAAAAGTGACTGTTTTTCACACTTATGACCTTTGCAGCATCCCCATGGGCATGTGATCAAAATTCAGGTGCTTGGCAACGGTTGCGGTGTCCCAGGGTCATATAATAAACTTTTGCAACCTTCTGACAAGCAAAGTCAACAGGGAAGCCAGATTCACATAATAACCGGATTGCTAACTTAACAACTGGAGCGATTCCCTTAACAACTGGGGCAAAATGTGACAAAACTCACTTAACAAATGTCTCGCTTACACTTACGTTTTGGAGTCAATTGGGGTTGTAACTCGAGGACTACCTGTATTGATAAACTGGAGCATATCCCCACAAAAAAGAGGTTTGGAAAGAAAAAATTAGGAGGAATAGTTGAAGCCACTGGGTAGATTTAATCTGGAGAAAAGAAAACGATGGGCAGCTAAAATAGTTGCATTCTAGTATTTGGTTCTATCCAGTTCGGGTGAACCGGTAGGGGCGACTGCGGGATGTCCCTCCCACCTGCGTGGACATCATGACGTCCCATTTTTCCATGTTTTTGAGCCTTTGCACATCCATGGAAGCCCTTGCACATGCACAGAAGATGGCACATGCAAGTGTAGCAAGCATGCACGAACACGCACATTTGTGAACCGATATTGTGGCTCCAGCCTCCGAACCTGGCCCCATGCCCGAAAGTGACTCTGAGAGTGAGGGGGAAGGACCGGTAAGGCTTACCTTAGGAGCACCAGTTCCTTTGGCCCGGCTCCAGGAGCCAGAACCAGGCCAGTCGGAGGACATAATGAGGCCGACATCCCCTGATTCCTCCCTTCCTCAGGCTATGCCTACAGATGCAGCTGATAATCATACTAATCAAGCCTGGATCGACCCGCACTTCAGAAGATTAGAGAAGCGGCATCATCAAAGGGGAGGGTGGGGCAGGAACCCCACCCCACAGGATATATAAAGAGGTTTGGGACTGCTCTCAGTTCCACGGGAAGCAAATTAGCTGAACCGTGTCGAAGTGAGCTGAAGTCTTAATCTGTTTGAACTTTTTGTCAGGCAGCTGCGTTTTCTTGGCCAGGACTGATAGGAGCCATGTATCCACTGGCTGTAGGCCAGCTCATTACTCCAAAGTGAGGACGGAGACAGAACAACCGATAGGGAAGATAAGTGAATACCACCTCTGGTTATAAGTCATTTCTTTCTGAGCCATTGTAACTTTGAATGCATGATTGTAAGTCAAGGACTACCTGCGATCTGATCAATTCAAAAGTAAGGTTCTACATTTAGGCCAAAAAAACAAAATGCACCAGTACCGTATATGTGGTACCTTGCTCAATAGTAGTACCTGTGAGAGGGATCTTGGAGTCCTAGTGGATAACCATTTAGATATGAGCCAGCAGTGTGCAGCAGCTGTTAAAAAAGCCAACACAGTTCTGGGCTGCATAAACAGAGGGATAGAATCAAGATCACGCGAAGTGTTAGTACCACTTTATAATGCCTTGGTAAGGCCACACTTGGAATATTGCATCCAGTTTTGGTCGCTACGATGTAAAAAAGATGTTGAGACTCTAGAAAGAGTGCAGAGAAGAGCAACAAAGATGATTAGGGGACTGGAGGCTAAAACATATGAAGAACGGTTGCAGGAACTGGGTATGTCTAGTTTAACAAAAAGAAGGACTAGGGGAGACATGATAGCTGTGTTCCAATATCTCAGGGGCTGCCACAAAGAAGAGGGAGTCGGGCTGTTCTCCAAAGCACCTGAGGGTAGAACAAGAAGCAATGGGTGGTCCCAAAAAATTATCACGTATGTATCCTAATATCCAAGCGAAATGTTGGAGGTGTGATTGTGATGACGCTACATATTTTCATATTTGGTGGACTTGCAAGAAAATTAAGGTCTTTTGGATAAGAATTTGGTGGATTATTCAAAATGTACTGAAGAAGATAAAGTTCCTGCCACAATTTTTTCTTTTGGGAATTATAACGGATTGTACAGGGATTGAGACTAAACTGATTCTGAATTTAATAACAGCAGCAAGACTGTTGATTGGACAATACTGGAAGAAAGAAGAGGTACCTACAATAGAAGAATGGATACTGAAAGTCATTAATTTGGCTGAGATGGCTAAAATCTCAGCTTTTTTAAAAGACAATACGCAGGAAAGATATTTAATTGAATGGAAAAAATGGATTGATTATCTACAAAATAGATATCAGATTAAGAAATATCAGATTGCCTTTGAATAATTAGAAAGTTATTTTATGTAATGGGGAGGGGGATGGGAGATGAAAAGCTTTGGATGTGGTTAATTGGATTGGAAGGGAAAATTTTATTCTATGTTTGGTTTATGTATAACAATACCTTGTGATTGACCCGGGAAGCCGGGGGCGGGAAGGGAGGGGGGAAGGGGGGTTTTTGGGAGGGAGGGAAAAAAAAGGGGGGGGGAAATGTCTTTGTTTTTTTTTAAAACTCTTTCAATAAAAAAAAAAAAGAAGAAGCAATGGGTGGAAACTGATCAAAGAAAGAAGCAACTTAGAACTAAGGAGAAATTTCCTGACAGTTAGAACAATTAATAAGTGGAACGACTTGCCTTCAGAAGTTGTGAATGCTCCAACACTGGAAATTTTTAAGAAAATGTTGGATAACCATCTGACTGAGATGGTGTAGTTTCCTGCCTAGAAGACCTCCAAGGTCCCTTCCAACTCTGATGTTATGTTATGTTATGTTATGTTATGTTATGTTATGTTATGTTATGTTATGTTATGTTATGTTATGTTATGTTATGTTATGTTATGTTATGTTATGTTATGTTATGTTATGTTATGTTATGTTATGTTATGTTATGTTATGTTAATTCAATCAACATAGAACCTGAAGCATTGTAATGTGATCTTTGTGGGTAACATTGCCAGCATCTGGGCTGCTGTATTTTGTTGCAATTGTGGTGGCTGGCAACTCATATAGAGCTTGTTTGCTTAATAAATTTACTTGTACGCTGCTCTCTCTGAGCAATTGTGTAGTTCAGTTGAGATATCACAGAGGAAGAATTGATCTTAGGACCCCTTGAGGCTGTTCTGCACCACCTCCCATTCTGCAGGTTTTCTGACTTTGGAGCGAGCCTGATTTCATTAGATAGCTGAGAATTAGGAGAGGAATATAATAACTTCCCTACAGCTTCTGTGTTTGACCTTCCCGAGAGGTGGGGGATGGTATTATAGTTATCCTATGTAAGAGCTGTGGTGGCACAGTGGTTAGAATGCAGTGCCACTGCTAACTCACTGCTCACCCCAGGAGTCTACAAAAGGACCCTTGCATAGGTCTTTGGAGACTCAAGATGTTGTAGGATGTAGAATGAGATGGGATTGTACCATGGATAGTAAAGAGTATGCAAGATCTGATTAAAGACAGTGTTGTGCCTCGCTCGCCCCCCTCTCCGCAGCCGGGCCCCTCTCGTCTCCTGCTGGACGCTGATAGTGCAGAAGAATGTCCTGGCATGTCTCCAGCCCCCAGTCCTGGCACTATGCCCGGACAAACGGAGCAGCTGGACCCCTCCCCCACAGCATGTGAGCCTGGGGAGTGTGAAGCCAGTCACGAGCTGGAATTGCCAGCAGCTGGAGGCTGGAGGGACCCACGCTTCCGGAGAGTGGAGAGGCGACGTCAGCAAAAAGAAGGGAGGGGCAGGTCTGGATAAGTGCTGAGTCATGGAGCCACACCCCATGGCCTATATAAAGGATCTGCTTTCTGGCATTCTCTGAGTCAGGCAAAGTCTAAATTGGATTGCTGAAGTCACATCCTGGTCTCCTGCCCGCCCTGAGAACTCTGACAGAACTTTGGCAAAGCTGCAGAGACACGCTTGATACGGACTTCCCCGACCCGGCCGTCAGAGGAGGAGTGGGACACGACAGACAGTGAATTTTAGGTGAATATATAATTTGGGCAGAAGGCTCAAACAATCATCCTGAGAAAAGGCATGGGCTCATAGACTGGGGCAATGCTTGTCAACTGATTGATGAACATGCATCGTGCTACATGGAAGATTCTTGAAGGGAAACTAAAATTTCATCTCACCTCATGTATTGATCCCATCCAGAAAGGAATATAATTCTGAGAAGCATATGAACATGTTTCTTTCAGGGCCAGATTTTCCTTACACAGATACAGGTAGTTCCTGTTCCCAAGCTGCTGATTGTGAATGTCACAAAAGAAATTCAGGAAACAACTTAGTTATTCTGCTAAAGTTGTTGGTTTGTTTGTTTTTTTGTTGTAAGATCTTTGCTCATTATTCACATTTCATCCGGAACAATGGAAGGAGATACAACTACTATTGTTCATACATATCGTCCGAATTAGCACTACCATAGAAATGATAACCTCATATACTCTTGTCTTGCAATTGCAAGCGGTTGGAAGATAGATTTGTTTGTTATTTGTTCTGTGATTCTTGAACTGATGTGCTAAAGCTGGACTGTTTTAAATGTTTCATCAACTCCTTAAGGGCATGCAGTGGCAAACTGATGAGAAAGTTAGATGAGGTGTGGAACATCTATACTCATATCTGTCTTCACGGGAAAGCAACAGTAACAGGCCATGAAATGCAATAAGGATGGAGGACAGTGGGGAGCATGCAGCAAGAGGATGTAAGGAGGCACTGGCTGCAGTTCATACATCATCATAACATTCTCGTAGAATCTCAGGATGAACTCAACTGCAGAACAAACAGTGGTCCCAGTTAATGCAATTGCGACTACAAAATACATTGATTGTGGAGTAGGGATATGGGCTTGGATTACAGTAGAAGGCACCATGGCTGAGTTTAGGTACCATAATCACATAATCTATTCATAATCATAATGAATAGACCACATGAGTTGCATACTCAGTGACTTTGTCTGACCTGCTTATTTTTTCTCTCTCCTTGCCTCTGAGGAGGATGAAAATGGTGCAAAAGGAAAGACTGTTATTCAAGCTGAACCCTTATTCATACTGTGGGAAGGAAATCATAGTCCTCTTACTCCACCATTCTTCCCACCGTAATTGGGAGAAAAGGTGCAAAATCACCAGTTAGAATAGGCTCTAGACCAAGATCAAAAAGCAGCGGGGGAAACACTAATGTAGAGCAATTGGTGAATATTCCTCACTGTCTGATTTTAACCTGAGATCTTTTTGTTCAAGGTCATTTCCTCAAAGAAATTACTGCTTTCAATCAACAAATGCTAAAACCAAAAGCCAGTGGAGTGCCTGACTGCAAAGCACAACGTCTCAGAATGTGGCTAAGTGTGTGCTTTTGCACACTTTCAAGGAACAAATTCAAGGTATTCCTATATATATAAAGGGCTTGTAGCAGACAGCTTGGCATGTCTACCTCTGACAAGTTATTGCATGTTGCACTCTAGAAATAAACTTCACCCCTGCTTCAAGCAACCAGAGTTCTTTCCCAACTCAGAAATGAACCTGGTTAAGATTTCTTTCTAACAGTGTCATTAAGGATTAATTTCAAGGCCCTTAGTATGTTATCCTTACTAGAAATGTAATGAATCTGAAATTCATTGGATGGACTTCCGTTCACAATCAAATGAAGTCTCATTCATTTGATGGTAGAGTTAAGCATTTTTTTTTTCAATTTCTGCCGGTAAAATCAATGGGATTTGAAAGTATTTCATTTAGCAGGTTATGCTCTATTACAATCTGGAAATAAACCTCATCAAAATGAGTCCAGTAAAGTAATTCAGAGAAGCCATGCATAGGATTTCATGTCAAATACCTGAGAAGTTAGAAGGCAATTTGCTGGCCTTCACTGAAACTGCTGGAAGGTTATCAGAAAATCTCAGATTGCAAGATAGAGTGGAAAGCTGAAAAAAATGTAAGTGGCAAATTACTTCCATACTGTTGCCAAGAAGACTGCATGACAGGTGTCCAGGTGGTCACTCAGAGCTCAGATTGAGAGACGCTTTCTATGTAAGACTGTTTACATCAAGGGTGTCAAATTCAAGATCCAACCTGTGGGGTGCTTAGATCTGGCCACCATGGAAACAGTGAAAGTCCAGCCCATGGTGCCTCTGCCAGTGAAAATGGAGCTGGGATGGCCTCCATTTTTGCTGGCAGAGGGCTGCAGGAGGCCCTTGTGGCCGAAAACAGAGCTTGCAAGAGCCCAAGCTCTATTTTCACCGGCAGAACACTCGGGCCACAGGCACCCCCAACATGAGTGACGTCAGGCTGGCCATGCCCCTCCACCACCACCCCCCACAAGGTCAAATAGAACCCTGATGTGGCCCTCACTGAAATTGAGCTTGACACCCTTGGTTTACACGATCTCCTCCTCCTCCTCCTCCTCCTCCTCCTCCTCCTCCTCCTCCTCCTCCTTCTCCTCCTCCTCCTCCTCCTCTTCTTCTTCTTCTTCTTCTTCTTCTTCTTCTTCTTCTTCTTCTAGTCCTATTTTCAGTAGCCAAGAATCTGTATCATATTTTATATATGTAGAACATAAAATTAGTTCTATAATTTAAATAAAATATTCATATTTGATTTGATTGTAGGGATCAGTTTTACAGGGTTATTTTTAATCTACCGTGATTTATTGGATTTTATGGTACTGTTTTGCATTAATATCATAAACCACCCAGAGTCTTAAGATAAAGTTGGCATATAAATAAATGTAATAAATACTAAGTGCATCAAGGTCAAGAAATATGACAATAGGCCTCTGGAGAGATGAAGTGCCCTTTTAATATACACTCTTATTTACGTGATCTCTAATCAAATGTTGGGTGGTTGCTGAATTTTGCTAAAACCATTTTTGTTCAGCCCTTAACTTCAGACAACTGCTGTGAGATACCACTTGCAGCTTCCTGGCCTTATTTTCAGCCAGAGTTATAAGGGCCATTTCTCTTAACCAGTGCCAATCTCTAAACAAATCCCAATTACTTTGGCTGACTGCAGAAAGGGATGAATTTCACTCTAATGAACACTATGAATAAATTCAAGCTGAGCCTGTATATCACTGTTTTAGCACAACATGTTAGATTATAACAACTTGCACGCATCAAATAATATCTGTAAAGGATTATCTTCGCAAAAGGTCCAAAAAGTGGCAGCATTTACATTAATGTGATTATATATTACAGTTCAATTTTTCAGCTAAAGGGCTTCAAAACAAGGTATTAGAAGTTTTAGTATATGCCGTATAACATACCCTGATTAAAACAAAATCAAGTTTAAAAAAAAAAAAAGGCAACAAGCCAGGAATAGCACCTTTGAATTTAGCTAGCCATCCTAAACAGCAAATCGAGCAGAGAAAAAAAAATGTTAAAGCAAGTCTAATGTAAGGAGCAGAGAAAAGAAATGTCCAACAATGGAGTTAATGGCTCTTTCCTATGAAACTTAACGCCAAGCAATATGGCAGACAGAAAGATCTTCCCCTCACCAAACCTGTGTTGATGGAGAGAGTCACAATGGAAC
Organism: Ahaetulla prasina; assembly: GCF_028640845.1. NCBI lineage: Eukaryota > Metazoa > Chordata > Lepidosauria > Squamata > Colubridae > Ahaetulla > Ahaetulla prasina. The sequence continues at coordinate 214,705,551 of NC_080539.1, forward strand.
CTTGGTTCTGCACTACTATTAATCTTCTCATAGTTCCCATCACCAATCTCTTTCCATTTATGACTGTATGACTATAACTTGTTGCTGGCAATCCTTATGATTTATATTGATTTATTGACCATCATTTGTGTTGTAAATTTTGTACCTTGATGAACATATCTTTTCTTTTATGTACACTGAGAGCATATGCATCAAGACAAATTCCTTGTGTGTCCAATCACACTTGGCCAATAAAAAAATTCTATTCTATTCTATTCTAACCTTGGTTAATATTTGGGCTTGTTGACGTTGCGCCTGATCTTGCTGGCTCATCCATCTTATCTCTCTTGTTAATTTTCTTTAGTAAATGACTGTTACTTATATCAGCTGCTGATCTTCTTAAGGATTTCCAAACAAGATCTGGAAGAGGTTGTCATTGAGAATGATCATAAGCTTGTGATCGCTTTTTGGCTACCATTACTATTAAAATCTCAAGTGCCAAACATTTTTCCGTGTTGCAGATATAATTGATAGTACTATGTCCTTGGTGTAATTGCTATGTAGGTATATACATTTTCAGAGGAAACTGTTAACCTTCCACTGATAACCCTAACCACAACTCTAACCCCTCTGTCAGGGGAGGAAAGCGCATGTCAGTCAAAATAAGTGGACATAATTGACTGGTATATGACACTTGGCGATAAAAAGCATTTTGGTGGGCAAAAAAAGAACAAGAGCCAATATCTGTAAGTTTGTAGGCAATTGTGTTTTCAGACATGTATTTTTCTTTGGATAGCCAGTTTTATCTAGTGCTTAAGGCATCAGGTGAGAAACAGGGAGATTGTGAGTTCTAGTCCTGCCTTAAGCACAAAGCCAACTGGGTGATCCAGTTCCTTTCTCTCAGCCTTAGGAAAGAGGGAATAGCAAATCGTTTTCAAAAATCTTGCCAAGAAAACTGCAGTGACCTGTCTAGGAAGTTGCCAGGAGTCAAGTGACTCAAAGGCACACACATGCAAAAATTCTCTTTCACATGTTGAAATTTCAACTTCGTCCACTCAATTGTTGAAAATTTCAGTATTAACTGCAGCAAAATGTGTCAGCTTGATTAAACTTCCAAATGTGAATTATTTCATTTAATTCTGCTCAAACCTACCATCCTAAGTGAGAGAGTTCACTTTAATGACTGGGACATCTAGATGTCAATTAGTCTCTCAGTTTGCCCTCCTGTAACCTCCCAAGTTACAGTGCAAGGAGTTGGTTGTCTTCTAAATTAGGAAATCTTAAACTCAGTGCTCCCATACTGACAGTAACTGTCCATGGGTTTCTCTGTATTCCCTTCCCTTTCCTTCCCTTCCTTTCTTCAGAGATGGTTTTAAAGTTACCTTAAATCCTTACTTAGGTCTGCTATCTATTTGCTACTTAAAGGACCTGAGAATTAGAACATTCTCTTAACTTCCTTAAGATACACTCAGTTCTATGTTAGATTCTCACAACCTTCAGGTCTTTTGGGATTGTAAGTAATAGAAGTCACAATTTGTTTGGCCTCTCGATTTCCTAACAATGAGTCTAGGGCACCAAGTTTGGAAAATGATCCTAAAACGTCTCTTTGTGAATGCTTAAAAAACATAATACATATAGTCTTTGACTTATGACCCACTGTTTTGTTGTTTAGTGACTGTTTGAAGTTACATTGCCCCCACAAAAGGTACCTACAATCCAGATTCAAAATTCTGATATCCCCCCTCAAGTAACCTGACTGCATTTTGGGCATTTGGCAATTGGTCTTCTCTTATTTGCAATGTCCCGCAGTCCAATTACCACAATTTACAATATTTTTGCCAGAAACTGGCATTTACTTCTGGTTTCTAGCAAAAAACGCTCATAGCAAACAATGGGTTCACTTAATGACCATGGTATTTACTTAATGATTGCTTAACAACTGCTGCAAAAAGGGTCGTAATGATTTGCTTCATAATTGGCACAATTTAAGAGTTCAATTATGGTTGTAATTTGAGGACTACCTATAAATAAGGATATCAGATCAGGGTTGCTGTAATCCAGATGACCCTTGGATGGACACAAAAAAAACCTTCAAAGATTTTGCATCTAGATTTTTGCCTACTAGATCCAATAGTCCCAATTTAGTGGAAATCCAGGTTTATTTTTCACTCCCCAGGTCTGTGATGAAGGAGAGAGGAAAAATTAAATAGCTGAAGGGAGTATGGGAGGACTATGAATCTACGATACTAATTCATTATAATCTTCTTTTCAGTCCTGATAAAATCGTGTTAAACACACCGGCCTTTGGTATTTTACTTTTGTTTTTTTCTTTAGCAAAACAGTTCCATGCAATGGCTTTATTAAACATGCAGTATGAATATGCGTGTTCTTATAAAAGGCACGCGTAGAAAAGAGACCAGAAACTCTGCCCAAATTGGCTTTGAAATCTATTACTTAGTTTTCAGAGATGGATCCACCTTAAGAAAGGTCCAAGGAGTTAGAGGGAAACCAAATATAGTAAAAGGAAGTTGGGAATGTGGGTGTCAGGTTGTCAGTAATCTGACAGCTCTGGTAACTACCCTCTAATCCAGCCGGCTCCAGCCACGCTCTCGGCTGACACCGCAAGGACTGACTGACAGCTGAAGAGCGAGCACTTTTTACAGGCAAAAGTGACATTCAGTCTATTAAGGCTGACAAGCACAAAGCAGAGATTTGCCCTGAATGGTTTGATACTGAAGCCTAGTAAAGGGGTTATTTGAAAGGTCTTAGAGAAAGTGTCAGACTCAAGCTCAGATGATAACAATATTGTAATGATAGCATTGGACAATGAAGGGCTATGATTGCCTATACAGGCTGGGAAGATTGGAGGTGGATATTGAACGCAAAATGCCAGTTTATAGCTGCAGGCTTTTCAAAGGCAAGCATGCAACAATTCAGACAATGTTCTTATTAAAAGGAAATCCTGCAACTCGCAGACAGGACAGCCGTACCTGTGCATATGAAGACAGACAGACGGACAGACGGACAGACGTGTATACAATATGCAGAAATAATATTATATATACATACATACGTACATGTGTGTGTGTGTATGTATGTATAAATCTGTATGTACATGTCAGGGGTGGGTTCTACTTACCTTTACTACCAGTTTCCAACGGGAGCACATGCATGCGCAGATCATCCATGATGATGTCCGGGCAGGTGGGCAGAGCCTCCCACCATTTTTACTACCGGTTCGCAAGAACCGGATCAAACCGGGAGCAACCCACCACTGATACGTGTGTCTTATGGATCAAAGTTCAGTTTGGATGCATCTCCATATTAGTGTTTAGAAGATCACAAAACTGCAGTGGGAAAAATCAGAGGTCTCCATCCATTGCTTTGGACTTTGATTCTTGTCAGTCCCAGGCAACCTTGCCAGCGGGAAGGGATGGTCAAAAGTCTAGTCCAAAAAAACCTGGATGATGCCAGATTTATAATTTCTGATGTCAGTAATTGCCCTAAAGCAGGGGTGTCAAACTCAAGGCCTGGGGCCCAGATTCAGCCCATAGGGTGCTTAGATCTGGCCCTCAGGGTTGCCCTGGAAACAGTGAAGGACTGGCCTGCAGTGCCTCTGCCAGCAAAAATGAAGCTCGGGAGGGCCATGTGCAGCTCTTCCAAGCTCCGTTTTTGCTGGCAGAGGGTTGCATGAAGCCATCACAGCCGAAAATGGAGTTCGGGGGCCCATTTTCACTGGCAGAACGCTCTGGTCACCACAGGCACCCCTGACACGAGTGACATTGAGCTGGCCACACTCCCTGGCCATGCCCCTGCCCCCTCAAGGTCAAACACAACCATGATGTGGCCCTCAATGAAATGGAGGACACCGCTGCCCTAAAGTATGAGCAGCTATGTTGATTAGGTGTCAGGAAGGGCATCCGGCCAGTAAACGCTCAGCTCCATTCAGTGCCCAGACTCTGCCCTGATACAAAGGATTATAGAGTCATTTTAAAAAAGCTGGGGGGGGAGGGAGAGCAGCTATGTTGATTAACCTCCAAGGAAGACTATATTCAGATAAAATGAAGGGCTGGACATTTTAGCCAAAATCTTATATTGTGTTATAGATTCCAAAAACCACTGCCATTTACTTTCATGGCAACTGCTACTAACTACAGTTTCCTCCCTGGAAATACTTTATTGCAGTGGTTCTCAACCTTTATAGTGCTGCGACCCCTTTAATACAATTCCCCATGATGTGGCGACCCCAACCGTAAAATGCGCCTCAGCAGCTGCAGAAGGAGGGGAAAAGCGGCAAACTGTTTTTTTGAATTTATCACGCCTGAAGCCGTATTGGCTAGTGATCTGAACTGCTTGCGATTGCCTTGAGGACGGAGGCATTAAAGCGGAGACTCCTCCCCTATTAAGTTTATTGTGCCTGAAGCCAGATTAGGCTAGTGATTGGGAGTGATTGCAGCTGGCTTGAGAGGGAGACATCAGAGCAAAGATTTCTCTCTTTGTTAAATCATTGCCCCTGAAGCTGAATTTGGCTAGTGATTTGAAGAGCCTGCAGCTGGCTTGTGGACTCGCAAGTATACTTCCCATATTTCCGATGATCTTAGGCGACCCCTGGCAAATTGTCATTCGACCCCCAACGGGGTCCCGACCCATAGGTTGAGAACCGCTGCTTTATTGGCACAGATTAAAAAGTTTGTGTTGAATAAAAAAACCAAAATATTGTTTCTAAAATAAGGAATAAAGCTGCCTTTTTGTAAGATTCTACTCTTTAGTGCACTAGTAAGACCACGCGTGGAATACTGCATCTAATTCTGGTCATCATGATACCAAAAAATGCAGAGGTGCTAGAAAGAATGCAGAGAAGAGCAATTAAGGTGATAAGGGATCTGGAGACTAAACTGCAGAAGGAACAGCTGAGGGAATTAGGTATGTTTAGCCTAATGGAGAGAAGGCTTTTAAATTAAAACTCAGTTCTTTCAGCTTCTTGGATGAGAAGCGAAACGTCTTCAAGGAAAATCGAAGTCCAGTTGTCTTTTGAAAAAGCACCTTTGGGACAAATTTCCTGGCAGTAAAAACACTTAATCATGGAGCAGCCTGCCTCCCAAAGTTGTACGTGCACCAGCCCTGGAAGTTTTAAAGAAAAGATTGGACAACCAGTTGTCCAAAATGCGATAAAGTCCCCTGCCTTGGGCAAAGGGTTGATCTAGAACAGGGGTCCCCAACCTTGGCAACTTTAAGCCTTGTGGACATCAACTCCTAGAATTCCCCAGCCAGCTTTGCTTGTTTCTAGATCCTAGATCTAGAAGACCCCACGGTTCCTTCCAGTTCTGTGCTTCAATGCTTCAGCACTATACAGCCTTCTGTTTTAAGGGCAGTATGCTCTCAAATGGGAGTAGGATTTGTGAGTGTTTTCAAGACACATGTGGCCGGCTATTGTGGGAGAAAGGACGTTGGCCTTTGTATTAATTTAGCAATGGCACTCTTTACTTTTCAAAAGTCAAGCTGTTCTCCAAATCACCTGAGGGCAGGACAAGAAGCAATGGATCGAAACTAATCAAGGAGAGAAGCAACCTAGAACTAAGGAGAAATTTCCTGACAGTTAGAACAAGTAATCAGTAGAACAACTTGCCTCCAGAAGTTGTGAATGCTCCAACACTGGAAGTTTTTAAGAAGAGATTGGACAATCATTTGTCTGAGATGGCGTAGGGTTTCCTGCCTGGGCAGAGGGTTGGACTAGAAGGCGTCCAAGGTCCCTTCCAACTTTGTTATTCTATTCTGTTCTGTTCTGTTCTGTTCCGTTCCGTTCCGTTCTACTTTCTTAGGATATATGCTAAATTAGAAAAAAAAATCCGCTGCATATCTCTTTCAGAATGTAACATGGACAAAATCACAGGCCATGATTTGTGCCGTGTTCCATCCTTAGAAGTGATGAAACCCATTTGCTTTTCCTTGCAATCATCCCTGCCTGATGGGGTGAGGAACCTATCCCATCAATTCTGGGAAACCTTCACAGTAGCTTTTAGGAAGCATGAAAGAAAAAGCAGGAGGGGGAAAAAATCCTTATAATACTATAAGGAGAAGTCAATGAGAAGAGGGTTGATTTAGCAAAGACTGTAAAAGATTCATATTGCAAACTGCAAAATGTCGCCAGGGAAGTGGCCCAGAGAGAGGGAAAGCAGTTGGCAGGAAGCAGTGAGCTGAATGATGATCTAGCAGTAGGCCTTGTGTATCTTAAACAGGAAATATTGTCACAGCAGGAGATCTTTCTGCCAGTCACAAGGGACAAACATGTTAGTATCATCCTGCTTCCCCTTTTATCCCCCTCCCTTTATTTAACATAGAAGCTTTCTGCTTTTCAGAGTAGGCCCTATTTACTTGAGTTCCGTCACTGTTTGATAGGTTTTGTATTTTCAGAATCTGGACTAGTAGAGATCAAAACCCTACATTCCACAGCATTAAACTGTTTGGACCAGCTCTATCATTAGACAAAGTCGTTTGATCCATTTAATCTGGTCTTTCTCAACCTCAGATACTTTAAGGGGTGTGTGCGTGCGTGCGTGTGTGTGTGTAAGAGCTGTGGTGGCACAGTGCTTAGAATGCAGTACTCCAGGCTACTTCTGCCGACTGCCGGTTGCCAGCAGTTCAGCAGATCGAATCTCACCAGGCTCAAGGTTGACTCAGCCTTCCATCCCACCCACCACCCACCCCAGGTGGGTAAAATGAGAAGCCAAATTGTTGGGGGCAATAGGCTGATTCTGTAAACCACTTAGAGAGGACTGTAAACAGTGGTGGGATTCAGCCAGTTCGCACCACTTCGGGAGAACCGGTTGTTAACTTTCTGAGCAGATTGATGAACTGGTTGTTGGAAGTAATCATTAGGGCAGAGAACCGGTTGTTAAATTATTTGAATCCCACCACTGACTGTAAAGTATTGTGAAGCGGTATATAAGTCTAAGTGCTATCGCTAAGTGTTACACACACACACATATACATACACGCTAGTTAATTTTTAGTGCTGAGATAATTCAGAATTATTCATTTTTAAAGTGATCTGAGTATCTATTTTTACATGTTCCATGCAACCAACTCTTTTTCATCTCTGTTGAGTGAAGAGACCCTCCCAAACCCCTTAGATCCCTGGACTTAATTCTGATACAAGCACCACACACATCTATATTTAAAGTGCTTCTGTACTGTTGTTATCCAGGAGCAGAGTTGTTTCTACTATTTATCGCTACGACTCTAAAATCTATTATTCTACTACTACTAGGCCGCAGGTTATCTGTTTCTCTGGGAAGCAGGGGAAAGGATATTGTCTGAACTGGTGACAATGTGAAGGTAGGAGTTTTGTGAAGGTAGGAGCTGTGGTAGCAAAAGGTGTCCCCCCCCCAAAAAAAAACGCATACAAGCTGCATTCACTACGAACCCTATGAGATTTCCCCACCACCACATCCCCATGAACTGCTAAAAGTGCCCTTGTAAGAAAACATTCAGAGAAGGAGTAGGAGAGGAGAGAAGAAAGGAGGGAGGAAGAAAGGAGGGAGGGAAAGGAGTGAGAAGGAGAAGAAAGGGCTGCTGTGAAAAGGAAAAGATGAAACGGAAGAAAGGCAACCCCGAATATATTTGAATATATTAGGATAAAAATTAAAATAGTTAAAGAAAAAAAAGAATGAAAGAGAATGAATACGAATAAAAATGGAGAAATTAGAACTTGAGGGCGAAAGAAGAGGTGACCTAATAAAATGAGCAAGCAAATATTAGGAAATGAATAAAAAGTATGAAAAAATATTTTGGCAAAAACTGTAAGTAAAATATATTTGAATATATTGAATTATATAAGATACAATATGGCCAATACTCTGTTCATAAATCATGTATGTGTGTAGGGGGGGGGGACTAAAAAATCAATAAAAACTTGTTCTAAAAAAGAAAACTGTTCACAGTAAACTGAATTGACCCTGAGTGGCAACAGGGAAGTGACTCAGTCAGGGACCTGTGGCCCAGTAAACCACATTTTTTATATTTTATACAGACCACATCTCAGATATTATGGTTAGCACGCGGACCTAATAGGAAAGGATAAATAATAAGGTGATCCTGGTGGGTTTATCAAAAACATTATAACATCATGCTATGATTTCCATGGTATCCACCCTTTTTTGTGTCTTTCCTTTGCAGTCTAGTTGGGGGAGGCCATACAAGCCCTGGTTCAACCTTCGTTCAGAGTTGTCCAACAAGCCACCAAAGCTTTGCTGGGAGCCCACTGTGCATTGTATTGTTTTCATGCCTAATAATGTTATGTTGCATCTTCAAAATGATTTGGTTGCTTTAAGTTTTGGCCACAACAGAGACATCTGCTAATCCAGTAGGCATCTTTACCTGGTGATTAGAAGGCCCTTTGCAACATAATGTCATTGACTGGTGTGGCTGATCGTTGAGGTAAACATACCTACAAGGGAATAAATGTCACTGGGCAGAGGATGAATGAATAAGAAATTTTTTTTATACTAAATGGAAATGCCAATATAAAAAAATGGTCATCACATGATGTGAAATTTCCTTCCATTTAGAGCAACAGTGTCAACATGGCAGCCCGCCCCGCAGACCGGATGTATCATGCAAGAGCCACACCCACCCCAGCTCTGCAAATGCGGAAAATGTCACGGAATGTCACATGATGACAATGTGATGCGGCAAGTTTGACACCCATGATTTAGAGGGTGTCTTCTCTCCATTTCTCAAATGTATATAAGATACAACACCATGATTGTGAGTTCTGGAGAAGGTTATGCTTAGCATTTCCACGTAAAATATTTTTGTAGGAATTTTAAAAATCATACTCTACTGAGCAAGGAAATAGACAGCTTTAACGTTTCACACTATGCAAAAACAGTCATCAACGTATGATCCAGCACTCTGTATAAAACAGGCCAGTATTTTGCTCGTTTGCCTCTCCAGAATATTATTTTAAATGCTAAACTTCCACAAAATGCAGAACACTTTTATAGGAATGATTCAAGATATGTCATTTTCCTCCATGTTAATTTTATATTTGTTTTGCTACTTACTTGTTCAGGGTAAGAAATCAGCCCTGTTCTTTGATATAGTGCTTATGATAAAGATCTATATTATAGCAAAGGAAAAAATTTAATATGCAAATTTGGGGGGCCAATTACAGAATAGCAGACATCTAGCCTTGCATCTATTTCTGGTTACAACCATTTGTGGTAGGAATGTCAACTATTGTTTAAATTATAAACCCAAACAATAGTAAATATGGGACATTCGTTCCCTCTGTTTAATATTTTCATTTTAATTCTTTAGTGGGAAAGAATCTCATTTACAATTTCCCACATAGTAGTTATAGGAAACGTTGAAGATGGTGGATGATAAAGGTTGGCCTCAAGGAGAAAAAATTTGTCACAAAAATGAACATAGTCAAAACATGTTTATAAGTCAAACCTCTTTTTAGTTGAATATACTTATATTTAACAACCATTTTAAACTGGGACCAACATCCTGATCCTAGACAACACGGCTTTTACAGAAAGCGCCTCTAAATTTTAAATGCTTTTAATACATTTTAAAAACAGAACAATAAAAAGTCAGCAAGCATACTTCAAAGAGAAAAAGATGCTGCTACTAGTGTTACAGATGTGGTGCTGATTTTCACAGGTTGTAAAGATCTGGAAACCTTCTGCAAGTTTTAAAATTCGTGGCACATCCCTCCCAAACATACAAATGCAGGTAGGAACACTGCTCAATCAAAATTCCTGAGTAGAAAAATGACCCTCGTGAAAAGTACGATGAACGTGCCAAATAATCTCCCATGTTAGAACAATCAGATAAATATTCACTGTTCCAAAAACAGCAGATGTGACACCTGTTGTTGTTCATTGTAGTATCCCCTGTCGTTTTCCTCAGCCCCATTTTCAATAGCTATAGGTAAAATCCTGATTGAGCATTTTATTAAAAGAAAAAGGAAAGCCCTCTCATATTTCTTGCCTAAAATCTAATCACAGTTCCAAAAGTCCTTGAATGATTGGGTGGCAATCTAAATTGGCTGGACAGTCTAAATTCATTTCCTTTTATTCAGAATCAGGAACCACAGGATAAATTCTTTTCCATGTATACATCTGGATTAGAGATGAACACTTTTCCATTTTTTCTCCATAGAAATGTGGCCATGATATAACCTCTCCATCAAATGTTACCCAAAACTAATGTCCAAACCCTCAGAATAATTACAAGATATGTCATGCAAAAAGTTAATCTTTTGCAGGAAGAACCTGACTGTCAGACAGTCCATTCTTGGTTGCCACATGACAAGTACCGGTAATAGTCAAGAAATATATCACAATAACTGTGCTAAAGGGTGGCAAGAAATTAAAAGAGATCTCAAAAAGTGAAGGAATCTAAAGCCGTCTTGGTCAGGATCCATTGTAATTGTCGAATGTATTAGCCATGATCAGTTATTTTTTCCAAATGGCACAAGTTGCAATCGCAGAGAAAAAAATGGCAAGAAATTCTCAGTAAATTTATATGGGGCAGGAAAAGAACCAGAGTCAAATTATGAGATTCAAAAGACAGAGGTGAATGTGTCCTTCCGAATTTTAAATTGTATGATAATGCAAGATCCTGTCATGGATAACAGAGTGGATAAAATTTATAAATACTAGAATGTTGATCTAGGAAGGAGCTGCCCTAATTAATGGATTTCAAAGACATACAAAGATACAACGGAGAACAAAAATTTTAAAAGGATATACTGTCAGTTTGAAATTCTATAATGAAAATCACAAGTTCAACCATTTCGCCATTAGCTTCTTCTACAAATGCTTTCCTTGTTGGACAAAATTTCAGCAAGAAAAATGTAATCACATATGCAGATATAGTCAGTGGTGGGATTCAGCCAGCTCACACCACTTCAGGAGAACCGGTTGTTAACTTTCTGAGCAGTTTGGAAAACTAGTTGTTGGAAAAAATCATTAGGGCAGAGAATCAGTTGTAAAATTACTTGAATCCCACCACTGGATATAGTCCATTCAGACCAGAGATGGTATTCACCAATTCTGACCAGTTCTGGAGAACTGGTAGCGGAAATTTTGAGTAGTTCGGAGAACCAGTAAATACCACCTCTGACTGGCCCCATCCCATCTATTCTCTGCCTCCCGAGTCCCAGCTGATCGGGAAGAAATGGGGATTTTGCAGTAACCTTCCCCTGGAGTGAGGAGGGAATGGAGATTTTATAGTATCCTTCCCCTGGAGTGGGGTGGGAATGGAGATTTTACAGTATCCTTCCCCTGCCATGCCCACCAAGCCACACCCACAGAACCGGTAGTGAAAAAAATTGAATCCCACCACTGATTCAGATCCAATGAATGGATTAAAAATACAGCAAGAATTATTCAATCAAGGTTAGAATATACTAGCCTTGGTGGTGCAGTGGTTAGAATGCAGTATTGCAGGCTGACTCTGGCCATTGATATGCAGGCTCAAGGTTGACTCTGCCTTCCATCCTTCCAAGGACGGTAAAATGAGGACCCAGATTGTTGGGGGCAATATGTTGATTCTGTAAACTACTTAGAGAGGGCTGTAAAGCACTGTGAAGCAGTATATAAGTCTAAGTGCTATTGTTATTGCTGCTATGGTTGATTTTATGCTGGAAGTATAAAATATGATCTTATCAGAGGGAGGAATATTAAGAAAAATGTCAGAATTTGAAACATTTATACAAAACCAATACCGTCTCATAGGGCGCATATACAAATTCCTATTTTGCTATCACGCAAATAAAAAAATGCTTGATAAAATGGATACAAAATAGTCATCATGCAACAATGGCAGGAATGATGGAAAAAATCCATAACATTCACTACAAAATACAATCTGAAAGAAAACTAGTACAAATGCAACACAACACTGTCAATAATTTCTACAATAGATAAATCATATGGTAATAAATGCTGAAAATGCCACGAAGCAGAAGAAATATATCATCACATCTGGTGGGAGTTATAAGATGTAGATAGTACTATTCAGAAATTTTTCAAAATTAAATTTGAAATGAAATCACAAGGTTTTTTTTATTAGATATAATCCCAGAAAATATAAAGAAGTATCGTCATTTATTGAGATAAATGGCAACAAGAATAACTTTTGTCCAACATCAGAATAAAGACACAATTCTAACAACATCTAACTGGGAACTTAAATCTGGAGAATGCAATGGCAAAATTAATATAAAATTGAAGGAAGAATGATTCCCATATATACAATATACTATGCAGCAAGACAAATATAAACACAATATGGTTTCTAAAGTAATCTAAATGTTTATAAGTACTATTAATTGGTTGAAGTATAAAGAAGGGAGAAGTTAGAAATAAAACACCGATCAACTTTTTCAAGTTTCTTTTACTTTTTGTTTTTTCTTTTTAAATATGCATAAACCACAAGTAATGATACAGTGAAGATCAGAAATCTTTATTGCGTAAAGATGTGTTGTATCTTTATAGTGTAACAATACTTTATAACAAATGTTCCTCTGTGAGAGAGATGGGTGGTTCAAAAATGTGAAAAATAAGTAAATAAAATAATTCAATGCACTTTGCAGTTCTTTATCAATTCTACCCTTAGCTCTGCACGTACAATTTAAGCAACTGTATGTTTCTTAACATTTTAGAAATATTTTGCTGTTTTTAAATGTCTACCCAAATCATCAGTTTCCATAATCTGCAGTTAGTACTATATTGTACCCAAATACATCGTATTACTTGCATTTTTCAATACAATAAAACAATATTTTCAAAAATGCTACTATGCTAGTCCTAGTATCTTGTCTTTTTCTTTACTTTTCTCAATATCTTTAATAGCTTATAACCTTGATATATAAAATCTGCAACATCTGGTCTGCTTTGAACATGATTGCCGCTTTGCCTAATCCCTCCAATTTATTACAAATAGTATCTGGGTTTCTGTGTCCCATTCTCTAGTGCCACTGGTTTGCCAGATGTTTTATTGCAATTCCTTCCTGTACTTGCTTTCTATTTTGCCTACTGTAGTCTAATTCAAATTCTCCATTCCTAAGCAGTTCTCCATTCTCAGTTACATAACAATAATTGCCTTTACATCTCATACCACATCTTTTCTTTATGATATATTTTACTGAGATGACATTTAACAACAGATCTGGGACCTACAAGGGCATCTTTGTTAAACTGAAAACTTCTCCTTTACTAATACCTAACACAGTCTCATAGACAGTTCTCCCCCCACCACCACTGAAATGACTTGTCTGTTTACCAAGTAAGTGGTAGATTTATACTCATTCAATAAAGTGAACTGCTCTTTCTCTTTAATGAAGGTAGAAGTTGTAGCCAAATCAAAACAGATGCTATCTGTTGGTCAATTTGCATTGTTTTATCTCCTTTATGGCTTTTTCTTATACTGGGCTGAGGGAAGTTGTCACTTTTAACATGCAATCAAGTCATTGTAAATGAAACATTTCCTTCTGGACTTACAACTATTTTCTTGACTAAGAACTGTATCTTGCTCGTGAGAGTTATGTAGATTATAGTCTTGTAAGCGATTTATTACGCCATTAGTATCTGCTTCCTCTTTCATTTCTAGACCATGTACCACAGCTTGGTTATTTCCAAACAATGCATTTAAAATGAAGACAACCATCGTTTCTTCCTATATCAGAGATAAATCACATGTACTCATCATTCAGAAGAGACAATAAAAAGCTAAGAAGGAAACAAAAAGGCCAGAACACATCCTGTCCAGCAGTCTGCACCCAAATAAACAGAGATTAACACCAGAGAAACAAGCAGGAAACAATACCCTAATCAAAGAACTACCAAGGAGAACACATACCTCCACCAAAATTGATCGTAAGCTACTGTATATTATATTCTGTGGGTTCCGTAATAATTGAGGCTCCACAGATGTTCACACATAGCGTTTATTTTTAATTCACAGAGACCAGCAACAACACAAGAACAGCGCGCCTGCTTTGACAGCCCTTTTATACTCGGCTGTCAAAGTGGGAGCCAATCAGAACAGAACAAGAAACCATCTCCACCACTGACTAGGTGAGTATTGGGGGTGCAATCTATCAAGTGTGGTCCTCAAACGCCTGCCCATGAGTAACTCTGCTGGGCTCTTATTCGTAAGTGGGCACGGCATGGAATGCTGCCCCAGGAGGTACTCATCCAACCTCTCCTGCCAGCCCCCTGGGCCCGACCTGGCCAATGCCTCTTTCACTGACCGGACTGCTCGTTCTGCCCAGCCATTACTGGCCGGATGAAATGGGTGCAGGACATAACACTGTATACAAACAGAGAGCAAACCCCATACTCACTAGCACTGAAGATGTTACATAGTTGGTTAAAGAAACATCTGCAAGCGAACAAATTCCGAGAGCACCAAGAACTCCACAACATTTCTTCCTCTACAAGTATGATTTGCTTTTCAAGCTAACTTGAAAGCTAACTTATCTTTTCTTTAATTCCTATGCAGACTTGGATCTCTTCCCAAGATACTAGTTATATAGCTTTCTGGAAATATGCCCTTTGGAGTCTATGGATCTGTTATCATGCAAGTCTTAAAGAGCTTTCCAAAGTGTCTTTTTTTTTTTTTTTGCATTTATATCCCGCCCTTCTCCGAAGACTCAGGGCGGCTTACACTATGTCAAGCAATAATCTTCATCTATTTGTATATTATATACAAAGTCAACTTATTGCCCCCAACAATCTGGGTCCTCATTTTACCTACCTTATAAAGGATGGAAGGCTGAGTCAACCTTGGGCCTGGTGGGACTAGAACCTGCAGTAATTGCAAGGAGCTGCTGTTAATAACAGACTGTCTTACCAGTCTGAGCCACAGAGGCCCTTTTGAGCGATCCAAATGCACAATCCCCAAGCCTATTCCCAAGAAGATTGTTCCGATTGCTCTATTGTTTCCAGTGTCCCAGACTCTTTGCTTCTGCAGTATTGTTCTTCCTTGAATGTGTCCTTGTCCAGCACAAAGATGATTCCTTGATACTTCATGAATATTGGATCACAAATGATCAAAACGAAGCTTCTGGTTCTTTCAACTTCTGTAGTTTTGAAAGGGCTAGGGCTGAATTCTACTTTGCTCTATTAATTTCATTTCATTTCTAAACAAGGAAGCAGGGGTGAAATCTAAAAATTTTCTGTACCGGTTCTGTGGGCGTGACTTAATTGGTGGGCGTGGCTTGGTGGTCAGATGACTGGGTGGGCGTGGTCAATAACAATAAATAATAAAAATAATAAACAAAGTATAAAAAACAATGAGGTACCAAAAAACAACTTTCACACTTTACACACACACAACACAACAGAACACAACTGACTCACACACAATGTAAAAGCAGCTGCACTTCACACTTCACACAGCCACAAAAAGCTCAAAAACCAACTTTCACACTTTACACACACACAACTGACACAAACACACACACACACACACACACACAAAATGCCACATACAGCTTTCTGAGATTTTGTGTGTTTGTGTAGTTAGAGTGAAACACTACAGAAACACACCAAATCTCAGAAAGCTTTTATTATTTTATTTTATTTTATTTTATTTTATTTTATTTTACTTTACTTTACTTTACTTTACTTTATTACTTTATTATTTTATTTTATTTTATTTTATTGTGGACTTCAAATCCCAGAGTTTTTCAGCCAGCAAAGCCAGCCAGCATTAGTTGATCACTGAGGAAATAGATTAGCTAAGTAATTAATTTTGTCTGGCTGAAAGTGAAACTGGGGCTTTCGGGCTGGAAAAAAAGCCATGCGTTCATCAGTAATCAGGTAAGTGCCTTAGAATCTCTACTCTTACTTGTAGAAAACATGTTTTCTACAAGTAAGAGTACAAGTAAGGTTCTGCTGATGAGGAACTCAGGTGAGATCGCCAGAGGAGACTTTAATTTTTTTTTTAAATTTTAAAGTCTCTGCCGATCTCAGCTGAGGGGCGGGATCCTCAAAGGCTTTTTTTTTACTTTTAAAGACATGTTTCGGCTGAAGAAAAACCAGCTTTTAAAAGTAAAAAAAAAACCCTCTGCTGATGGTGCGGCTCAGCAGAGGCAGGGGGGCGGGGCCAGGGATTTTTGCTACCGGTCCTCTGGACCAGCAGCCGCCATCACTACCGGATCTCACGAACCGGTCTGAACCGGGAGCATTTCACCCCTGCAAGGAAGTAACTTATTCTCAGACCAGAAGGTTACGATACCTCTGTGGGTGCCAGGATATGTCTAATATTGGGGCCAAACAAGTGGTGGTTTTACTACCGGTTCTGTGGGTGTGGCTTGGTGGGCATGGCATGGCTTGGTGGGTGTGGCTTGGTGGGCGGGGCAGGGGAAGAATACTGTAAAATCTCCATTCCCTCCCCAATCCAGGGGAAGGTTACTGCAAAATCCCCATTTCTTCCCAATCAGCTGAGACTCGGGAGGCAGAGAATAGATGGGGATGGAGCCAGTCAATTTTTACTACTGGTTCTCCAAACTACCCAAACTTTCTGCTACCGGTTCTTCAGAACTGGTCAGAACCTGCTGAAACCCACCTCTGGATTAAGCACTAGCCACTGCTACAGCAAATGGAAAAATTCCTTGAAAGCGAAGCACTAATTCCTCTAACAGCCGTACGGGTCTGGATGGGGAGAAACAGGCTCAAGCTCAATCCTTCCAAGACAGAGTGGCTGTGGATGCCGGCATCCCGGTACAGTCAGCTGAGTCCTCGGCTGACTGTTGGGGGCGAGTCACTGGCCCCGATGGAGAGGGTGCGCAATCTGGGCGTTCTCCTGGATGAACGGCTGTCTTTTGAAGACCATTTGATGGCCGTCTCCAGGAGCGCTTTCCACCAGGTTCGCCTGGTGCGCCAGTTGCGCCCCTTTCTAGACCGGGATGCCTTATGCACGGTCACTCACGCCCTCGTGACGTCTCGCCTGGATTACTGCAATGCTCTCTACATGGGGCTCCCCTTGAGGGGCATCCGGAGGCTCCAGTTAGTCCAGAATGCGGCTGCGCGGGTGATAGAGGGAGCCCCTCGTGGCTCCTGTGTGACACCTATCCTGCGCAGACTGCACTGGCTACCTGTGGCCTTCCGGGTGCGCTTCAAGGTGCTGGTGACAATCTTTAAAGCGCTCCATGGCATAGGGCCGGGTTATTTACGGGACCGCCTGCTGCTACCAAATACCTCTCATCGACCTGTGCGCTCTCACAGAGAGGGACTCCTCAGGGTGCCGTCAGCTAGGCAGTGCCGTCTGGCGACACCCAGGGGAAGGGCCTTCTCTGTGGGGGCTCCCACCCTCTGGAACGAACTCCCTCCAGGACTTCGTCAACTTCCGGACCTCCGAACCTTTCATCGCGAGCTTAAAGCACACTTATTCATCTGGATTAGATTTTAAAGTAACTGGTTTTAAGGGGTTTTTACTATTTATATTGTCTTAATGATTTGGCTATAGAATAAGTTTTTTAATTGTCGTTTTTAATTGTATTTATATGTATTTTAACTGCCTGTGAACCGCCCTGAGTCCTTAGGGAGATAGGGCGGTATATAAATATGAAAAATAAAATAAATAATAAATAATAAATAAAATAAACTGCAAATAAAAGATTTACTGGTTTATTAGCAGTGCAGGATTGAATGAAAACAGCTAGATGCTTGTAAAAGTCAGTGCAAATTTTTTCTCTGTATTTCCCTGTATTCGAACCATCTGTATAAGCTCGCTTGGCCATATGCTCAGTCTTGCCCAAGGAAATGGGCCCAAGGTTTTTTTGTTTTTTGGTTTTTTTTGTATACTTGATGAGATTCCACAGACTCTTAATAAAGACATTGGAAAGTTCACAAATGTTGTCCTAGCTGGGTAGAGAGATGAACTTAAAATCTATTTATTTAGGTGACTGAGAAGGCAGAAGGATGCTGAAAAGACTCAGATTGTTATTGTACATCTTATCTTTGATTCTGCTGTTGGCCTATAATCCCATTGGAATAGAAGCACTCTCTCTGTGTGTGGGAGTGTTCCTGAAAGCAGGAATCTAACCTGAGTAAGGATTAGTGAGGTAGGTTTAATGCTAAGAGGAAAGAGTTGTATTTGCATGAATACATATCATGCAGAAATGCATGATAAGGATAGGCAAGGCCTAGAACCCAGTTAGCTGCATCCTATTAGGAGGAAGAGCCAACTACACCTCCTCTGTGTGCCAGGGAAGAGGAGAAAAAGAAGAGACTTCAGATGATCACAGCGGCTAGTAACTAGTGGCTCAGTGATTAGAATGCAATATTGCAGGCAAACTCTACTCGCAGTCTGGAATTCAAACCAGATGGAGCTCAAGGTTGACTCACCCTTCCATCCTTCCGAGGTGGGTAAAATGAGGACCCAGATTGTTGGGGACAATATGCTGACTCTGTAAATCGTTTAGAGAGGGCTGGTAAAGCAGTATGAAGCAGTATATAAGTCTAAGGGCTAGTGCTATTAGATAAAGAGTGGGTAGAGTGATAGATACATTTTAAACTCTCTCTCTCTCCAGACGCTGCTGACTGTTTGGACACAGGTTATGAGATGATGATGAAGAATCATTGCCACTGGATTTGGCTTTCCCACAATAGGAATGTATCATGGTACCTCTTGAGACTAAAATTCGTCAAGAAGAAACTTTTCAGAAGGTGCCAAGCAGCTTTTAGTTATCAAAATTTCACTGAAGTTTTGGAAGGGACAAACTCTGCATTTCTCTTTTACTGCTGCAGCAGGGTTGTGCATGTGTGTGTGTGTGTGCCTTCGACCCTTGTGCATTCATCTCCACTCTGCACGTGTGAGAAGACAAGTGTTTCAAAGCCGAGTCAAGAGTATGGAAAGATGCCAATTGGCCAAGCCCTGAGGCAGATACTTCATTAGCAGAGATTACTTCAGACTTTGCAGGAGGATGGGATAATTCAAGCCAGGGTGCCCACTTTTCTGCCACTAGCCTGGCTTTTAACAAGCTGGCGCACTCAGAAGGGGGAAAAAAAAGAACCGATTCAGTTACAACTTATTACAAGTTGTCACCATTGTATGGCCTGAGGGGAACCGATTCAGGTTCCCCTCAGGCCATACGAGGGTGACAACTTATAATAAGCAGATTTGGAGTTCTGGGTAGATGAGAGCCAGTGTGAAATAGCAAATTAAGACGTTTTAAAGTTTCCAGTTTGTTTCCTTCTGAGGTACTATAGCTCAGACCAGACCAGAGCCATGTCTTGCTTAAGGAACCACCCCTGCCGGTTTACTTAATTCCACCAGGCATCTGGCACTAGCTCTTATATGAACAAATTCAATAGAACAACTAAGTGTGTCTGTGGCCACAGATGAGACCTCCCTTTGTGAAGAGCAAGCAAATTCTATAAACGGCTACTAAAACCAAACGAGGCCTGCATGTTCCTCTCCACCCCACCCGCCACCACCACCCGCCAAGCTTTTTAGAAAAGAGTTGGACCTGAAATGTGAGAAGAATGTCTGCCTAAAGAAAAGCCTCTGGAATCTGCAGGGGAAGGAAAGGCAGATATAAAATTGAAACAAATCTTTTTCCTGCATTATTATTTTTCTCTTAATATTTCCTCCAGCAGTATGACTGGAGAATACATGAATATGCTAATATTTAATAATTCAAACTGTAGTTAAGTTGCCTAGTTATGCATAAAATAAACAATTCCCCTAGGCAGGGCTTCAACTAATATAATGTCCATAAAGTAGGGGGGTCCAGGGTCAAATTACCACTCAAACATATGCATATGCTTCCTGAGTAAATTTGGGCCCATGGTTGTAAAAAAAATAATAAAAAATCAATTGTAGATATACATAGTCATACAACTAATTAAGCACCAGAGACCTTCCAGGTGTAAAAATAAAGTAAACCAACTTGTATTTTTTTTTTTTTTAGTAATGTGATAAGAAAATTCAAAAAGGGTTACCTTGTTTTCATTTCATGAGGCTTATTGCTCAATCAACCAATCCGATGAATAACTAAGTGTAGAAGTGCTGTTTTCTTTATGATTTTTAAAGCTTTTAGGAGGAATTGTTGCTACAGGTAGTCCTCAACTTACAACATTCAATGACAGTTTGAAGTTAAACTGGCAGTGGAAAAAGTTTTTCACACATGCGACCGTTGCAACGTCCCTGTGGTCATGTAATCAAAATTCAGAAGCTTGGCAACTGATTCATATTTATGACGGTTGTAATATCCCAGGGTCATGCGATCCGCTGTTACGACCTTCTGACGAGCAAAGTCAAACCTCTCTTAACGAATGTCTCCCTTAGCAACAGAAATTTTGGGCTCAATTGTGGTTGTAAGTCAAGGACTAGCTGTACAACACCAGTATGATGAAGACCCAGTTTAAAACCTACATGATATCTTAGGAGCTGACAAAATAATGGCATCAACTTACTGTAATTTACATTTTGATACATTTTGTTCATTTTCCAGTTTCTTAAGTCATGGCACGGAGCCACTTGGACCTACTTACTTGGCTATTTCATTTGGAGAACTCCCAAGAATGCTTTTGTGATGAAGCCTGCAAAGATTTTTGGATATGAGCCATCTGAAGGAGCTATACTAGATGTAAATGAACCATGCTGCTAATATCTAATAAGTCTTGATTAAAACATTTAAAGTATCTCAACAGTTCCGGAGGGCTGCTGTGTTTTTTTTATGTTCCTTTCTACGGTTTGGGATTGTTTTGTTTTGTTTCTTGCAGCAAAGACTCACAACTCACAACCCACAATTTCTATCGGAAGAGCAAAGAGTCCTTGGAAACAGCTTAGAATGCATTGCAAAGACATTGAGGATACCTGTTGTGGCCTGTTGGCCGCCGGCCCTCCAGCAGCTGAATCAGATGAGGAGGAGGAATGGGAGTCAGAGCCCCAAGGGGGAAGAGCAGGGGTGAAATGCTCCCGGATCGGACGGGATCGCGCGATCTGGTAGCGATGGCGGCTGCTAGTTCAGAGGACCGGTAGCAAAAATCTCTGGCCCCGCCACCCCTGCCTCTGCTGAGCCACACCATCTGCAGAGGTTTTTTTTTTTTACTTTTAAAAGCCAGTTTTGCTTCAGCCGAAACAGGACTTTAAAAGTAAAAAACAGCAGAACCTTACTTGTACTCTTACTTGTAGAAAACATGTTTTCTACAAGTAAGAATAGAGATTCTAAGGCACTTACCTGATTACTCAGGAACGCATGGCCACAGCCCCAAAGCAGTTTCAGTTTCAGCCAGACAGAATCAATCGCTCAGCTAATCTATTTCCTCGGTGATCAACTGGCTGGCTTTGCTGGCTAAGGAACTCTGGGATTTGAAGTCCACAATAAAATAAAATAAAATAAAATAAAATAAAATAAAATAAAATAAAATAAAATAAAATAAAATAAAATAAAATAAAATAAAATAATTGTGCAGCTTTCTGAGATTTGGTGTGTTTCTGTAGTGTTTCACTCTAACTACACAAACACACAAAATCTCAGAAAGCTGTATATGGCATATTGTGTGTGTGCGTGTTAGTTGTGTGTGTGTAAAGTGTGAAAGTTGGTTTTTGAGCTTTTTGTGGCTGTGAAGTGTGAAGTGCAGCTGCTTTTACATTGTGTGTGAGTCAGTTGTGTTGTGTTGTGTGTGTATAAAGTGTGAAAGTTGGTTTTTGAGCTTTTTGTGGCTGTGTGAAGTGTGAAGTGCAGCTGCTTTTACATTGTGTGTGAGTCAGTTGTGTTGTGTTGTGCGTGTGTAAAGTGTGAAAGTTGGTTTTTGGTACCTCTTATTGTTTTTTTATACTTTGTTTATTATTTTTATTATTTACTGTTATTGGCCACGCCCACCAAGCCATCTGACCACCAAGCCACGCCCACCAATTAAGCCATGCCCACAGAACCAGTAGGGAAATATTTTAGATTTCACCCCTGGGGAAGAGGGAATGGAGCTGTGTGTGTGTGTGTGTGAGTGAGAGAGAGAGAGAGAGGGAGGAGAGGCGGAGGCAGAACCTGCCTATCAGCCCTAGATAAAAAGTCAATAGCCCCCAGGTCTGGAGGTGGTTGATGAGGAAGAGGAGGAACAGCTGGGTCCAGTGCCTGACATGCGGATGCACAGAAGGCAGAGGAGAGGAGAGCAGTGGAAATCTGTGGGCCGATCCTTGGGATAGAAAAGCCACCACTGCTAGCAAAGCTCCACCCTAGCTCTGGGGATAAAAGGCAAGGGGGGTGAGATGAATAGATGTGGCAGACAACTACTCATCTCCCTGCCAGACAGACTTGTTAGCCTGTTGTGAGAGAGAGAGACTTTTTGCTAGGGCTGCGGGCACTCCTAATAAAGGAATCGGTGATTAAGTACAGAGGGTTGGTCATATCTGGGGAGCTGGGTCAGAACAATGCCACTGTACACTTCCAGAGATTCCATAATACAAGGGCACAACTCATGTGACCCATGAACTGCATGAAGCCCTCAACATCTGCAGTCAACTGCCATTCCCCATGGCTGCCTCCCCTTTCTTTGAAGGGTGGGGGTGGAGGGGTCTCCTCTCACAGAGCCCCTGAGTGCATATAAATAAGGTGATGTGTAAGTACAAGGCAACTGCTCTAGGGACTGAAAACTCCAGTCATTCTATTGGAACACCCCTGAGGTGGAGCTCCAGTCCTTAGAATCTCAGATTTGACAAGCACAAGATTCTTTAGCTAATATCAAATTTGGTGGCTCAAATTTTCTTTCCTTTGTTTTGGGACCTAACCTCTGTGCTTTAAAGTCTAAAACCGAGTCTTCCTCTTCCCCCAAATTCTGCCCTGTTAATTGAAATCAGTTCTATATCCCACTGTTTAGAAGGCTTGATTTCTAAGTCCTCTTTTGGTAAATTATTTTGGACAGAGTGTCTCCTTTGAAGTTCATAGCCAAGAGCTTCCCAGGCAATTTCTGATTAGGATGTTTGCTGGCTGCTGTACTCAAAAAGAGCAAGATGATGAAATGTGGTGAAGCTTTTTTCTGAGAGAGAGAGAGAGAGAGAAAAAACATACCTCTCTAATGTTTCCTGGGGCGGGAAGAAGAGTTAAGATTTTCCATATCTTCTCTACTGGGTATTTTTGAAATTTCTTTTGATTGAAACTAATAATAGAGGACTATACTAGCTTCAAGGCTTGCTTTGCTTTCTTTTTTCCCCCCTTTAGATTTTTCTGGGGGATAATGCTAGAGGGAAGATATGGAAATGGTCATTTTTCAATTTTTCTGCTTTCTGTTATAATTCTACTTCTTTGCTACCAACTTCAGATCTCGGAAGACTGCCTACAATGAACTCCTTTCTGTTGGACCCAGCAGTATTTCACCTACCTTTCCTGATTTTAGGATTAAAACCTTAAAAGCCTTTTAAGAATACTTTTCAGTTGGTATAAGTCTTATTTTTAACTCGTTGATAGGAAGGAGTGCTGCTTCAGGAACTCTTTAAGGTAGCCTTGTCTTTCCCCAGAGTTCCTCTGCTTCCCTCTGTGAGTGCAATGGAATCCCAACAAAATAGGCGCTTGATTTAAAGTATTGCTGGCAGGGATGATGTATACATTCCTGTATGCTTTGAAGCACCTTTCTCTTAAGGAATCACACATCACAGTCACACTGTTGACTCCGTTCTTGTTTGTATTGATTGCAAGCACAAGGATTTAGGACATCTGGAGAAGGATTACTTCCTCTGTTTCTCTAGCTGGGCAAAGTATCCTAAAGAGAGTCAAATGAGAGAGAAAAATACCAGCTATGGGGAAAAAAAGTGATGTACAAAAAAATGACAATTCTCTGGAGTTATTTATTTTTTATTCATTTATTTAGAAAATTTATATTGCCGCCTACTTGCACATGGGGACTCAAGGTGGCTTACAAGGACATAGAAACACACTATAAAAGAAATAAAAATAAAAATAACAAAATAATCCCCATTTATGCTTTATAAATAAATAGTAGCACAGCGGCAACAATACAGGTAGTCCTCAAATTACAACCACAATTGAGCCCAAAATTTCTGTTGTTAAGTGAGACAGTTCTTAAGTGAGTTTTGCCCCATTTCAGGAGTGAAATCCAGCAAGTTCTGATAGGTTCTGGAGAACAGGTAGCAGAAATTTTGAGCAGTTCGGAGAACTGGCAAATACCACCTCTGGCTGGCCCCAAAATGGGGTGGGAATGGAAATTTTGCAATATCCTTCTCCCAAGAGTGGGGAGGGAGGGAGGATTTTGCAGAATCCTTCACCTGCCAAACCCACCAAGCCACGCCCACCAAGCCACACCATGCCCACCAAGCCACGCCCACAGAACCGGTAGTAAAAAAAATTGGATTTCACCACTGCCTCATTTTATGGCCTTTCTTGCCACAGCTGTTAAGTGAATCACCACAGTTGTTAAGTGACTCTGGCTTCCCTATTGATGTTGCTTGTCAGAAGGACACAAAAGGGGAATCACATGACTCTGGGACACTGCAACCATCATAAATATGGGCCAGTTGCCAAGTGTCCGAATTTTGATCATGTATTCATGGGGATGTTGCAATGGTTGTGTGAAAAACAGTCATAAGTCATTTTTTTCACTGCTGTTGTGACTTTGAATGATCACTAAATGAACCATTGTAAATTGAGAACTGCCTCTAGTAGGTTACGGTTGTATTATAGATTGCGGGGATCAGGAGTTCTGATTTATTTTTATTTTTTTTTAGTAAGTAGCTTCTTTGACCTGGAAAAGTTTTTAAACTTTTTATAGGTAAATTATTAGTATTGATCACAATTCCCTCAGCTGTGTCCCAAAGACAAAGTCACAATCTGTAGCCAACAAGAATTTAGACAATTATCTGGTGCCATCCCAGCTGGTATGCTTTTTTTATGGTCAAGTGTGTTAGGCAAAATTGGGTTAATTGAATAAACCACGGTTGAGCTTAGCCATCAGAATACATGTGGTAACAAATGCAATCTTATAACAATACTACGCATCTCTACTCTTTGATAACCATGCATAGATTCTTTCTTTTTTTTCCATTTAAAATGGAAAACTAAAAAAAAAAAAAATCAACCCAAAGACAGAAAATGGATTTTAAGAAGCTTTTAATTCCAGCAAAGCTGCTTGATACTAGTAAAGAGGAAGAAAATAAATACCAAGCACTTGGAAGTTAGATAGCAACATTGGAGATAAAAGGAAGGACAAAGACTGTGAGACCCCCACAATGCACCATAGAACATAGCAGTTGATGACAAGGATGGAAAAGTCAGACCACTTAAAGCTCTTAACATAAGGAGCAAACAATCCACACTAGATAGCACAGATAATCAGGAGCAAACTGGAAAGATGGTGACATTTTCAAAGCATTGGATTGCAGGGTTAATAGGGGCTGCACAATTCTGAATGGTAAAAGGGTGAAAGTTTTAAAGTGGGAAAGATATCAGCCTGGAAACAAACAAACCAAGAAGTTGAGAAGGGGGAGGGGGAAGGAATTTGAATGAGAAACTACGAAAATTTGTGCGTCCCAGTGGAGAGAACTCAAAGCAGTGACAAAGAAAATACCCACCTGTACTCGCAGTAAAATCAATTTAATAATAAAAAGAGAGCGATTAGTTTTTTGTTTTATTTTTCAAAAAGGCTATGAATCATGTCAGAATAAAGAAAAGGCAAAGGGGGTGTCAGTAAGTGGACAAAAAGCGTAGTAGTTTAAGGAAGAAGCAAAGCTAATCTGAACACTTTTATGAGTATCCAAAAGTCTTATTTGCTTGATCACGTCTTGGCCTGATCAGTGGCCTTTCCTGGTTGACAAGGCTTGGTCTCCCTTTTAACATCTACCTGGTGGGGTATTCCATTGGCTCTGGCAAGGTTCACTTACTTGATTTTGCCTTCTTTTGGTGCCATAATTGTTATGCCACCCCATCAAAAGATTTGGGATGGCATAGTAACGAAAGATGGCCAGACTAGGCATAACAATTTCCATCTTGATGTGCAAATGCCTTGATTAGCCATTGACTGCTCTGTATAAGAGGAAAATTAGAGAAAATTAGAGAGAAGGAAGTGAGCAACAGCAGAGCTCAATAATTGGCCAGAGGTCAAGTTTCATCAGTGTCCAGAATAGGACACCCATTTCTCTGAGTGTCTGGGATAACTGGGCAGAAGAAACAGGTTCAACTTGAAGAGCCATTGGTGAAAATAAGAGAAAAAAGGCCTTGCCTAGCCAATGAAAGGCTGAAGAAGAGGGTAAGTGGGGGGGGGACCCCAAAAGGATAGAAATATATGTAAAGCCTGCACATGAACATTAACATTTAATTTAAGGAGAAATATATATCACCATAGTGAGGAAATGACCGCTTTGCTGCTGCCCAGATGCCACTTGATGGATCCTGTTTCCTCTGTCTGCAAATACAACTTAATTTGAGCAACCCTCAATTAAAATTGATCTTCAGAACAGAGGAACTCCCTCTAAAGTAGACCATATCATGGCCACCACCCTCTCCTGGGAGGGTTCTTTCTGTTCAAGACAATGAATGAAAGGACTCCACAGTAGGAAATTTGGTGGAGACAGGATCATTTTCTGGGAAGGAAGGAAGGAAGGAAGGAAGGAAGGAAGGAAGGAAGGAAGGAAGGAAGGAAGGAAGGAAGGAAGGAAGGAAGGAAGGAAGGAAGGAAGGAATGCAGGCAGACTGGACTCTATACCTGGATATGATCTTTAGGCTAAACCCTTATCTCAGTCTCCTTAGTGGAGCACTTCAAGCATCACAAATCCTTGCAACAGACAGCCACATTTTCATAGGAAAAAGAAAGAGTTTCAGAGGGTCTTTCTGTCTTAAACATAATACCAACATTTATGACATCTAATAATTAAAAAAACAGGACAAGCGTCAAGAAACAGGAAGAAAGGAAAGGAACAAGAAAATAAAGCTGGGAACTTCCATCCCTGCCTTAAAGGAAAAAAAAATCCTTTCAAAATAGGGAAATAGTATTTATAAGAAATATTAAAATTCTACTTTTCACAGAAGTCCTACTTTTTATTCTGGGAACTTTTCTCCTAAAAGGCAACTTGTAATTAATCAGTTATCAAAAGGTTACTTTTTAAGAAGAGTAATTCTCTTCTCATGTTTATGATCTGTTAGATTAAGGCTGTTTTAGATTGACAATCTAGCAAAAATAAATACTCATTTGATCCTGCAATTACCTTAAATTTAAATCTATCCCTTCCTCCAATGTTTTCTTCTTTCCAGTCACTGTGCAGACACTTTTTCAATAGCACTTTAGCTGTAAACAGCTTCTCCATGAGCCGAAGATAAGTAATAGGATGGATGAGTTAGTGCTTTACTTCCTACTCTTTTTCTCATGCAAATCCCTTGTACGAAGGGATCAAACTGAATAAAGCTTCAATTGTTAGAACAGGAACTGGGAACCTTTCAACAACCAGAGCTGCACTTTAATTTGGGGGGGGGTGTACATGCATATACAATGAATAGGTGATGTCGTAGAATGAGGCAAGCTGGTGTTGAAGGTCAGTTTCACAGGTGGGTTTCAGCAGGTTCTGACCAGTTCTGGAGAACTGGTAGCAGAAATTTTGAGTAGTTCGGAGAACCGGTAGTAAAAATTCTGACTGGCCCCACCCCCATCTATTCTCTGCCTCCTGAGTCTCAACTGATCCGGAGGGAATGGAGATTTTACAGTATCTTTCCCCTGTCATGCCCATCAACCCATGCCCACCAAGCCACACCCACAGAACCGGTAGTAAAAAAAATTGAAACCCACCACTGGTCAGTTTGTTTAATTTTGGCTGTGAAATCTGGAAGAAACTTTGTAAGCCTTTTTAATATGTTACTTTTCCACTGAAAGACCCAAAAAATAGGACGAGAGAGAGAGAGAGAGAGGTGTGTGTGTGTGTGTGTGTGTGAGAGAGAGAGAGAGAGAGAGAGAATGGCAAACCATCAAAATTAATTCGTTATTTAGGAGAGTGTGGTTCTCTTTTTTGGTAAGTTGCCAGTGTCATTTGCTGGTGCTTTTGGTGTTGGTAGACTGCAGTAAAGACATTTAGGGATGAAATGTAACTCGGAGGCCACAAAGGTAGAGAGTAAGGAAAATAACCTTGTCACAGTTGTTGTCTAGGCAAAAGGGGCTTAAACATTTAAAAACCAAAGAAACTAGGTAACATTCAGAAGCGTCTCAGAGAGACCCTTCCTAATTCACAGAACTAGAAGAAAGAAGAGGAGATATACCACAACCAGACTTGCAAGATTCTGTTGCTACAGACAATCTCCACCCCACACACACACACACACACCCAAAAAAAGTAGCTATAGCTTTCCTGTGCAGTTGATTTCCTGGTCAGACTCTATTGTAGTCATAACTCAAGGACTACTTCTATTCCTCCTCCTATAAAGCAACTTTGTGAGATGGGCTTGGCTGAGAAGGAGTGACTGGCCTGAGGCTGCTCAGCCTAAGGCCTAAGGCTGAATTAGAACTCCCCATCTCCTCCTTTCTAGATCAGCACCTTAACCACTAGATCAGGAGTCTCCAACCTTGGTCCCTTTAAGACTTGTGGACTTCAACTCTGGGAGTCTTAAAGGGATCAAGGTTGGAGACCCCTGCACTATATCAAATTGACTTCAACTTCTTTATCTCCCAGTAATTAAAAAACAAACAAACCGAAAGCCATCCTTCTATAGACAGACAGTATTGGGGAGAAAACAAGTCAATCTTTTCACATTCCCTCACGCAATATTCAGTTAACAATTGGATTTGACAACACTGAACTGTCACTAAAAATGGCCCTTAAAAAGCAGATACTCCTCGATTCTTTTAAAAATATCAAGCACAGTTTAAAGGGCTGATCTAATATTGGCAAGTAAATGACTCTATTTAAAGAAAACCAAATGGTTCTTCTAGTTGTAGATATTTGTAAGTGATGAACTGATAGCAACTAACAAATACTACATTTTAAGGTTAATTGTTTGAGGAAGCAATTTGTGAGCAATTAACAGCTGGTACAATTCACAACTGTGGTTAATATATCCCGTAAAACATTGCTATATACGCATACTGTTGCATCTGTTTCAAATAGCACTGCACAAAAGTTAAGATACATCATTAATATTTCATTCATGGCATTAGTGGGAGGTTCAATTATATTGTAACCTTGGCCTCTATCTTAAATACCAGATGGGCACTATTAAAGTATGTCAGAGCTTGTGATAAGGATGTGGCCATAGTCTAGGAACTATTAATTGTGAGATGTAGCATTTATTATTCATTTCATTGAAATAATATTATATCTTGATTCTATGCACAGTACAATTTGCCCTTTAATATACATTCATGTTCAATGTGACATTACAAAGCCCACTTGAATGTGCCAGAATCCTTAACAAGAAGCTAAGGGAAAAGCTGGTTATACTGTAAGGGTATTATCCTCAATGTTATTTCTTACTAAGTGACATGAAAACAATCCATTTAAAGCAATAGACAGTGGAAATTAAGTTAGTGATTAAACTGCAAGTCCTGTTTGCATAGTTTTTAATCTGACTCATAACCATGTTACAGCTTGTGTTGAAATAATGTCCAGCAGCACTAAATTAAATTAATCAAAATATTTTAAAATCTTTCTTAGTTACATAAAATGTTACGATTAGGGTTTTTTCCATAACATTTTTTTCAGAAATCTCCTTTTAACTAATACACTATCAGAGAACTTTAAATAAAAGTCATGATCCTTTCTTACTCCTGTTTTCTTCCTCCTCGGCTGCCATGAATAACAGAGTTGGAGGGGACCTTGGAGGTTTTCTAGTCCAACCCCCTGCTCAAGCAGGAAACCCTATACCATTTCAGAAGTTATATAAGTCAGTAGCCTATATGAAACTCTTTGTTTTCTTACTTCTACTCCAGTGGTGGGTTTCAAGATTTTTTACTACCTATTCTGTGGGTGTGGCTTGCTGGGCATGGCAGGGGAAGGTTACTGCAAAATCTCCATTCCCACCCCACTCCAGGGGAAGGTTACTGCAAAATCCCCATTCCTCCTGATCAGCTGAGACTCAGAAGGCAGAGAATAGATGGGGGCAGGGCCAGTCAGAATTTTTACTACCGATTCTCCGAACTACTCAAAATTTCCACAACCAGTTTTCCAGAACTGGTCAGAACCTGCTGAAACCCACCTCTGTTCTACTCCCTGCAACCCAACCGTGCTGCACCCAAATGTGGGGTAGAATACAATAAGTTGTAATTTTCCATTATATAGACTAGCATATAGTTTATGAACGACATATCCAAGATACAGCCATGTTTAAACTTGCTTTTCAATTGTATGGCTGATAATTTCCCATAAGCCTTAACTTTCAAGAAAAGGCCTCTCTTTTGTAGACCGGGACTGGCAGGAGAGCATTTAATACAATGGTGAAATTGAGCCAGTTCTATCCGGCTCAGGCGAATCGATAGCACCGGCAACGGGAGGCTCCACCCATCTGCCCAGATGTCATCACGTCCCGTTTTTAACCCTCTGCGCATGTGCAGAAGGCTCTGCGCATGTGTGGAGGAGACGCGTACGCTCACATTTGCGAACCGGTAGTGAAGGTAAGTAAATTTCACCCCTGCTTTAATACATTGTAGTATTTTTAGCTGTTCTCAAGCCTCTGTGAACAAAGAAAATAGTCAAGCCAACCTTGGCTGAGAATGTATCTGCTTTGATGTTTCTTTCACTTGAGAAATGTTCTTTTCCATAGCTGTGCTGCAATTCTTGTGAAATAATAGAGGAACCGATATGTTGTGGTCCACCAACAGCCTGCGGAGCTGACAGTGGAATCCGAAGTGTGGAGGCTGGGGAGGAACATGGGCCAGTCCTGGAGTCTGGGGAAAGCCCGGACGAGCACTTTTCATTGAAGGCAGAGATGGGACCAGGGCCATCTGGGAGCGATGCGCAGACTCTGGAGCCCCCAGAGTCAGACAGCAGAGAGGCAGAGGAACAGGAGGAGCCTGTTCCTAGTGCATGCATGCACAGAGCTGCCAGAAGGCAAGAGCAGCTAAAGCAAAAGGGATGACTCGGGAGTAAGGCCAGGAGATGATTGGCTTTAAGGCTTAAAAGAGAAACAAAGGCACTTGGGCCTTTTGCAGGAAAGCAATGTTGTTAACTCTGTTTCCGGTTGGCATCTCTTGTTTGTTTCTGAACTTTGTGGGGCTTTGCCAAGTAAGGCCTTTGGCAGGGTGTCAAAGAAGATAAAGAAGATTATCCCAAAGGCCTTCTTCTGAAGGACTTGTTTTGCAACTAATTGGGATTTAGCTGGAAATGAACATAATTCTCAGCTTTTACAATAAAATAGGTTTGTTTGGGACTAATAGTGTCTTGTAATGACTCAGTAAGCCTAGGTCATAACACGGAAAGGGAATAACAAAGAAGTGGGACCTGAGGGGGATGAATGCTTAGCAAGCTTGGGTGACAATAAGGGCTTCACTAACTTTAAACATTTAGGGGTGATAATAGATTATAGGTGGCCAGAAAGCATGTGACCAGACTGGGCCTGTAAACTGGGCCTGGAAAGGAATGATGTGGCGTAAGCTGATGGGAGTAGGATGATTACAAAAGTATGCTTTTTCATTACTTGGGTGTGGTTTCTCTTGCCTCTGTGTACTGAGGTCAACCAGCTTTTGCAAATGCTTCACTAAAATTGTTTTTTATTCCAACAACTTTGAGTTTGAGTTTTACTCCTCACCCAAATGATCATATTATCTTAGAGCTACAAAGCCAGTGACCTTAGCAGGAAGAAGGGGTTGACTCTTCAGCAGTTACAGTCTGAATTGCCACAGCATCCATCTTTTATTTATTTATTTATTTTTATTTATTTATTTATTTTGTCACACAGTATATATAAGCATAAGCATGAAATAATTATACAATATATAAGCATATATATGAGTATGAGTAGTGTATTCCAAGCATTAACAACCCTGTTACTGAAATCATATTTTCTGCAATCAAGATTGGAGCGGTTAACATTAAATCTATTGTGTGCTCGTGTATTGTTGCAATTGAAGCTGAAGTAGTCTTTGACAGGAAGGACATTGTAATAGATGATTCTATGAGTTAAACTCAGGTTTAACTTATTCGCAATTTCCTCCACAATAATAGCAGTCCAGTATCAAAGAGACCAGAAACCTCAAGTGCAATGCAGTGAAGTGAAAATGAAGGCATTGATTCAACATTACTTAGGCTGGCAACGAAAGAGCAAGATGATGAAACTTAAACAGAGGCAGGTTTTTGATGAAAATTCTGGGTGTGATCTACTAAGCCAGGCTTTGACCAAATCTGACATCATTTTCTCTAATGTCTAATATGCAGGGGCCCCCTTTCCAGATTTTTCTCTTTTATTCAAACTTATATGCACAGAAAGAAACTGATTGGATTTAACATTTAAAAATCATCCCTGTTCTTTTTTGCCTCATGACTCCTGTTGATCTCTATGGGAAAAAATGTAATAATTTGGCCCTTAAGCCAGACTTTGGATTTCCCAAGGAGAAGGGATCAAAAAACCCAACGCTAACTGTAACCCTCCATTTTGTCTTAGGGAACAAAAACACTGCAATACCTTCCTTTTCAATAAATTCAATAGCACTTTTGAAGGACATTTTCTGTAACAATAAAGATTCAGTACTATAACAATTTTATTTACTTATTTATCAAATTTTGACACTGCCCATCTCAGTTAAGTATCTTTGGGCGGTTTACAAATAAAACCATAAGCTTATGATGTGATTCCAATTATAATTTTAGATTAGGCTGAAGAAGCTACTTGGAAAATCAGAGAATTTTTTCAAACCAAAAAATAAAAGGAGTCCAGTTGCCATGACTCAATTTCCAGACAACTCAACTGGATGGTTAAAAAGCTTCGTCGACAACTAGACTAGGTTACAAAATGGACCAAATAATGAATATGAAAGGTAAGCATAGTGTTTAAATTTAACATTATTCGCCAAGAGTACGATGTGTTGGATGGCAAGTTTATTTTCTTTGTGTGTTTGACACTGATTTGTTAATGGTGATTATTATTCTCTTAATGAAGGGTAATTTGAACGAAGAAGAATCAATAAACTGAGATAAAAAAGATAGTAGAATAAAATATATTTCAGAGTGTTACCTAAAAAAAATAACAATCTTGAGCACATGTCAGCCATACCTGTATCCTGACTGAGGTAGTGGTTGTGTACTTTGTACATGTCTTATAATAAATGAGTAGAGATATATACTGGGATGTGGTACTTCTGGTACTTTGATATGAAGCCCGACAATGAGCTCGGTGGAGCTTATTCCTAGATAAGTGGGAAAGCTCCAGTAAGTAAATTCAATTCAACCCACAAGTCATTATTTTCCTCAGACAAATGATGTGATAGTAGGTCAGTTCTTTCATGTTTCAATCACCCCATTTTCTTCCCTGCCATTTTCTGCCAAGGGGCAATTTAGGCTCCTCATCCCACTATATAATATTGCAGCATAATTATTTTATTTGCATTGAGAATAGGATTGGCAGATGAAAAGAAGATAATTGTGCAGGGGGGGGAAAAAGGAATCCCAACTGGGTGAGTTGCGATGAAAACTGTATCTGTATTTTTCCATGTAGCGATCAAGATGTAGAACCTCTGCCCTCTTTTGAATTGGATCAGTTTAGCAGAATTATGTCCCTATGTAACCATGAGGTGTGAAAAGAATAAAAAACGATACCAACAAACATTTATGAAATACATTTTATTTAACCGACACATTTTTAAATGCTGAATTTTTCCAGAGACAGGGCCTTTGGACTCTGCTGAATTTTGAGACCACAGACCTTCTGAAGTGTGAATGGCCTTTCTCTTCCCCACTTCACTCATGACAGATGAGCTACAGTACATTTAGAAAAGAAAAAGAAAGTAAGTAGTCACCAGGCATTAAATAGGGGTCTTTGGTAGATTTCAATAGCCTAGTGTACTCTTTAAGATGCTCACCAAGAGACTACAACATTCTGCCTGAATTATGTGCTCATTCATATCAATGACTTCGGGGCCATAAAACCCCTCTAACCGTTCTAGTTACAATCAATTACATCAAGCTTTAATCACATTTTAATGAAGTATTAATAAAGATTTCAACGGCAATTAGCGTAATGTTTTTTAAAGCAAGCCTAACTTAATTATTCGTAGGTACAATTGAGGAGATGTAAATAAGGTGTTCCTTGAAACTTCTTGGTTAGTAAATTTCACGATTTTGTGGCTTAGATCAGAGAAGTGCCCTATTGCCGGGTGTTCATTCATATGCTCTGAGCAAGAACAGACTTCCTAGCGAAGATAACATCAGAAGGACAAATTAAATGACAGTGATCATTTTAGTCTAAAGTTAGAAAGAGAGAGATACTATCTTGGTAAAGTGGTATTGAAAGAAACATACATATAATACAGCTCCTTGAAAGTTCAGCAAGATAATTATGAATATTTTAATAAATCTGAGGAGCTCTCCAGTTTCAAAAGCACATCTTTTCCTCTGGATATTTCAAATGTGCCAAAGTCTACGCAACTTTCCCTTTGAAGCTTTCTTTAACACCAAAAAACAGATAAAGAAAAGATATTTCAAGCAATACCTCTGCCTTTTTTTAAACAACCATATTAGGGCCGGTATACCAAACTTAAAGAATGTTGTAAAATGAGAATGGGGGAAAATGTACAAAATGAATTCATGCCCCATTTACATGCTTTCAGCAGGCTACCAGATAACAAAGCCTCTGTCTTTGTGTTAACACTGCAGATTAGGTCAAGATTTTACCCCTCTGAGCTCTTTTCCTGTAAATGACGGGTTTTGATGTGAAACAAGCAACATGTCAAAGCAAGTTGAAAGATGTAGGCATTTTATGCCATGTCACAATGACAGGCCGGTGAATATTTGGGCCATTAGGGGCTTATTAGTGAATAAATGACCAGATGGTTCAGTGATGCACAGAGATGGACAGAACTGGATGCTACTAATCAGCACTGTCTGTACTTGATGTCAAATCACATGACACAGTAACCCATGGATACCGAATAAAAGTTAGCATTAGCAAGTCAATTTGATATCTGTGCGCTGTAAACAGACTTATAACTGCACTTCAGAGCTGCCTATTGTTAAAAGAGGGGGGGGGATAAACAACCATAGGTATTTAAATAAGCACTCTACTTTTTACCAAGTTCTGAGAAATATAAATGCAATTTCAATGCCTAAAGTATTTTCATTGTAATCCCGCAGAGACAGACTGGCCTAGAAGGGTGAATTTACATATGAGGCTTCTTTCAGTCATAAACATAGTGGCAGGAAATTGTATTAAAAACAGAAGCCAGCAGATAAATTGAAATGCACACAT
The DNA here is from genome assembly GCF_028640845.1 of Ahaetulla prasina. Taxonomy (NCBI): domain Eukaryota; kingdom Metazoa; phylum Chordata; class Lepidosauria; order Squamata; family Colubridae; genus Ahaetulla; species Ahaetulla prasina. Next base: position 214,740,883 of record NC_080539.1, read on the forward strand.
ATACATATACGTTCCTGTACATATATGTATGCGTATTGACACACACAAACACACACTTTTTGCATCAGAAGTATGGATGCTTTGTTGTTTGATTTGGCCATTACCATAAGAATAGAAACTCTGCTAGATCTTTTGATAAATACCAACACAATAAAAATCAGATCCTGTCAGTTCAACCAGCAATGTCGAAATATGATATCTGAGGAATAAATTAATAAGTAGCACGTTTGTAGCACAACTGGATTCTGTGTTGCTGTGGTGATAGTTTCTTGCCCTTCTGCTTTGATTGCAAGATATAGTAGTTATATTATTATTATTATTATTAGTAGTAGTAGTAGTAGTAGTAGTAGTAGTAGTAGTAGTATAGTACTTATAATTGCAAGATATAGTAGTTATTACATCAGATCCATTTGGCATGGTGACTAGTTAGGGTAAATGTGGGAGAACAAAGGGCCCACATGGTCAATCTATATTTTTACTAACCAGCCTTCCATGTCCTTCTAGATTGTTCAACCATGACAAGATCATAGCACTCTAAAAATAAATACTCATTTTTGTAGTTGAGTGAGGAAGACTAGAAAGCAAACACAAGTGAATTACAAGAGAAAATGAACAAGGATGAAGTTATATGAAATCCGTACAAAAATTGATCCAGGCCCTAACATGGCAATGCAACCAATCAAAAACTATAGCCACATGTTTCCTCACAAAATTCTGAATATTGCAGGTAGTCCTCATTTACTGATTAAAAAAAAATAACTTCACAACCAATCCTTGAATTTACTATCTTTGCAGGTCTGTAAAGAAAAGGAAAATTGAAGTAAGATCAGAAGCACTTAGGGTTTCTTTAGGGACCACTTTGGTTAACAATTGAGTTGCTGGTCCCATTTGTTCTTGCTAAATAAGGACTACCTGTATTTAATCCTCATAAATGCAATGGAGGGAAGATGTATTGGAACCTACCGGATGAAGAACATGAAGATAGGAGGGGTCTGATGTGTAAATAAACATTCTGATCCTGAACTTCTGAAATTTTAAAAAGATCTTATTTTAATGAAAAGGGGAGGGACACCATTCAAATCCTAATTTTTGAAGCCAAACAGCATGAGCTTGCATCGGATCAAGATCATGTACAGTTCTGTAAACAAAATAAATAAAAAGATGATGCTGGTTAATAAAATATTTTTTCATACTGCAACATTGCATATTGAATGACTGTTTATGACATACCAAGCACTGGTGTTACTTGCTTGCTCAGGCTCCAGTTCAAAGGCCAACAGGATGCAGAGGAACCTCTGACAACGTTCAGAGGCAAAGATATGACACAGTTATAAACAGGGTGAAAACTTTTTTTTACAGTTCTGTAACACAGATTTGCCAAGTCTTTCTAAATTGGAATATTCTGAGTTGAAAGCTTTGCTTCCTTACATTTATCAGAAGCTGAGTTTGAGGACCCTAATTTAAAATTTTAAAAAAACCCTTCTCCTTATAAGTATGATTCTTCTTTTCCCAGTCACCCCCTAGATCAGGGGTGTCAAACTCAATTTCATTGAGGGCCACATCAGGACTGTGTTTGACCTTGGGGGGAGCAGGAGGTGTGGCCAGGGGGCGTGGCCAGCATGATGTCACTTGTGTTGATGTGCCTGTGGCCCGAGTGCTCTGCCAGCGAAAACGGAGTTTGGGGGGAGGGGCATGCGGCCCTCCTGAGCTCCATTTTCACAGAGGCACCATGGGCTGGACCGTCACTGTTTCCAGGGTGGCTCCATGGGTCAGATCTAAGCACCCCATGGGCCGGATCCGGCCCACGGGCCTTGAATTTGCTCTGGATATTTCAGAAAGCATAGCCAACATGATCAGCCATTCATGGCAAATAAATCCATTCCAAATTTCCCCGTGCACTTAAAGTATACCAATGATTAGCACATGCATCGTGATTGAGTTATGGCCATTAACATCTTGATGCTGTTGCTGAAGCTTTGACTGTCCCCTGAACAGTGAGCAGCATTGAGCAGTCAAGTCCAATACTGAATGTACAGGGGGTCACCTCTGCGATATACCATTTTGGCAACGGCTTTGTTGTCATATCAGAAAATGCAATCTCCCCAATTGTCTGTGGATATCATTACAGCATTACAATGATACAAAAAAACAAGCATCATTGTTTATTTAACCAGCAGGTCTTTTCTGATTCTGTAATGGAGTAACTGAAGAGACATCAGCACCACACAGTATATATCATATTTACTAATTAAGTTACCTGTGCATTTGAGATACAGTGTCCCCTGCCTTCCCCTCCGCATGGCTTCCTGGCATATCCTTTTTGAGATGCATCTTTTGCTGTCAGTGACAGAATATATGTGGGTGACTGGGTAGGCACGTTCAAAAGCCTGGTGGCTCAGTGGCTGCCCTTGTCATCAAAGGCAGCTTCATTTTTCATTATTACCTGTTGTTGTGCAAATTAATTCAAGAACAGTTTCAGTTATTTTCTGAATGGATAAATTCATGATTGCATGTTCAAAATGTATATGTTCTTCTGCTTTTATAGTGCTTCTATCACAGCCCTTTCAGAAGCATATTATCTTCTGCCTGCTCCAACTAATTGTTTCTAGCGTTATCGACATACAGTATGTGTGATCTTTGGTCTCATCATACTGTTGCCTGGATATCGGTTAGTGACAACTGAATAAAATTTTGGGAAATGCTATATTTGAATGCTACCCATCCAACCAAATCTAGCAGATTGGGGATGTTGCAGATCCTGTCAATCAAAGAGGGTCAGCTGGTAGAATATGGGCTTTTTCTGCAGTGCCCCCTGCTCTATGGAACATCCTCCCTTCAGAAATTAGAATGGCCCCAACTCTGTTTTAATAAGGCCCTGAAAACCTGACTATGTTCCAGTGCTAGGGCTCTGAATGTGTTAAGGGCCCCATTTCCTGACTGTGGCGCTAATTGACCAAGTATCTCATCTGCTGTATACTATATTGTTGTCTCTATTGTTTTTATTGTTTAAAATGTTTTTAGTATTTTGATTGTAATATATTTTTTGAATTGTAAGTGGCCCAGAGTCATTCTGGCCAAAAGAATCCTCTGCAACATTTTAGTTTTTAGATTATAGATTTTAATAGAAAATGTTAATTCGTGTATTAAAATGCTTATTTTATATGTATTAATATTCTATTTTCTATATGAATTGTTGCTGACATCTATTACATTTTAACGCTAATTATTAGTTTTTAATTCTTTTTTAGTAATAATTTAGGTCATATTCATAACCAATTAAATTAAAATAGCAGTATGTTGTTTTATCACAGGACATATTTTTAAAACAACTTTCATCCTCTTGAAACTTCAGGTGGAAAAATTACCTTATGAAGCTTTTACATAACTCGGGTACATTCAGTGTAACTAGGTACTGCTTGTTTACAATGTCCATGCTCTTTTGGGAAGTCTTTCTTAACCGTGTAGGCCTATTTTGAGTTTTTGAGAAAGAATTCTTTCATGGTTATAGGATATAAGAGAGCCAGTCTGGTGTAGTGGTTGAAACTGGGAAACTATGAATTTTATTCCTATCTTTTGCACAGAGACAGCTGGGGTGATCTGGCTGGATGGATGATATAATGCATGAACAAAGAATTCACTTCAGACTATTAAAGCAGCTACATCCTTTGAAAAAACTCAATCAGAAAAGCAGATACAACTGCTTTAGTAGCTGTCTTCAGTAGTTGAGCATGCATACAGTAGTATACATGCAGGGAGAGGCAGTATTTCCATTCAGCAGAGCAAAAGAGCTAGGTGGGCTCCTGCAGATGGAGATGACTAGGGAAAGAACTGGGAGAGCTGTACAAACCTTTGAACATATTAAATAGCAGTGCTTCCATCACACTGATGGACTTTGTGAAGGTCTTTGGAAAACTTTGCCCATGAAAAGTGCAAATCTCTAAGTCCTCAAAAAGCTCCCACCTCAAAAACAGTCATTTGGAGTGTTCCAAGAGTCAAACAGATTCTGTTTGTTTTGAATGAGAAACAAAACTCACAATTTAGTTCCAAACCTGGATTAAAAAATGTGGCTATTACAAGATGAATACTTTTGAGAGACTGTTCCAAACATGCAGCCAGACTGTTTTAAATGTATCTTATCTTTGAAGGAGCTGTGCATTTTTTCCCATTTCCATTTTCCTTTGACTGTCAGGTTTTAGCAGGCACATTTTAAGCTGATTTGGATATTTTTAACCATTGTTATTTCCCAAAAAAAAAATTTTATTTGCATTTATATCCCGCCCTTCTCCGAAGACTCAGGGCGGCTTACATTATGTTAGCAATAGTCTTCATTCTATTTGTATATTTAATACAAAGTCAACTTATTGCCCCCAACAATCTGGGTCCTCATTTTACCTACCTTATAAAGGATGGAAGGCTGAGTCAACCTTGGGCCTGGTGGGACTAGAACCTGCAGTAATTGCAGGCAGCTGCTGTTAATAACAGACTGCATTAGCAGCCTGAGCCACAGAGGCTGCTAATCAGAGTACAAGGTACATATTACTCAGCCCCCAAAATCATGGATGAAGGAGAGGCTGAGTAATATGTACCTTCGTACTCTGAGGGGTTTGGTTTGGACAATCAAAGGTTCAAAATCAAAGAGCATGTATACATTTCTATACGAAAGAGGTTTCTATATGATATAATATTTCCTTGAAAAGCTGCCTGTGGACCACTTTCAGTTCGCATACTATAACTTGTGTTGTTATTTGATTCATGAATACTTCCTTCTGATTCTTTGCAATTCTGATATAAACATGGCAATGTAGTTAAATCTATACCACACATCTGAGTGCTCCATCAGTCATATTATGGAAGACCCTATAGCTGACTGCAGCCATGCTCTTAATAATTAGGCTTTCTATTTGCTAGAACCTACATAATTTGTTATCTATGGCTAATTATCCTTTGTTGTGTCAGGGTGCTAATTTTTATAGCTAGGTGTGAAGAAAAAAAATTGGGGCGGATTTGAATAAAATCCTTTCTGGAGAAACTTCATAGCCACTTAGAAAAAATGATGCATGGCAAAAGAACAAGAACAGTTATGGAAAGAAGCAATTTGCTGGCCAATTTATCTTTGGGATTGCCAAGCAAGGGAATCTAGATTTAAACTAGAAGAGAGAGACATTCAAGGTTTCCAGAATTGCAAGGATGCCTGTATTGTTTTTCTTTTCACTCTCATTAATTTAAATAGAAATATAATATATTTCATCACAGTGGAAACAACTGCAGTCAGGGAACCTCTGGGCCAGGTCAATCTGCTACCTAGAAGTTAAATGATGATGGGCAAATTTAAGATTCCTTGAGACTCTGACCACTTAATTATCTTTATTTGTAAAGAAGATTCTCATATGTCAACTCCTTAGGACGGGAGTGTCAAACTCACGGCCCGTGGCCCAAATGCATCAAGCACTGGCCATACCCACCCCAGTTTAGCAAAGGGGGGAGAAATCATGATTCGTCACATGCCAACAATGTGCCAACCATGGGTTTGACACCCCTGCCTTAGGAAATAACTGTGCCTGATCTAAAACAGGACTTTTGGTCTTTACACCAAAGTTCCTAATTAGTTCTTCAGTTGCAGGTAAACTCATGTGGGCTATATTCTCAAGAGGTCACCTAGAGCAGTGTTTCATGACCTTGGTAACTTTAAGATAGGTGGACTTCATCCCTAGAATTCCCTAGCTGAATTCTCAGCATTCTGGCTGGGGAATTCTGGGAGTTGAAGTCCATACATCTTAAAGATGCCAAGATTGAGAGACCGTGACCCAGAGCACTACTTGCACGTATTAACTGCACTTTAATATGTATTCCATGTCCATTAATTAGCAATTAATCTCACTTCAGCTTTGAAGATAGGTTGAAATCTATTTCCTGCATGCAAAATCAATGTACATGTCATAACGAACCTCAGATTTAGCATATTATTTGCCAATAAAGAATTTTTATTCACTCTGGGGAATTTGGAAATGTCTAATGACAAACTTAACATTGTTCAATAGTTTTAAATGGCTCATGAAATGATAACAGCATTTTAGAGGCACATGGCTATTCTCAAAAAAATACACTTAAGCCAAATTCTCTAGTGCTACATTAGTCACTTTGTAGGGCCTTTCTATATCCACCTGGATCAGTTTATTTCTTTGCAACAGCCATATTGATATAAATTAGCTTTTACCATCATCATCGTCATCACCAACAACTTCATCTGAAGAGATACCAGTTAAAAATTTGCCCATGGCAAGAGGATTACTGTCAGGCAACACAAGGCACCAATTGATAGAATAGTCATTCTGTTTAAAGTGAGTTTTATAATTTTTACATCCTTTACTTTTTTGAACATTTTGTCCCTGTAAAAAGTATATCTGTGGTAAATTTCATCAATAGCTTCCACAATTTTGAAGACTTCTCTTAAGTCACCTCCTTGCCTGTTATTTTCCAGGGAGAATAAGCTCTACTCCCTTAACCTTTCTTCATAACTTAGATTTTAGAGACCTGATATTATCTCGCTTGCCCTGTGTTACCTCCCTTGCAAAGCAATCATATCCATCCTCTGTTTGAGTGACCACCCTGCAGAGAGGTCCAGATATGTTCCCGCTAATAAGGTTCTTAAGCAGAACCCCTCTCACCCTTCGGTTAGCATCGTATCCCCCTGCTAATACAACTCCAGATCACATTGCCTTCCTTTCGGTTGCTGTGCACCGGGCTGATGGTTTTAATGATTTTTCTACAATAACTCCCCAAAGCAGGCAGCTACAATGGATTTGCCACTAGGGAAAGGACAGGGCTGTTTCAGAACGAGGGAATTTGTACTGAGTAATCCTGGGAATAAAAGCAATGTGGCAGTCAAACCGCCCCCCCGCCCCAAATCCCAATCAGCTGGAGTTGCTGATGGTCGCAAGAGCCGGATGTCTAACAAGAGAACCTCACTCCCTCTAAGCTGAGACTCTTGGAAGCAGTTCAACGTGTTTAGCTCATCAGTGCATGATGATGACAGGAGAAAAACAAGGACCTGTCACTTACACTGTTTTTGCGGTTGAAATCAAGCAAGGATCCCTTCCCAAGGCGGTGCCTCTCTTTGAGATTCAAGGGAGTGAAAAGCTTTTAAAAAAAAATAGCACAAGAGCTATTGAGTATGCTAAATGGCGAACGCATTCAGCCAGTGATGGATGCTACAACCCCAAATACCAGGCGGAAGTCCCACAGAACTTCATGGGTCTGGCCTCTGAGTAGACATGGGATGAAGGGAGGTATGAAAGGCACTGGTAGCTGCCAGCTTTCCTGGCTAGGATTGAACACCATCCAGGATGTCTATGGAGATTCTCAATCATCCAGGTCATGGTTATCCCAAGGGTGCTTTTCAAAAAGCAATTGGACTTCCTTGGTGGTTTTTGTTGTGCCTCGCCCTCCCTCCTCTCCTCAGCCGGGCCCCTCCCGTCTCCTCCCGGGCCTGCTATCAGATTCGGAGTCTGATAATGAAGATGAACGGCCTGTCATGCCTCCAGCCCCCAGCTCTGGCCCCATGGCAGACAGGATGTCAGGAATGAACAAACAAACCTCACTCCTACAGCATGTGAGCAGGGAGCCAGCCATGTGCTGGAATTACGACAATAAGTAGACAAATATTGACACTACTCCAACTCACTGCTTAGTGGAGCATAAGAGGGATGGTGGATGAAGGAGTGCCTGGAGTCTCCCAACTCTTACCACACACCTCCAACAGAGTAGCACGTGGTAAGTGACACTGGGTGGTAGGGGAAAAGATGGTAAGGAATCCAGCAGTTATTACCCTAAGATTATCCTATATTCATAATATGAGAGAAGCAGTAGATCTTGTAGATGAAGTGAAGTAAAGGGAAGCTGTGAGGGCAGTACAATTTATGTTGGTACATTTTCCTCCCTGCTCAAGGATGGGAGAAAGAGCACTTTGACTTACAGAAAACTCAAAAACAATAGGAATTCCAGAAGACACTTTTTGAATATCTAAGTCCAATTGTTTAGTGTTTCCCTAAAAAAAAAACAAAAAAAACCTTTCTGCCTCTGACAATAATATGAGATACAAAATTATAACTCAATATTGGAATTCATTTCCAATGTCTTTTATTCTTAAAAAAAAGTAGAGGGTTGTAGGCATCAAATTAATGTTGTCCCAGATTCTATGTTACTATTTCTCAATTTTTCAGAATACTGGAGAATTTCTTTCAGGCTCTCCTTGTTATTTTATCTTTGGTAGAGCATGCTCCTTGTGGTGGTGTTTTCGGTTGCACATTTTTCCTTCAGCTTGAAATCTTCCTGATTTATGCTTCCTTATCTGTAAAAATCTGGAAAGAGCTTCCTTATGACTGTCTGGACTGTTTAGTATAACTTATAAAGTCCTTATTGTATCAATTTGTATACTACAACACATCTGCATCAGTGGCAGGTTTCAACATTTTTTACTACCAGTAAAAAACCATACCTGTGGGCATGGCTTGGTAGGCATGGCATGGCTTGGTGGGCGTGGCTTGGTGGGCATGGCAGGGGAAGGTTACTGCATAATCCCCATTTCCTCCCCATCATCTGGGACTCAGGAGGCAGAGAATAGATGTGGGTGGGGCCAGTCAGAATTTTTACTACTGGTTCTCCAAACTACTCAAAATTTCTGCTACCAGTTTTCCAGAACTGGTCAGAACCTGCTGAAACCCACCTCTGATCTGCATACCGTGTGTCTAATAACATAAGCAAAAAGGTCAAAATTAGAGAAGGGATAATCTTTTTTCTTACAAGGTGCCCCAGGATGGAGGGGATACTTCTTAGAGTTTCTCCTCCACTGGTGGAATGGTTTGGAAACAGACATGAGGGGAATGGATTTTATAGGAAAAGATTCCATTTGGAAAATAAGTGTAGGAAAACCACCCTCAAACTCAGGGCTGACTGACTCTAAAGTTATAGCTGACTGTCTAAAGGTGGAAACGCCTGTGGTCTGCAGGCCATATGTAGCTTAATCTTTCCATCTGCAACTCTTAGATCTCTCCCACAAGCAATTCAGGGCTTTCTACATTTTGAAGGGTGAAAAAAAGCTTTCAAAGGGGGAAAATGGGTAGCTCCAGCTTTTCAGAGATTAAAGGAATCCATCCCCGCCCCCCCCACCCGCCCCCCCCCCACCCGGTCAAAATATCATCCTGCCAAAAACTTTTAAAAGGTTGATTTTTCCCATTAGAGGAATTAAGGAGCAAAATGAAACATTTAAGCTTCTCAAGAAGAGATAAACAGAGGTCACTATTTCTGCTCCATCTATTATAATGATTAGTAACACTTCCTTTAGCCCCAAGACAAGGCATAAAAATAGCGTAGTCTCCAAAGTTGCATAGCACTTAAAAAAAGCAATGCGCTTTAACCAGTGGTGGGTTACTACCAGTTCACCCCATTTCAGGCCAACCGGTAGCAGTGGCGGGAGGCTCCACCCACCCACCCACCCAGACGTCATCAAATACGCTCTGCGCATGCAAATTGGTAGCAAAGGTAAGTGAAACCCACCAGTGGCTTTAACCACATTAAAAGGGGGAGAAAAGTATGAAAATGAGTACTGAATGAGTAGTAATGGTAATACTTGCAAGTATTCAAGTACAAATTCATTCAATGAACTGTGACCAAAATAGAGAGGCTGACAGAGGGCAAAACTGCTGATGGCTGCCTGCATTGCTGAGGTGCTGGTGTCTTAACTTGGAGAAGATGTTTCTATCATTGAGTTTGGAGCAGGTCAATTTGTCCACATATGTCAGAAGATATATATAGGGATATCTTCTTCTCTACTATGTAACAAACCCATAACAATACTTATTTGGAAGATAAACATAACCTATTTATCTTATACACAGACTCCTAGCAATCTCTGAAAAACCACTCTTTAAGAACAGATCTGCTGGTCTTCCATAGTTTCATGTTCAGAAGGCTCCTATTCTTCCAGCCTTCTAGAAAATGTTTGTGACTTGACTTTTCCTCCAAGTGCTCAGATAGGGTGAGGTGAATGAGAGGATTTAATGATGAACTGCATGTGAAAGAGTAATTTAATGCCAGTTTTTGATGTCATGGTTTTAATAAATATGTGTATTACATTGTTATATTGTTGTTGATGTTTTAATTGTGGACTGGGAACCGCCCAGAATTGGATTAAAGATGAGTGACTATATAAATGTTCTAAAGAAATAAATGTGCACAAGGAGCCCATACAATGGCTAACTAGTGTCTTCTGAAGCACTTGTGAGGCAGATGCCCTTGTATGTACCAGGAGTCTAGTTTCTCTTCCATCTAAAGCCAGAATGACTAAATAGGACAGAGCCCAATGACTGTAGAGTGAGGAAGTATGACTGCAACCAAAGTGACCAATGGGAACAGATCAACATCACCAGCAGCATCACAAATACCTTGCAGGTTGTTTATTTGGTAGGATTTGTATCACAAGAAGGAAAGAATAACCGTAGCAGCAGAACAGCTAAAAACAACCTCAGAATGTTTCTGCAGTTCACGGTCAATGAGACCATGTCACAAGGACAGTGAGTTGTCATCATGCTGCAATAAATGGAACATTAGGAGGACTCTAAGAATCAGGTTATCTAGGAAAATGGTGTATTCTTCACGGACTCTGAAGAGCACAATGCTACACACACCTGTCCAGAAAGAAGGCTCAGGTACATTTTATAAAATATTGTCAGGTAAGATTATAAGTGATTTCCAATTTAATGAAGCAGAAATAGATAAGAGACTTGCAGAAGTAGCATAAAGGAAAACAAAAATGTAGATTTCTTGCACCATTTGCTTCTGGCAATAAATGCAAAGAATAGTCATTCATTCAATACATTCACCTTTATTGAATTGACTGAATTAATCTTTTATGTGAAGATGTATTACTGTATGTTTCATATATACTCAATGCTGTGCTTAAAAACAAAGCAATGGTAATAAACGTTCTTTGAATTTCATGGGTTTAAAAGTACCTGCTCTGTACATTTCCTTCTGTTTATATAAAGCAGTTCTCTGAAGTTGCCTGAAAACTTTTAAACCCACAATTAATTCTAAGATATGCCAATTCACATTTCACTGACTACCATGTAACAGAACATACACCAGTTTGCTTACACAAGTGAATATTTAATTTAAATGCATCCTGACATAATGCAAATATAACCATTAAAGTCCTGTCCTCAACAGTGGTTAGGCTTCAGATATTTTGCATCATGGCAGAACTGGGGGGGAAAAAAGGTTATACATCCCAGCTGTAGTTACATGACAGCAATTATTATGGAAAATTCAGAAGGGAGCAATGTGTGTATGTGGTTGAAATAGTATTTGTGTTTGTCACATAAAAAATGAACAGACAAATTATCCACTGTCAGTGAATCCAGTAGGAATTAACCACACCTATATTCCATAGAAATTAAGGAACTAGCCATAGAATTTTATTCTTTTGCATTGATGGAACTTATTACTAAAGTAAACCAGTCAGATCCTACAGCTTATAAAAAATCAGGAAAGGTTCAATAATAGGGCTCTGCAGATTTTTGAGGAGATTCCACAAAATGTCACGCGAAGCTTAATCCCCTGTGGTCTCCTTGCTTCCGAAAACAAAACAGCCTTGTTGCTTTGCTTCATCCTATTCTAGTTCTGCTGGAAAGGCTGTAAGACAATGTGGCAATCCACAACTGCAGGGGGAAAAGTTAGGTACCCTCACCTTATAGTGGAGATAGCCTATTAACTTCATGTGATTAAGATTAATTAAGGCAATCAAAAGAACAGACAACTTCTCAGCTTGCGTGCAATCTTGGAGTTATAGAACTAAATGCCTATGGAGATTCTCAGTCATTCAGGTCAAGGCTGTGCCAAAGGTGCTTTTTGCTTCTTATCCAAGAAACTTCTTGGGTGAGAAGAAGTGAAACGTCTTCAAAGAAAAACCAGAAAGTTTGGTTGCCTCTTGAAAAAGCACCTTTGGGAGTTCAGAGCATGCTGTAGGATTAAGGCAGCCTTGGTCAGCCTGTAGATGGTCTGCAGAATGACTGATTGTGACTCTGTTGGTTCTTTTTGACATCTTAGTAGTTTTCAGAACTACATCAGGATAAAATATCCTTCTGGCTTTGATATCCCAATCTAGTTCTCAGGAACATTTTCAGGTAATGGTGCATTTTTTTCTGAATTTCTGCCTGCAGTTGGTAGTGATGATGGGGGATCAAAAACATGAAACTAAATTAAAACCGTCAATGCTTATGGTGAGGTATCAAAGTTCCAGACATGTGATAGATTTCCTAGTTTAAAGGGATGCATATCTTCCCAGACGGAACAGGTTAGGGGGTATTTCTAGATCTGACTCTTTCTCAGTTTCCCAGGTATGACAAAAGCCAAAGATGCCTTACTGTTACATATATCAGTTCATCTGAGCTGAATGTCCTTTCAGGAAGAAAGTGATTGATGGTGAAAGCACTGGTAATCTCCAAGCTTCTGTTCTCATATAATTTATATTGGGCTTATTTTTCTTTGGTGATTCAGTTGATACCCAATTCAATGGCCAGATTGCTCCTCAGAAGACCTCAGTGAGACCACATTATTGTGCTAAAAGTATTATGTGAAATATTTCTGCACGAAACACAAAAGTGCCGAATTGGAAGCCTTGTATCCAGAACTTTTTAAGAAACCACCTCCCATCTAGACCTCTTCTTTGAAGGCACTTGGGAAAGTTCTCCTACAGCTTTTAGGCATTCACTTCTCAGGAGCCTAAGACTAAGCTTTTTCAATATCTTGTCCAGTTTTTGGAATACTCTCTGCTAAATCGAGGGATGTAAAAATAGACTGTTTTAAATAGGCTGTTGAATGTTCATTTTACTTGCTTTAATTTTCCAGAATTCCCCCCCCCAACATTAATTTTCAACCAGATTGCATTACCTGAGCCAATGCCTGTGTATAATCAGTGTGTAGCGAAAAGAATTTGATAATCAGAGGAATAGTCATAAATAAAATCAGTACTATAAATACACATTTAAAATAAAATCATCTTTTATTTAAAAAGAAGTAATCCTCCCCTTACTGTATGTAACCAGTAATTTAGTCCTATAGTTTGCTAAAATTAGCCAGTGTATCCTACATTCTATCGTTGTGTAGATGCATTTTCAGTTTGGCAAATGAGACAGATTTGTTATTTAAGAAATTGCAGGCTTCCCTCTGAGATGATACCACATGTTAATTTTATTTATTATTATTATTATTTATTTTTATTTGTCACAACAGTATATATAAGCATAAGCATGAAATAACTATACGATATATAAGCATATATATGAGCATAAGTATGCAATAACTATATGAAATTGGATACAATCAAAGGGAACATTAGGACAGGAACGGTAGGCACGTAGGTGCTCTTATGTACGCCCCTTATAGACCTCTTAGGAATGGTGTGAGGTCAATAGTAGATAGTTTTGGGTTAAAGCTTTGGGGAGTCAGGTAGTGCACTTGTTACTTTTAATCTGTCTGGTTTATAAAATTGAAAGCATGCGTTCAGATACTGTTGTCAGGACTGTGTTTACTTGAAAAGGAGTAAAATTGCATTTAAAATTTGCAGCTATATGGGTGACTTATGAATGGAAGTACAATAAAAGTCTGTTTCAATTCTCCTTTTTATTGTGGGGAGAATGGGTTAGAGGAGATGGGGCATGCATGCATAGGAATAATTAGCTGTTACAGTTAAGTTTCACTTGACTTCATGTTTTGTTTTGTTTTGTTTTTACATCTAGCTGTATGAGCTGTTAGAGTAATAGAGATGAAGAAGACAAGATTCTATAGGTTTTCTTAGAATTGGTACTATTTCCAGTTCTATATACGGTAGTTCTAAACCTCAGTGCTCTCCTCAATCCACTAGGCCCCGAACTCCATAGAATTTAGCCACATAAATCCTTGCAGTGCTACTCCCAACATATTTAGTCACTTTTCCATTGTCTCAATGTTTCAGGAAATTATGAGGTAAACATTATTTATTCCTTTGCATTACAATGGCAAATACATACTACATCAGTTTGTTTGTTCTTATGGCTTTGATGAGCCAATTATTCATTAAGTTGTACTATTGGAGGCTCTTAAATGAAAAATCTGGGTCAAACCAAGATATGGGGGAAGGGAGAAACTTTCCAAGGTAAGTAGAAAATTACTCCTCCATATACTGTATCTGCCATTGTTTATATGCTTAGAGAGAAGAGACTGAAGAGGCAGCAGTCTAGAATCTCTGGAGGTTGTTACATGGTCTCCTTGTGGGACATAGATCTTGCTGGATTCCCAGTGATGTTGACTGAACCTTGATGTTAAGGATAATTTAATTAAATTTTCAAGAATAATTTTGCAATTGTGCCTTTAGTAGGCCCATTTAAGGTGGCTTGGCTTTCCTCAGTGAGGCATATTGGAAGACGGAGATAAACAATTATCCTTAATGAAGTGTTTTGCTTCACCTCTGTATATGGAGTGTCAGGAAAATGCATGCATTGCGCGTGTGTTGGAGTCCGTTTTGGCATTTTTAGCAATGGATCTGGTTTATCAGAAATAATAGATTAATGATGAATTAGATGTCTGTAAAGGAGGGGAAATGGCATTACAGCTAGGAAATGCTGGCTGGAGAATAGTAGCTGGCCAGTGAAATCTCTACAGATCAAGGAGAGATTCAGGAAGATAAGCCCATTTTACTACAGTCGTTCCTTGGGAGTGAGTTGCAGGAATGAAACTTTTGGATTTGGCTCCGGAGTCAAGCAGGTTGGAGTTGCAGAATTCCATCTTCACTCATAACTGCAATAGCAACAGCACTTAGATTTATATACCACTTTACAGTGCTTTACAGCCCTCTCCAAGCGGATTGCCGTGATCCCCACTGCCTGGAATGGGCCAAAAACGGGCCACACAGAGGCCGAAAATGGGGCATGCAGAGGCAGAGATAGGTGGCAGCGGCAATGGGTGGCGATGGCGGCAATCCCCACAGCCTGTAACAGCTGATCGGTGGTATTCCGGGAGGCCGATCCAACCGCTAATCAGTTGGTTGTGCTAAATCAGGCGGTGCTGAAGCTTCCCAGATTGCTGGGAGGCAGAGGCCGAAGGGTGGGGGCTGGTGGGTGGCCAGGTCTTCGGCAACATGCGCTCTATAAAACGCACAGACATTTCCACTCACTTTTTGGGGGGAGAGGGAATGCATCTTATAGTCTGAAAAATATGGCAATCTAAAATATAGATTAAATAAAATAAACTCTTGATAATGAGAGCTATAAAGGGACAAATGGGACAGTAACTTATTTGATTTTTACTATTTTTATTTTGGGTGAAACTTTGTATAGTTTCAATTAAACTAGTCAAATGGATCAGACCTCTGTAGGAATGCTTTCTGTTTACATCTAAGCATGCAAGTAATTGGTCAATCGTACAAAACGAAAAATAAGATAACAAGAGTCAAAATGTGATTGTCAGGGTTCATGTGTTGCCAAGGAGATGTGGAATTTGAAACTGTGGAATGTGTTATGAGATATAATAATGTTAAAGGCATAAAAGATAAAAGAGATAAAAGAGAAGAAGAAGAAAAGGTGGAAGTTCATTTTTTTTTATTTCCCCTCGCCTGTGTTAATTCTGCCTTTGAACTATCATAGTAAAATGACAACAACAAGAAAATCCTCAGGGATGGAAGGCAGGAGGGGTTTGTTAGAACAACCTGCAGAGAAAGCAATGACAATAGATTTGCTTCAAAAAAAATGTAGTAAGTTAGAACCTTTGGATAATAAGTTGACAGCTTTTGAAAAAAAAAATGAAAAATGTGTAAATATGAGAGAAGAGGTAAAAGAAGTTAGAAAAGTGTAAAGTTCTCTAAAACAAATGACTGGGAAAGTTAAAAAAAATTAATGAGAAAGTGGACATTTTGAAGAGCAAGACAGAAATTATGGATGGAGACTTAGAAAGAGAATTAAAAATTTGGCCTGGTTGGAATTAAGAGAGAAGAAGAGATTTGAAGTTGATATTTAAAATAATTCCCGAGACTTCAAATTTAAAGCAATTCCTAAGAACTCAGATGAAGATATTGGAGAAAGGATTATTAAAGTTTAGCAAACATTTCAGATTGGGAAGAGAAGGAAACGAAGGCAGAAATCATAAGTTTCTAGATTTTAATGTCCATTTAAAAGCAATCAGAAAGGTATTTCAAAACCACATGTGATTTGGCATAGTATTCTTCTGATGAAGAAAGAAAAGGCAAGTATGCAGAAGCCCTTATAAATTGAGCATGTCTTTAGGTTTTGGCTCTTGCTAAACGTACTTCTGATTATCAGCACTGTCACTAACACCATCATCTCGTTGCCTTCTATGTCCACAGCATTTTATTGGATTGCAAAGAGACTCATCCCTTGTCTAAGGACTTTGCATTCCCAAGATTTCATTTGGAAAACAACAGTGGTTCCCAAAGACACGACTGTACATCTGCTTTTATTTCAGCCTTAAACCAAATCTCCTGGAAACCACTGGGATTTATCATCACTAGGGTTAGGATCAGGCTGCATATTTGTATATGGGGCCTAGCAACATAAAGACGATGCTTCCTGCAATCCATTTCAGTTCTGAAGGCATTTATTTCATAAATGTCTTCAGCTTTCCCTGCTGTGTCAGACTTCCTAACTGGGTTCATTTGATTTGTCTGAGAACTTGGCGGCTGTTGTCATTGCAATTGGCTAGTGGCCCTCCTGCCCACTTGCTCCTGACCAGGCATTAAACCTTGACTGTAGGGGTCTCATCACAGATGAACTGTCAGATCATGACTACGTTTGATGCAGTATAATCTGTCTTGAAATTAGAATTGGCCCAGCCAGGCTTGGTTTCCTCACAGGCTGCTGCAACTAATGCACTCTTTGAATATGCATTCATGGAGCTCTGCCTTCATTGGGAACCCAGGGGGAGTACAAGTTAAGAGCAGATTTTCTGAATTAGCATGTCGAGAGGGAAGGGCCCTTCATTTTGGCTTCCGCAGATGCCTCTCCCGCCGGTTCATTACAATTGCATTTCATCAGCTTTATGATGTCCACATGTCAACTGAGTGTGAGGATTTTGCACACAACAGAGCCTCAGGGAAAACGACTTCACCAGCTAATCAGCTGATTATCATACCTCAAATGGGTTGCAGTGTGCGGGCTCCAAAAAGTGAGAGCAGAATTGAAGATTAAGACAGAAAACAGGGGAGAGAGAAAGAGAGAAGAAGAGATTTGAAGTTGATATTTAAAATAATTCCCGAGACTTCAAATTTAAAGCAATTCCTAAGAACTCAGATGAAGATATTGGAGAAAGGATTATTAAAGTTTAGCGAACATTTCGGATTGGGAAGAGAAGGAAACGAAGGCAGAAATCGTAAGTTTCTAGATTTTAATGTCCATTTAAAAGCAATCAGAAAGGTATTTCAAAACCACATGTGATTTGGCATAGTATTCTTCTGATGAAGAAAGAAAAGGCAAGTATGCAGAAGCCCTTATAAATTGAGCATGTCTTTAGGTTTTGGCTCTTGCTAAACGTACTTCTGATTATCAGCACTGTCACTAACACCATCATCTCGTTGCCTTCTATGTCCACAGCATTTTATTGGATTGCAAAGAGACTCATCCCTTGTCTAAGGACTTTGCATTCCCAAGATTTCATTTGGAAAACAACAGTGGTTCCCAAAGACAGCCTTAAACCAAATCTCTTGGAAACCACTGGGATTTATCATCACTAGGGTTAGGATCAGGCTGCATATTTGTATATGGGGCCTAGCAACATAAAGACGATGCTTCCTGCAATCCATTTCAGTTCTGAAGGCATTTATTTCATAAATGTCTTCAGCTTTCCCTGCTGTGTCAGACTTCCTAACTGGGTTCATTTGATTTGTCTGAGAACTTGGCGGCTGTTGTCATTGCAATTGGCTAGTGGCCCTCCTGCCCACTTGCTCCTGACCAGGCATTAAACCTTGACTGTAGGGGTCTCATCACAGATGAACTGTCAGATCATGACTACGTTTGATGCAGTATAATCTGTCTTGAAATTAGAATTGGCCCAGCCAGGCTTGGTTTCCTCACAGGCTGCTGCAACTAATGCACTCTTTGAATATGCATTCATGGAGCTCTGCCTTCATTGGGAACCCAGGGGGAGTACAAGTTAAGAGCAGATTTTCTGAATTAGCATGTCGAGAGGGAAGGGCCCTTCATTTTGGCTTCCGCAGATGCCTCTCCCGCCGGTTCATTACAATTGCATTTCATCAGCTTTATGATGTCCACATGTCAACTGAGTGTGAGGATTTTGCACACAACAGAGCCTCAGGGAAAACGACTTCACCAGCTAATCAGCTGATTATCATACCTCAAATGGGTTGCAGTGTGCGGGCTCCAAAAAGTGAGAGCAGAATTGAAGATTAAGACAGAAAACAGGGGAGAGAGAAAGAGAGAGAGAGAAAGAGCGGGAGCGACCTTCCCATTCCGGTTTTTAAGAGACATTGAAGTGGAATTTGTTAAAGACAACACACATAGCCAGGACCTCTGCTTTTAAAGCAACCCCAAACCAATGGACCCAAATCACAGAGGCTTTCATCTAAAAGAGTGGGAGGGCAAAAGGTTAATGAACTTTATTAGTGGCTTGTTTATGCCCAGCTGTAGGAAGTGCAGAACTACAGAAACTTGGTACCACTATACATTATTGGGAATACTTTGTCTAAATTATCCCAGCTGAATAACTGAGTGGGCTTCCAAAGAAGTAGGATCAGCGGTAAAATCCGGCCAGATCTATCCGGCTCGTGCAAACGGTAGGGCTGGCAGCAGGAGGCTCCGCCCACCTGCCAAGACATCATTATGCCCCATTTTTTAACCATCTGCGCCTGCGCAGAAGGGTCCGCACATGCATAGAAGAGGCCTGCGCGCTCACATTTCCGAAGCCGTAGCGAACGTAAGTGCATTTCACCACTGAGTAGGATTATATACTCTCCAGCTCACAGAGAGTCCTTCCCATCTCCCACTCATCAGGGGATGGTGGATGATCTGAAAATAGTCCATCTTGCATAATCTACCATCAGTGCAGTGATAAACCTAGCAATAATACTATATTATACACTGTTTTATATTTCAGTGTTTTATTGTACACTACTCAGAGTCCAGCTTTGAAGGAGATGGGCAGTTCAGAAACGTGAAGTTTAAATAAATAATATTTAAAAATAACTATGCAAGTCTAAAAATATGGAGTGGTTGTTGTAGCATACCAAAATGGATTTCTTCAGACTGATGGTGGCTAAGAGAAAAGAAAGGCCACGCAGGGAAAGCATAAGAACAATATCTCCTCCTCCTCCTCCTCCTCTTTCTCCTCCTTCACCTTCTCCTCCTCCTCCTTCTTCACTCTCTCCTTCACCTTCTCCTCTTCCTCCTTCACTTCTTTCTGAAATTTATCAAAATTTACCTTTCTCAAATCTATCTCAAATGCAGTTAGAGCAGAAGCTTTCTTTTGCTCTGCAGAGCATCTGCCTTATGCTTTCATCAGAGTAGTCTAAGTCACACAGATGCAGTATTTAGCAGTGCCATCTCCTGCTTTCATCAGAAGGGGGAAGGTTGCGGAGCTGAGCCCTGTAGACTAAGGGGGGGCAGGTCCCCAGTGATTGGCGAAAGCTGAACACCGGTGCCAGTTTCCATCTGTCAGGAGAGCCCATCTCTGAACCTTCAATCTGTCAAAAGCTGGCTGCCGAGCTGAAGGCTCCAGGAGATTTGGTGCACTAAACACATTTGACAAGAGCATTATTACTGCAAGAAGCCTCGCGAAATGCCATCAATGTGTTAATTGTAGCCAGCTATGCAAAGTGTCACTTCCCGTATCTTTGGCCTCCAAGTAGCGGTTGCAGATTCTGCAATTCCCCTAATTTTCTGTACTTTGCAAGCGTAAAAAATGTTCATTTCTTCAATCATAGAAATTCAAAAGAATTTTTATATTGGGCAGAGAAGCTTTTTTAAGGTTTTTTTTGGGGGGGGGAGGGGAGAATTCTAACATTTTGAAGTGGGAGGCTAGGCAGAGATCTTTTACATTAATATTAAATGGCTTGAGGAAAGAAATTGGTTTTTTCCCTCCTGCATTTTTATTTCTCACTGGAGGTATTATTGTTTTTTTTTTTCCACATGCAAAAGAAGGGAATGAGTTGTATATCCTTTAACAGCCCAAATTATCCATTTTGCTGTTGGAATTCTTTTTTGTCAAGAGCTGTATATGTATGATGCGTTTTCATTTCTGGAAGTTTTCTTCCATCATGATGAAAGAATAGTTTTTTAATGAGAACATTAGAAAAGTGCATAAATAAATGAAAAATCTCCCTTGAAGATATGTAATGTGGTTTTTAGCACCCACACAGCTAATATTCAATTTCTGCTACTACCAGTGCCAGGTGTTAAATTTCTCTAGTTGCTGTCACTAATGCAAATGAGATTCTTTTTCTGCTCATAAAAAATCAAATCCACATTAGAAATTAGCTATAAAATGTAATGACTTAAATGCTATAGTTTTCTACAAATCTCCTTCCGTTTTCCTACCAGACAATGCTATAAAACAAAGGAAGGATAATAAACCTTACAAAAGTTGAGTTATTTAAAGGTCTTGTGGAGCTTGTTACTTAGCGGCTGATATATTCTTCTTTTTTTAACGGTTGCAGAAAAGAGCTTTTTTTATACGCCAATTTTCTATCACATTGTTTAGTTTTAAAACTAGCAGTAACTGAGCAATGGAGACTTAGCACTGCAAGTCATCTATTTTAAGTAGTCTATTTTTTGACACTCTGGGGTGTACTTAAATAAATTCTAGGAACTTACTAAGATCTTATGATGCTGATATAAATTTAATCTGAACTAAGTATAATAATCCCCATAAAAATGTGGGGTATGTGCATTTTTCTACTGTGCCTCAGTTACTTTCAAAACAAACTGGTAAAAGATAATCCATTTGATTGATTTAGAGTTCTATCTTGTCCTTTATACTGACTGATTCCCATGTTCTAGAGAGAGAGAGATCAAAAGATCAAGGACCCAGCAGTATAAATTGCAAATGAGGGCACAAGAGATTAAAAACCTTCACATATTTACTTCTGTTTCAATCTGAGCTGAGTTCCAATTTTGCCACTTTGGGCAAACAAGTCCAGTGGACGGAGGGCACGAAATGAAAAATGTAAGGAACCTTATGACTGAAACCTTTTGTAGCACAAAGGCTGGTGTATTTAAGGGTAATAAAATCACTCCCTATCTGAAGATGTAGATGTTAATGTAAAAGATATCCAAAAATAACACAGTTCTTGCTCCAATGAAACCAATGAGATTCAATTGTGAGAGTAGACAGGCATGGGAGTATTTGCAAATTTCATCTCCAAAGCAGCCATGTTAACAACTGTATAATGTGAAGTGCTGCTGTGATTTATTTATTTATTTATTAAATTTATATGCCACTGTCCAAAGTGCCTCTTACCCACAGAGATTATCAATTCATACAGTTTATGCATTCCTGCCAAAGAAAAAGACAAGTTTTAAAAATGATTATCAATCACATCAGTAAAGACCCATATATATATATATATACATATATATATACATATATATATACACACACACATACATATATATATATATATATGTATATACACACATATATATATACACACACACATACATATATATATATATACACACACACATACATATATATATACACACACACACACACACACAGACATACACACACAGAGACATATATAAGACATCCTCAGAAGAATATGATGCCCCTTGGCACAAATAAAAAATTTCTTCTTCTTTTGTAACTGGGCAAACCACTTACCCCAAAATCAGTTTTCC
This sequence comes from Ahaetulla prasina, assembly GCF_028640845.1. Taxonomy (NCBI): domain Eukaryota; kingdom Metazoa; phylum Chordata; class Lepidosauria; order Squamata; family Colubridae; genus Ahaetulla; species Ahaetulla prasina. The sequence goes on from NC_080539.1 coordinate 214,762,779, forward strand.
AGTATTTATTGCCCATCAGATAATAGAGAATTTTTTAATATAGTAAAGTGTTGGTTTAATTGAACATTCAGGAGAGAGAATGTAGATTATACCCGAATGTCTGTTAAATCCATAAATGAGGTGATTTACATTCTTTGTACCAATTAATGTTATCTGTATAATTATGGCAAATGCAAATGTTGTAAATTTAATAAATGACATAATTTTCATGAGTCGCACAACTACTTTCAATACAAAGGACCTCTTCAGTAAGGTTGAGGTGATGGGTGGAAGAAAATTTTGACCATTTTTATCCTAACAACTCTAAACTGATTTTTTTTCTTAACTGGAATTTTTAGCACCCCTGATCTTAACAATGCTTTTCCACTTCTGTGAAATTTTAGGACATTAATATCTGCAAAAGAATTCTGCAGAAATCGTTTTTCTATTTGGAAGTAGACATTTGTACATATTCCTCTTAAATTTAGCAGGTGACCTGCTTTTAAAATTAAAAATTAACAACTTATCACTATCTCTTTAAGTGTATCTTTTCAACCCATACCTCGCCCCAGTCTCTATAAACCAATCTCTAAAATCTCATCCTTCCATATTTATCAGCTAAATCCATTCATGGATATTAGAAATAACAATGGAACTTGGATTGACCAGGATTGATCCTCCTCGTCCTCTATCTGTGGGGGCTCTGACACGCCTTCTTCCTGGTCTTCCGCCGGCACTTGAGGCGTTGCCAGGAAGGAGGGACCTGGAGAGGGAGGCCTTGTCGGCTCCTCTCCCTCACTCCTCGAGTCATCCTCCTCCATGAGGACAGGCTCGGGGGCCGGAGTCACAACAGAACTATTACAAAATGTATTTACTAAACTTAATTTGAGTCCTGACATTTCCTATCTTCAAATTAACAAAATATTTAAACATCAGCATCCAGTCCCAATCAACAAATAATTGCCAAAAATAGTAACCTATTTATTTTGACCTTGTTCAAATAAACTTATTTTATATTCTTTCATCTTTTTTAGTCTTTAGATCCATCAAACAAAGTTTTAACATGTGCTTCCTCATACTCTCTTTGTCTCTTCTCCCAGAACTCTTAGCAATAGCAGCATATAAATACTTAGACTTATATACTGCTCCATAGCAGTAGTGCTTTACAGCACTAGCTGAATGGCTAACAATGTCAGCATATTGCCACCAACAATCTGGGTCTTGATTTTTTTTTTTATTTACATTTATACCCCGCCCTTCTCCGAAGACTCAGGGCGGCTTACACTATGTTAAGCAATAGTCTTCATCCTATTTGTATATTATATACAAAGTCAACTTATTGCCCCCAACAATCTGGGTCCTCATTTTACCTACCTTATAAAGGATGGAAGGCTGAGTCAACCTTGGGCCTGGTGGGACTTGAACTTACAGTAATTGCAGGCAGCTGTTGTTAATAACAGACTGTTTAGCAGTCTGCGCCACTCAAGGACCCTTTTTTACTGACCTTGGAAGGATGGAAGGCTGAGTCAACCTTGAGCCGATCAGAATTGAATTCCTGGCTGTGGTTAAAATTAGCCTGCAAGTGCAATAGCAATAGCAATAGCAATAGCACTTAGATGCCGCTTCACAGTGCTTTACAGCCCTCTCTAAGCGGTTTACAGAGTCACCATATTGCCCCCAACAATCTGGGTCCTCATTTTACTGACCTTGGAAAGATGGAAGGCTGAGTCAACCTGAGCCTGGTGAGATTTGAACTGCCAAATTGCAGGCAGCCAGCGGTCAGCAAAAGTAGCATGCAGTCCTGCACTCTAACCATTGTGCCATTGCAGCTCTTTGGTTTTTATTTATTTATTTATTTATTTATTTGATTTTTATACCGCCCTTCTCCCGAAGGACTCAGGGCGGTGTACAGGCAAAAATAAAACAGATAATACAATATACAATTTAAAATGCAGATTAAAAAACTTATTTTTGTCAAGCCCCTTATCTTTGTCAAGCCCCTTTTGTTTCAATAGAAAAAAGTTATCCATGTCACTATTCATATTCTCGCTGTCTCTTAGAAAAACTTGGACAACTTCAGTAAGTCCCTTTTGTAAATCCTATGTAGAGAAATTATCCACATCACTCTTCTAGTTTAAAATGTCTTGTTTAATTATTAACTCATCTTTCAATTTCATTTGTAAAGCTTTTATTTACATATCTTTGTTATAGGTTATCAAATTTGCATCTACTTTCAATTCGATTTCAATTTTACTCAGTGGGGCTTGTCCTCTTCAATAACACCTTCTAATTTTCCTATAATAGCAAATAACTTTATTTTTCCTGAGCCAATTCATTGTCGATCTCTAATCCCCAGCAGGGGCTACTTACATTTGTCTTTAGATGATATGGTGGTGAAGTTTTTTCCATGCGCCTAACCCAACTCTTGCCATAGGATGCATCACTGAAAATGGTGGCAATGATTGACTTTCAGATGCTGCCTCCATTTTCATTTCAACCTGGGCTGCAGGAGTGATTGGACATTTAGCTTTTGCAGACAGGGGAATGTTTATCCAGTGCTATACAAAGCACTAATCTGGCATTAAGCAGGCGCATTCTATATACTAGTGTTTTTCTGGGAGATATTGATTGATTGGTTGATTTATCCCATCTCACCAAACAAGTGACTCTGAATGGCACACAACAAACCCATACTGTCAGCAAATACTTCATTAACATTATTCATTATTTAAACCATAAAAATCTAAAAATTCTAAGCACATGTTTAGCAATATTTTGAAAGACAATGGATTTTCAAGGAACAGACCAGTATTCTCTGTATGGAAGGTCACTTTAAACCATAAAAGAGAGCTGGGCAATCACAAATGAGCATGTTATGAGATTGTCACTGCTTCTGCTAACAGGTTGTTATGTGGTGGCCATGCTTTCTATTCTTTTGATTACATTGGAGAGGCATCCATGGAATCTTTTTGGGTATTGCTAGCAGTAGCCTCTCACTGCTCGCAGATCTGTTTCTTTGTGGCATTTATTGATTTGGGATATCTGGGAACTGGAATAGAATTGACAGGGGTTCCATCAGTTTCCTTTTCTCACCAGAGTAACATGTCACAGAGGTCGCTGTGGAGTGTAAGATAAGATATAAAGGAATGTCTCCAATACTCTTCGTTAGAAGTTCTGTTTATATAAAGCACCACAGAGCAAACAAAGAATACAGTCACCATGTACTTTACTGCTCAACTATATAACTGTAAGAGGAAACAGGAAATTCTACTCAGAACAAAAGAGCATAGAGTACACACCATAGATCCAAATTTATAAATATTGCCATCTACTGGCTGAATACTACTATAGTTGTAGCATAGAAATAAATTCTAACAATGAATTCCAACACTTTTCCCTATGCCCATGACTTGTAGTCAAACTATTGTGGACATAGGGATTGATTATTTTTCCCACTGACTAGTGATGCTCTGGGATTGGAAATGCATCTGGAAAATCGAGCCATCACTATCCTCAATTTCTCTTGCTTTAAAACAGCAATAACAGCTCCTCACTCCCTGGTCTTCTTACTGAAGTAAAATAGATCTTGGCCATCAGGAGAGACTGGTGATGATGATGACAATGATGATGATGACTGAAGAACTGGAAGAATGCACATAAAATAGCAATATACCACTTCACAGTGCTTTACAGCTCTCCCAAAGCAATTTACAGAGTCAGAATATTGCCTCCAACAATCTGGGTCCTCATTTTACTGACCCCGGAAGGATGGAAGACTGAGTCAGAATTTAATTCCTGGCAATGGGCAGAGTTAGTCTGCAATACTGCATTCTAACCATTGTGCCACCACAAGCAATAAGGAAGAATCCTTAGTCATATTTGAAAGATATCAGTGAAACAATTTAGACCAATCAAAACTACACTGATTTCAGGAATAGAGAAACTGTGGCTGAACTTCAAGTCACCATTTGCCTAGCAATTTGATGGCTAATGGTGTTGCATATCATTTCTCAATTCTGTAGGAACTATCTCCTTGTCTGTTTTGTATATTATCTTTTAAGCATGTAGTTATTCAGTCATTCTGAAAACTATACAATTGCTTTTAAGTCATGATTTCCTATCATTAATGTGAGCGTTTCAAACAAGGAGGGAAATGAATTTATGCTGGGTGATATGTGTGCAGGCCAGATTTTTGCTCTTAAATTCATGTGAAAAAGAAAATGTACTATATCTATGTTGATTTAGAGCAGTGGTAGTCAATCTAGTCCCTACTGCCCACTAGTGGGCATTCCAGCTTTCATGGTGGGCGATTCATAACATTACTTAAAAACATTTTCATTAGGTTTTCATAAAATCCCCCGTGACAATTTAAATTTCTGAAAATATACTATTTGTATCACCCGCGCATAATTTTGGTTCACGTTATGTAAGTGAAACTAAATGGCGCTATAGTGTGACTGCAAACAAAAGAGCCTCGTTCCAGAATAGCTCGTGCCTCTCCCCCCACACCACCCAGCTGTAACAGACAAGCAGGGCTGGTAGCCGGTGCCCACCCCCCAAACCCAATCCACGATGCACGAGAGGCATGCACAGACGACGATACACTGCGCATTACTGTGGAACCAGTGGGCGGTTAGAAAATTTTACTACTAACAGAGATACAAAAGTGGGCGGTAAGTATAAAAAGATTGACTACCCCTGATTTAGAGAAACCATATCAATAAGTGAACAGATGTGTAGAATTTTTTGCATCAACACAGAATTAACGTTTGATGGTTGAATGTGATAAGAGTGGAAGAACATGGAAAGCATGTGTGAGAATAAATGGAAAGTTAACAAATGTTTCAACACTGAGCAGGGCAAAAGACATGGATAAGTGATGTTGTATAAAGTATTTATGGTCAAATACCTAATAAATATATAGTATAGGTAAAAGTAAAGGTTCCCCTCGCACATATGTGCTAGTCGTTCCTGACTCTAGGGGGCGGTGCTCATCTCCATTTCAAAGCCAACGAGTCAGCACTGTCTGAAGATGTCACCATGGTCATGTGGCCGGCATGACTAAACGCCAATGGCACACAGAATGCTGTAACCTTCCCACCAAAGGTGGTTCCTATTTTTCTACTTGCATTTTTTATGTGCTTTCGAACTGCTAGGCTGGCAGAAGCTGGGACAAGTAACGGGAGGTCACCCCGTTACACGGCACTAGAGATTTGAACCACTGAACTGCTGACCTTTTGATTGACCTTTCTATTCTATCCTATCCTATCCTATCCTATCCTATCCTATCCTATCCTATCCCAGTCTATTCTGTTTTTTGCCTGTACTACTTTTCGAAGGCCAGGGGGAGTGAATATACAGAGAATTCAATGTTGCCCGAGAACCTGACAATTTGCAGTGAATGCTAGGTAGAGTGTATGATGCAGCAAAGCTCTGAAAATTTGATGTTTCAAAACCAAGAAAATTGTCACAGGAAAAATGGAGTGAAGAATTGCAAGTTTTTCTAATGAAAAACTAGAATGAATAGATTAATTTGTGCAACATGGCAATTTTTTAAAAACTAAAGACAGGAACAGGGATGGAAATACTTCAAGATATGCAAATGCCGATGGAAAGATAGCGGGTAGTGATAAATTCTAAGGGAAGAGCTATATAAATCAAGAGACACATAAACGTGGGAATGAGGTACATAAGAGGTATATGTGATAAAACAACAAGCGACAAGGTCATGAATGAAAGAATACCAGTAAAATAAGTGACTAACACTAAAGAAAATGAAACTTCTTTGGGGGCATATATAGAAAATGAATGAAAATAAATAATTAAATAAAACCTGATGGAATAATAATGAGTCACGAATGAAGAGAAAACCCAGAAATGGCTGGAATGGGTTGATAAGAAGATTAAACAGCTTGGAAGGCAATGTTATAAAGTTGTATATGGACATGGTCAGAGGAAGGATGTTGTGTCTGCGCCTCCCGAGCCGGGTCCCCTGCCAGAAAGTGACTCAGAAAGTGAGGGGGAAGGGCCATCAGGACTTACTTCTGGAACACCGGCTTCCCTGGCTCAGTTCCAGGAGCCAGAGGCAGGCCAGGTGGAGGAGATAATGAGGCCTCCGTCCCCTGACTCTCCCCCCCCCGGCCACGCCTCCAGACCTGGCTGATGGCAGTCAGGCCTGGCTGGATCCCAGGTTTCGGAGATACGAGAGGCAGCTACAACAAAGGAAGGGGTGGGGCAGGCCTAGAGAGTGCTGAGTCATGGAGCCACACCCCACAGAATATAAAAGCAGCCTGGCTGCTCTTCTGCTCCATGATGAGCAAAAATTGAGCTGAACTCTTTGACTTGTGGAGAAGTAAGCTGAACTCTTTGACTCGTGGAGAATTGAGCTGAACATTCGGCCTGGATTGCTGACTTCCTGGTTGCCTGGCAATCCCAAGATAAGGGAGACTTTGGCAGGCAGCTGCAGATTCCCTGCCAGGACTGATAGCAGCCGTGAACTCAATTACTGGCTCATTTAGCCAGCTCGCGTGGCTGAGGCCGGGAGGGGACAGAACAAAGGATGATTTATTGATTGATTGATTGATTGATTTAATCACATTTTTATACCGCCCTATCTCCCGAGGGACTCAGGGCGGTTTACAGCCTGATAAAAACACAAATATAAATACAATATAAAACACCAATTAAAAAACTTATTGAATAAGGCAGAATATTAAAATTATGATTAAAATAATAAAACCCCGTTAAAAACCAAATTTAAAATTTAAAATTCTAGTCCAGTCCTGCGCAGATAAATAGATGTGTCTTAAGCTCGCGGCGAAAGGTTCGAAGGTCAGGAAGTTGACGGAGTCCTGGGGGAAGTTCGTTCCAGAGGGACATTATTTGTAAGAAATAATGAGGGTTGCTGGTGTATAGTGGATTTAGCTGGGTTTTTTTTCTTTGTTTGCTTTTTCTGTTCTTTTCAGAATATTATTTATCCTGAAAAAGAGCAGTGTGATAGGTAGATGTGTATGCATTCATGTCTTGAAGTGATTGCTTTCAGGTTTGAGGCATTCAGAATAGAAATACAGTATATAAAATTGGGTGAAATTGTCTTATAGGAACATTAAGACTCAAATATAAAATATGTGAATGGGAAAGCATAGCATATGCTCTTTTTCTTCTTCTCCTTCCTAGCACCATTATGTTTAAATGTCTAGCTCTTTGCCTACAGCAGCATCTCTGCAGCGAGAACCCTGCTAGATTTAAGTTGCTTTCTACAAAATTCAGAACACTGCATAAACCACCCAAGACTCATGGACTTGAATAGATAAACCACAGGATTTACACTACAAATCTTCAAATTCCAGAGTACCTCTTAGCACTAATCAAACAGGCCTTTTTCTTCCAGTTGTCCTTATGAAGTATTTTCCTGAGAAAAGCCCCTTGTCTTCCTACTTCATTCTCTGTTTTCCTCCATCATAGCAACAGTTTAAAAGCCTCAATTAAACTACTCTTTTGTGAATCTTCCTGGGACGGGATAGGAAAACTTGTGCTTTTCTGGTAGCTGATAAATGAAAATAGTGGAAAATAGTGGAAGTTTGGAGCTGCTTTGTTACTCTTGGTAATTAAGGCAGGGATGACACCCGAACATGGACAGGAAGTGGCAAATTGCTGTATGCTTTTCGTAAAAGACTGCCTTTAACTCTGCCTCATTGGCTCTCATGGGAACTCATCATCTTCACTAAAAGTCAAAACGAGACTTGGTCTCTCCTCTCTCCTCACCTTTCTTCCTAATACATATCTGCTTTATTAAAACTACATTTGTCAAAAGGCCCTAATTTGTATCAATGTGTGAGAGAAAAAGGACATTCCTGGGCTTGATATTTTTCCTTGGTTTTACAATAGAATTTTATATGTTCCTTCTCTGAAGTAAACTTGGTTGCCTTAAGTGGAGGTTACTCATAAATAACTTTATGTCAGATTACTATCCGAATCTTTAAACAGCATATTTCACACTCCCCTCAGGTTCTTCTTCCATTGTTTGTGAGACGGTATATTGCTCCCCTCTCCTGTGATATATGAGATAAGCAAATTGTTGTTGATTTAAGTTTTTATCCCAAATATGTTACTTCTTTAATAGCTCTTTGTCTGGTCCATAATTTATCAGTGTCAGACTTCTTCATCTTTATTGCTGCATCATCTATTGCACTGGAAATCTATCTTTTAAAAGGAGCTTCTTGGTTCTTCGATGCAGACATGGTAAATATATATTTTAAAGACTGTAACAGCATCCCAGTTCCACCCCTTACCTCCTACCCCCACCTCAAAAGAAACACAATTGGACTTTTCTTTTTATTTATTGGAGTGTTTTTCATCTCTTCCCCTTCTATGCTATTTCTTTGCTTATTCTTCTAGACCGTTGCAAAAATAAGTATCAAAGGTATCCTGGGTAATTAGCCATTACAGTACTGTCACTGAGGGTTCTGCAGTCAATACAGAGATAATTTGGGCAATGGTGAATGACAGTGCTGTCCAGAGTTTTGGGATAATCAAGGACACATCCAGATGCACTAGACATCTGTCAGGCCCGTGAATCATTTCAAGGAGGTTCTGCATTGGCAGGCAATTCAAGCAGGGATCAGCATTCCATCAGCATTCAACTGCAGAGATAAGGACCGTCTTGCTAAAAGACTTTTGTTTGCCTTGTGCTGCAGAGAAGGATGACCCACACTTTTTTGTGGCTGTGGCGGCTTGATTGCCTGGCTCATTCTTAACTAAAGAGGAGGGACTCCTACTAGTTCTAGCATAAAGTGGGCAGGTGCCCCTGGTAACACCTGATTAATTTTCTAAAGGTCATTCTGAACAGCCACCCTCCTCTTCTGATAGCTTCAAGTGTGTTGGGACTTTAACATTTGGAACACCCGGCCTCTGGGAGCAACAGGTATCTAGATATTAAAAAATCTGTGTGGTACTAATTGGGAGGAGTTGTTCTTGACCTCAGCTAAATTCATACATTGCAGTGATCATAATCTAATCTGCTTGATAGCACATTGGGACAATTTGGCCATTATGATTTGTAAATCATGGGGGAGATTGTACAATATTTGTGGAGCGTGATGGTGGGTAACAGTGTTTAAAGCATGCAAAATGGATTCATACATAATACTGTAACATGTCTGGTTTTTCTTTAGCATGTTTTACGATTGAAGTTGGTAAACTTGTTTCATGGTTTAATATGTTGTGTGAATCCAGTTATTATTTTAAAACTATTTTGTTTGCTCATGTTTATTCATATTTATTGATGTGTATGATTTTATTCCTGCTTCAGGTACTCTAGGTAATTTAGGGTATTAAAACAAAGTGTCAACCAAATCATAGGAGTGTAATTTTGCGTAAGCATGCTAAAGATTATACTGTCTGTATTTTAACCAGTTTTATTTTGTTATCCAATTTGGGAGCCTTCAAACTGAAGAGCAGGCTTCTGTTGTTATTTCCTCAACTGTAATATTATACAAAACCACCATACAATAAAGAAACTGGTAAATAATTTAAAATCGGGATTCTGCTTTTTCAACTAAAATATATCAAAAGGCTTAAACTGATGTGATCTTTACTTACTTCATCAGAGACAGAAGAACACAATGCCACTGGTTGTCTTCTACAGCTCATTATTACAAGAAACAACATAAAAATTGTCATAAGATGGGAATCAGACCTACAACAAGCCCAGATGACTACTTTAGTCCCACATAACACAGCATAACACAGGCCCAGCATATTCACATACAAAAGTAAAGGTGCCTTCACATGCTCTTCTTCCTTTGTGATATATGCCATCATCTGATAATCTTCTGAAATCTACACTGGACAGACAGGTCAGATTTGGCATTAAATAATTAATGGCTGCAACTTTGACATCAAGACACAAAACAAGGACAAAGTAATATCAGAACATTTTAATACCCCAGGACACTCACAGATTTCAAAATTGCCATTTTAGAAAACAGAACTATGCCAGTATCATAGAACAACAGACTGCTGAATTCACATATATCAAAAGGTTTTAGGCTGTCCCATAAGTTTTTAACGAACACAATAGGCTTTTAACACATTACTTTTATTAATTAATGAGGTTCTTGAAATCTGTCTCCCATGTAACTTCATTTGCTTAACCATCCTTATTTTCCCATTTCCCTCATCACATTTCAAAGCCTACTTCACTTTTATCACTCCATCCATCTGGTGAAAGTTTATTCCTTTAAATGAAATCCATTAGTCAGAAAAAATGCTACTACCAGATTCTTCATGGTTTGGGGTTACCATAGACCCGTGATGGCGAACCTATAGCACATGTGCCAGAGGTGGCACACAGAGCCCTCTCTGTGGGCACACGCATCATCACCCCAGCTCAGCCAGCTGATCGGCTGGTTTCCGAGGCACACATGTTCACCGACCAGCTGGTTGTTGAGTTTCTGGCACTCTGGTGTGGTCACACACACACACGCCTTCCAGTTTGGGCACTCTGTGCCAAAAAGGTTCATCATCACTGCTATAGACTAACATAGGGTTACTTAAATAACTTGTGTTTGCTTTCTAATAAAGATCAACCCTTATTAACTTGACCACCCTTCTCTTGCATGATTTTAACTCCCTGGAGGCGCGCCAGCATTTCAACTGCTGAGCATTCTGGGAATTAAAGTTTCACATCTGAAGAAGGCCTATCTCTGGAAAGACTGATATAATAGAATTGGCAATGAAATAATGAAAAGGTTTGGTGAATAGTTCTGTTGGAAAATCCACTTCAAAGTAAGATATTCATACTCAAACTTTTTATTCATATAAATTTTAAAAGACAGTGATTTCCTGCTTACTAATTTCTTAGCCATACAAAAAAACTTTCAATGTGTTTCAGATCCTATACACAATGCTACTGTAAAACTGTAAGAGAAAGATCTTCTTCCTTTTTTCCTATTGGCCTATCCTAAAAAATAGGAGAATTTTTTCCTTCTTTATAATCCTTTGTTAATGCCATGTAACTAGGGGTGAAATCCAGCAGGTTCTGTCAGGTTCTGGAGAACTGGTAGCGGAAATTTTGAGCAGTTCAGAGAACCGGCAAATGCTAACTCTGGCTGGCCCCAGAGTGGGGTGGGAATGGAGATTTTGCAATATCTTTCCCCCAGGAGTGGGGAGGGAATGGGGATTTTGTAGTATCCTTTGCCAGCCACGCCCATCAAGCTACACCACGCCCACCATGTCACACCATGCCCACCAAGCCACGCCCACAGAACTGGTAGTAAAAAAATTGGATTTCACCACTGCATGTAACATATATACTAATTACATGTGGAGCATGACATTACTAGGGATCTAAAACAATACCTGAGTTTACACCCCAAGCTGTTATTTGTTAATCAAGATTTGTTGAGTACAATTGACAAAGCTATGGATCACTCTAAGTCATTCACCCTGGTATGCAAAGCAGAACGTCTAGGTTCACAAAGCACAAAGCCACAAAAAGCAAGCCACGTTTTGCACGTGCACCGTCTTTAAAACAACCAGCCTGCGAGTATAAGGGAAATGTTCCTCCTGCTCCAAATTCGCTGGAAGGGTCTCATCAGGTTTCTAGTTCTGATTCCTGATTGCATCTGGACCTGGACTCTGCCAACAATGAGACTGACCAGACACATCTTTAGGTCTGCTCTGTGAAGAAGATTAGCTCATCAGCTGGGCTCTAAAATTGAACAGAAGCAGAAAGAAAGGAACCGAGCATATGCACTGGGATCAATCCATGCACTTAATGTTTGGGAAGTAGTGTAGCCATTTGAACACCATCATCATCTGCCTGAAAGCCAATTACATTATAATTGCTCCCAGAATGAAGCTGATAACAGAAGTGACATGGAATTGGGAAGAGAACTGCACTTGTCCCAGCATCACAATGATGCCGGCGATTCCATTTTCGGTTCTTCCCATGATGGACTATAAGTAAAGTAATTTGAGTACAAATACTGAAGAAAAAATGCCTTACTGTTCCCAGGACGCATTGTCCATCGCCCCAGAACTTTTAGCACAGCAGTGTAATGAGCCACTGTACATCATTTAAACCGAGGATAAAATATAATGCAAGTGTAATTCGGTAAAATTCCACCCATCCAAAATATTAATTGTGCAAATTAAAATGATGCCATTTAGAAACTGGTTTGCCATCTTTCCAAATTAGACTTTGGCCATTAGAAAAATTCCTATATAGTCTGTCTCCCAATTCATGCAAGCATGTCCTTCAGCAGCAACCAGGGACAGGTTTTGATCAACAAAATCACTCAACACCAAGTAATAGGACATTAAGATGTGGGGAAACCTTGGTAGAAATGTGATCTTGGACTGCAGCTGATGTTGTGCAAACCCAGGCTTGCTGAATGAATGGTAGCCACCAAAAGAAAAATCAAAGGGAGCAGATGACATTGTTTCCCTAAATATCTACAGGGCCAAAGAGAGGAACAGAACCAATGGGTGAGTTAGCAAGACATAGGCAAAATATCCTAACATTAAGAGCTAATTTCATAGCAGTATTTGAGGTGGCAATATTTTTCAACAGTTCTTTTTATCAAAATGACAAAAGCAATGTGGAGTTCTCATGGCTCAAGCTGTACTGCTTTGGTATGCTAGAATAGCATAGCATAGCATAGCATAGCATAGCATAGCATAGCATAGCATAGCATAGCATAGCATAGCATAGCATACCATAGCATACCATAGCATAGAATAGAATAGAATAGAATAGAATAGAATAGAATAGAATAGAATAGAATTTATTGGCCAAGTGTAATTGGACACACAAGGAATTTGTTTTGGTGCATATGCTCTTAGTGTACTCTTAGTGTAAAAGGAAAGAAAAAAAATACATCAAAGGTACAACATTTTAACCCTTAATGATAGCAACAAAAAGTTACAGTCATACAGTCATAAGTGGAAAGAGATTGGTGATGAAAATGATGAGAAGATTAATAGTAGTGTAGATTTAGTAAATAGTTTGACAGTGTTGAGGGAACTTACATCGCATTGGCACAATGTTCTTTTTACCTTGCCCTAATCCCAACCCTGCAAAGGTTTGACAGCCAACACTCAAAAATGACATTTTCTTTCTTCTAAACTGCTGGTCTTAGATAGAAGGGCTAAGGCTGGTTCATCTTGAAAGCCCCTTCCTAACACTCTGGAAGGAAAATGGAGCTTCACATAATAAAGATTATGTTTTCTACAGATAATGCTTTAATCAGTGTTTCTCAACCGTAACAACATTAAGAAGTCTGGATGTCAACTCCCAGTATTGCCTGGCTGGCTGGGAACTCTAGGAAATGAACTCCACATGTTGTCACAGTAGTCCCAAAGGCGCTTTTCCAAAAGGCTATTGGACTTTCTTGGTTTCTTCCTTGAAAATGTTTCAATTCTCATCCACGAAGCTTCTAAAATTCAATTCATTCTTGGATGAGAAGTGAAAAAACCAAGGAAAAAACCAAGAAGGCAATTTTTGGAAAAGCTCCTTAGGGACAACTATGATCTGGATGATTGAGAATCTCCATAGACAGAAAATCCATACAACTTAAAGATGCCAAGGTTGAGAAACACTGTCCTAAATAAAATAAGTTTGTCAATTAAAGAATTCATTTTACAAAAAAAAAATCAAAAACAGTTTAACAAGAACTCAGAGCTTCCAGGAATTACAGAACAAGGAAGTATCATTCTGTTCACATATCACATTAAATAATATATTGTAATAATTTATTGTGTTTTCTATTTGTTTAACTGATTTCTCATTACCTTTCTTCTCATGAAAACAAGCAATAGGATGTATGAACCAGCCCACCTGATAAGCAACATAGTTAAATAATATGGAAGTTGTATCTATGATGTTTATTCTATGATGACTTATTTACAAACTATATTGTGACAAATGCAGCAAACCATACGTTTCTCATTCTTTAAGTGCATAGAAGATAGACCATGATCTGCCAAGAAAGTTTAAGAAAACCCAGTAAAGACCCATTAACTCCTCATGTGGAAATAAAACAAAGATGTTATCTAATGGCCTAATCACGATAAAAAAAACTGAATAGGGAATAAATGTAAACCATATAAAGTAGATTTTCAGACTTCAGGCACATTGGAATTATACATGTTACTTATTAGCCTCATCCAAAGATAATGCTTAACCGTAACATGATCTCTTTGTTTCCAACATTAGGCAATTAATATAAGGCTGCTATGGTGTGTTTAACATGCCATGATTTGAAAAGAAATGCTTTTCATATGAGTCCAGCCTAAATCAAAACTATTTCAAGTGCCACGTCTTGCCAATATTTCCTAATTTTTCTTGGCACCACCAAGATGATATTCAAGTTATTTATTAACCTTAAATGCTAGCTTTTAGGGAAGAGTATTAAATTTGTCTTCAACTTACGCTCAACCCCTTAAATAAGCACATAATGTGTGGGAGGAGAATCTTTAAAGAGATTTGTTGAAGTGATTTATTTGTTTTTAAGACAAGATAACATTCATAAAAAAAATATATGCTTCACTTCAAAGAATCTTTTAAAGTAACCTTTGATCAACTATAGTGCAGATAAGCTATTTAGTTAATTAAAATGGAGGAGGAGCTGCATAGTCAAGTTCAAGGGCAAGATTTGGATCTTCTAGTTGAGATATTCATTAATTCACAAAAAACCTAATAGCAGGGAATTGTATTCTCAGAGGATGGTCTCATTAAACAGATTTCCTTCTTCAGATGCTTATATTCCAAGTACCATTCTGCCTGAACACCAAGATTAAAAAAATACTGGCTGTCATCCCAAGTTATTAAGCTGGGAAATCTTCCACAGAAGTAATTCTCAATAAATACATTTAGGATCTGGTTGTGATTTAAATATGATTTAGAAAATAACAACTAGATAATAAGCTCATCTAGATTGCATCTATTTCTCATACTCTAAATCCCATCGTTTTTAATTTTTGATATTATTGATGAGTCGCCACTCACTGTAATAATATAAAATAATATTATGTACACAAAAAATGTGAAAACACAGCTGGTGGTTCTTTAGCTGGTATTGGCCTTCATGCACACTGAGTTCTTCACAAGAACTTAGAATGTTGTTATGTATCAATGTAGTATATTGTACGTGCTGATCCAAGCACTGTGGCTTTTTGTAATTCACAGATGGACATTTTGTCAATACGCAGATGTTCTCAGTACTGTCCAAGATTGTTGATATGGCACCCAGTGTGCCAATAACCACTGGCACCACCGTAGCCAGTTTATGCCATAATATTTCAATTTCAATGTTCAGATCTTGATACTTTGTGATAGTCTCCAATCTTTTGTCTTCTATTCCACAATTAAATATGGTGTATTATACAGCACGACTTTATCCATACATATTTTGAAATACAAGTAGTATTTCAAAATAGTAGTAATGGTAAACATATAAAAGGTAAAGGTTCCCCTTGCACTTACGTGCTAGTCATTGCCGACTCTAGGGGGTGGTGCTCATCTCCGTTTCAAAGACAAAGAGCCAGCGCTGTCCAAAGACGTCTCCATGGTCATGTGGCCGGCATGACTCAACGAACACTGTTACCTTCCCACCAAAAGTGGTCCCTATTTTTTCTACTTGCATTTTTACGTGCTTTCGAAACCGCTAGGTTGGCAGAAGCTGGGACTAGTAACGGGAGCTCACCCCGTTACACGGCAGCACTAGGGATTCGAACCGCCGAACTGCCGACCTTTCGATCGACAAGTTCAGCTGTCTTAGCCCCTGAGCCACCGAGTCCCTTGGTAAACATATACAGGTCCTTTATTTGAAGTCAGGCAGCATAATTGATTTAAGACTCAAAACTTTATGCAAATTCAGAAATTGAGTACAGTAATTCAGTAAACATGTTAAATGTGTCCTGTAAAATAATCTATGGATATTCAAGAATTTGTTCTTGACATAGGTCAGTGATGGCTAACCTTTTTGCCATCACGTGCCAGGAGAGGCAGGGGCGGGGGGTGCGTACAAATGTGCCCACACCCATAATTCTATGCACCCCGACCCCGACGCATGCGCATGTGACAGCCCCCGCTCCTGGCACGCAATGGCCCAGTAGGCCCGTTTTCCTCTCTCACCTGGCTCCAGAGCCTCTCTATGATTTTGGAAAGGGTGAAAATGGGCTTCCCCACCCCACCGGAGGCACGAAATGGCCCGTTTCCCAAGTTCTGGTTGGACAGGAAGTGACTTTTTTGCTGTCCCCAGCCTCCAAAGACTCTCTAGGAGTTGGGAAATGGGCCATTTCTGGCCTCTGGAGGGCCTGAGTGTGTGTGGGAAAGGCCATTTTTGCCCTCCCCAGACTCATAGAGAGGCTCTGGAGCCAAGTGAGAGAGAAAAAACAGGCCTTCCCCACCACCCCCAGGCCCTCCAGAGGCAGGAAACAGCCTGTTTCCCTACTTCTGGTGGGCCCAGAAGGCCTGAAAATCAGCTGAGCTCCTGTGCCCACTGACATGGCGACATTGCAGTTTAAATAACAGAGTTCTCCGGGTGAATTGCCCTAAGAATAAAACAGAATCTCCTGAACCTCAAAAGCCTACACAATACTGGGAAACATGAGGAGGTGAGGCTCCAATGAATCCCCCAACTCAGTGGTGAAATCCAATTTTTTTTACTACCGGTTCTGTGGCGTGGCTTGGTGGGCGTAGTGTGGCTTGGTATGCGTGGCTTGGTGGGTGTGGCAGGGGAAGGATACTGCAAAATCTCCATTCCCTCCCCACTCCTGGGGGAAGAATATTGCAAAATCTCCATTCCCATCCCACTCTGGTACCAGCCAGAGATGGTATTTGCCGGTTCTCCAAACTACTCAAAATTTCCGCTACCGGTTCTCTGAACTGCTCAAAATTTCCACTACCGGTTCTCCAGAACCTGTCAGAACCTGCTGGATTTCACCCCTGCACCAAGTGTAGATGACTTGGGATAACAGCAGAAAAGGTGCTAGAATACAAGGAAGAGCTGCTTTTAAAATAAACCTGGGTTTATTTGGGGAGGTTAGCCAGTTGTGAGGCATCTGCCTGTCTACGTCACTCCATTGCTCATCAGAACAAACTCAGTCAGTTTGATGGGCTAAGTTGCTGACTCCTTCTCCCTGACCACTCTGTGGATATCTCCCTTGAAACTATACGCTCTGTAGGATAGGACAATAACCCAGAGAGAATCTAGGCATCATTCTTCTGCTTGTCTCTGCTTGGTTCTGCTGCCAAGGATTAAAACCTCAGAGACTGGCAGATCATTAGCCTAATAATCAAGCTAAAACATAAGAGGCATAGCCTGCAACTGGCTGGATTTGGAATAATGGCAATGAACCAGCCCTTTTGGGCCGGAAGTGCCATATAACAGTGTTTGGGAATCTATTACTTGTAGCTTAGGCAGGCTACCACTCTGGAGTTTATTTCAGAGTTTGATCTGGTTTGTTTACTTCAGTTATAATTCCATTCTCTGATGGTCTTTTGACTTGCCATATTACACCAGGAGACCCAGTTTAGTGTAGTGGTTAAGGCACTCGCTGGGGGACCCTGAGTTCAAGTTCCTCCTTGGGTAATAAAACTGCTGGGTGACCTTGGGTCCATTCACTTTCTCAGCCCCAGGAAGGAGGCAAGGGCGCACTACTTTCCAAAAAAATCTTGCCAAGAAAGCTGCAGGGATTAATCCAGGCAGTCACCAGGAATCAATACTGACTTGAAATCACACAGGCACACACACACATTCACAATTATACTGTTTGTCTGCGTATGATATCTCTGTAAGGTAAAAATAGAGATTAGGAGAAAGTCATAGAATTCACTGATTACTCTTTTAAAGAAATAGAAGAAAATGGTTGCATTAAGTCCTGAAATCAACTG
Organism: Ahaetulla prasina; assembly: GCF_028640845.1. Lineage (NCBI taxonomy): Eukaryota > Metazoa > Chordata > Lepidosauria > Squamata > Colubridae > Ahaetulla > Ahaetulla prasina. The sequence continues at coordinate 214,780,660 of NC_080539.1, forward strand.
TGGAAACTATGCATGTGCATTTTGTTATTTTCAATTGGTCTTTGTCAAAACTATAAAGAAGAGTTCTAGTATAAAACACATCAACTGTATGACAGATTAGATTGTGAGGGATGTCAGTTTTCTAAAAATTTGATTTTCGAGCATTAAAGATCGCAAGACATTCTGAAAGATTTGAGGATAGAACGTTACGTTTGATTCCAGTTTATATAAAAAGATGACATTTTGGGATATTTCTAACAATGAAAGGCAAATGCTTTTTGGGCTTATTTGGGCAAATATGGTACCATGCGAATACGGCCATATATAATAAAGCACAATATAGAGAAAGCAACATTTACAAATATTCAGCTTGGAGAAAGCAAGACAAATAAATTGCCAAGAAGACGAATAGGGATTCATTTCCTTCATCTGTGGAATACAGCACCTCCCAACTCAAGAAGCAACTTGTCCTTTCGATCTTTCTTAAATTTATAAGATTTTGGTTTAGACCAGGGGTCTCCAACCTTGGTCCCTTTAAGACTTGTGGACTTCAACTCCCAGAGTTCCTCAGCCAGCAAAGCAAAGCTGGCTGAGAACTCTGAGAGTTGAAGTCCACAAATCTTAAAGGGACCAAGGTTGGAAACCCCTGGTTTAGACTTTGGATGGATTATTTCATGAATTATTTACTTGGATGATAACCAGGTATTTCTCTCAATCGCTCTGAATCAGCTGTATCTTAACAATATTGTTAAGTTCGGGAAGTAACGAGGCTGGAGACCAGGGTAGTGACAACAGCTCTTTAATATAGGGTGAACCCAGCAACAGGCTGGGCGAAAACCCTCTCCTTTTATATAGTTCTGTTGGAGGTTTTGACCAATCAGCAACGTGCTGATTTCCCGCTCAAATATTTAAAGGTACAGCATTAATACATAACACTCCTCCCCTCCCAGAAAACACTTTGCCTCTATTTACATAAATATTTACATGTTATTTTTCGACGTAGTCACGCAAATAACCTGGGCGTCTCCTAGTCCTTTCTGACCTGCGCGGTTCAGTTCTGGGTGGTGTTTTGAGCTGGTCGGAGGGGCTGTTTTCTCCTCCCAGCACTATCTCTGGGCCAACGGGCTCTGGATTATTGGCCGACTCTTTTTCTTGGCCATCGGGCCTTGGATTAATTTTTTCCATTTCCCTGCTGCTTCCCTCGGGAACCTGATGGCGTCGCTGGAACTCTGGGACCTCAGCTAAGTCTTGCGCCTCCCCCGGGTCATTGTTGGCTGTGGAATCAAATTGGTATTGATCATGATATGTTTCATTTGGTTCAGTTTGGTCGGTTATTCGTTTCCTTAACTGATCTATGTGGCGCCTCCACACTCTGTTGTCGGGTAGCTCTACCACGTATGATTTTGGGCCAGTTATTTTAACTATTTGTCCTGTGAGCCAACTAGGGCCGTCCCCATAGTTTCGAGCCCACACCGGGTCGCCTATGCTCATTTCCTGGTCTTTTCTAGTTCCCCTTGTAACCCTCTGGTGTGTAATGGGATTCAAACGGTCCAGTGGGCACCGGAGTTTCCGTCCCATTAGCAATTCGGCTGGGCTTTTCCGGTGGCCGTGCTTGGGGTTCTGTGCTGGATTGCTAGGAAAAAGTCTATTTTGTTTGCCAGTCACCTGGCTTGAGCCTGGACAATGCCTCCTTAGCGCCCGGACGGAACGCCTGCAAGGCCATTCGACGCAGGGTGGAAAGGCGCAGAGAGGGCATGTCGGATGCCTTCCTCTGCCAGGTATTCTTCAAACTGGGCTGCCGTGAATTGAGGCTCATTGTCGGACACCAGAGTGTCCGGCAACCCGTGAGTTGCGAATAGGTGGCGCGGGGTTGCGATTACTGCTTGCCGTAGTGGATTTCATGAGTATGACCTCCAACCATTTAGAAAATGCATCCACAACTATTAGGAATGTTTGGCCGTGAAAGGGCCAGCAAAATCAATGTGGATTCTTGACCAGGGCCCTTGGGGCTTTTCCCATTCTCTGACTGGGGCCGTTGGGGGTAGAGGTCTGGACTCTTGGCAAGCTTGGCATTTCCTACCCTCTCAGCAATCTCTGCGCCCATGAGTGGCCACCATACATAGCTTCTAGCTAACCCTTCATCCTTACGATCCCTGGGTGACCTCGTGGAGGAGGTCCAATACCTTTCCCCTTAACTTTTCAGGAATTATTACACGATCACCCCATAACAGGCACCCCCCTTGAGCTGAGAGCTCATCTCGTTTTTTGTCAAATTCTTTGAACCTTTCGCAGCGGGCCACCCTCTCTGTACCCAACCGAGTACAGTCCTTAACACAATGTCGGTATGATGCCGAGCCACTTCCTTAGATGTGACTGGGCCAGAGTCCGAGTCAATAAGTAGGATGGGTGTCCCGGGTGGGGTCTTGATCGCCCCTGGCAGTGGGCATCGGCTTAATGCGCCTGCATGCCCCACTTCTTTTCCTGGTCGATGCTGCAGCTTGTACGAATAAGCTGCCAAGAATATAGTCCATCGGGTCAAGCGTGGCGAAAGTGCCACAGGCGTTGGCGGTCGCCAGCCAGTATTCCTAGTAGCGGTCTGTGGTCAGTCACGATTTCAAAATTCCGCCCAAAGACATACTCATGGAATTTTTGACCCCTGATACAATGGCTAGTGCTTCTTTGTCTAATTGGCTGTAGTTCCTCTCTGGGGAGGACATCGTTCTAGAGTAGAACGCTATAGGGCTTCTGTGCCGTTTGAAGTCTATGGCTGAGTACAGCCCCACCCCATAAGGGAGGCATGTAAACCAGCACTAGGGGTAATGAGTCGTGATATTGGATGAGCAGGCTATCACTTGAGAGCAGGTTCTTTACTGCTTCAAAAGCCCTATTTTCTGACTTTCCCAAGACCAAACAGTATTTTTCCTAAGAGCCTATGCAGCGGTTCCAAGAACGGTTGCTTTGTTCTTTAAAAGACCGCGTAAAAATTAACCAATCCTAGGAATGCCTGCAGCTCTGCTTTGTTTTTGGGCGCTGGAGCCTTCTAATTGCCTTAACCTTGCTCTCAGTAGGGTGAATTCCTTTCTTGTCTATCCGGTAGCCCAAGAAATCGACGGATTCGACCCCGATCTGGCATTTGTTTGTCTTGACTTTTAACCCGCTGTCCGGAAAATGCTCAAGACCTTTCTTAACCGCTCCCCAATTCCTCCATGTTTTCCCTGAAATTAGGACATCATCAAGTAGGAACTACCCTGGGAGCCCCTGCAGTAGTCGTTCCATCAGGTTTTGGAACAGCCCTGGTGCCACACTGACCCCAAATTGCAATCGGGTGCACTTGAAGGCACCCCTGTGCGCCACAATCGCTTGGGCTTCGCTGTGCGGGCGTCTACTGGCAGTTGTTGGTAGGCTTGGGCCAAGTCTAACTTTGCAAAGACTTGCCCTTGCCCCAAAGAGTGCAATAAGTGTTGCACCACGGAACCGGGTAAGCGCTTTTCTGTAAGGCTTTGTTAAGCGTCGCCTTGTAGTCAGCGCAAATTCTAATTGACCCGTCCGGTTTTATGGGGTGACGATTGGCGTCTCCCACTGCGTGATCGACTGGCACCAAAATCCCTGATTAATGAGCTTATCCAGCTCCTTATCAATTTTGGTTTTAGGGCAAAGGACTCTCCTCGCCTTAAGCCTAATGGGGCTACCTGGGGTCTAAGTTGAAGGAAATAGGGGTCCCTTGTACTTGCCCAGGCAGTCCTTGAAGACATCTTGAACTCGTTAAAGAGAATGTCTTTCAGGTTACAGTCACTTCGGTAGATGCCAGTCACTCCCATGCCCAGGGCACGAAACCAGTCTAGCCCCAACAGACTGGGCAGAGTTCCTTCGACGATCGTGATGGGCAGGGTCTTTTTATGTGGACCATACTCGACTCGAACGGAGGTGGTCCCTCGAACAGGGATGCGATTCCCTGGTAGTCGTGGACTCGTGGCGTTGTGCTTGCAGGTGGCGCTCATGACGGACGGCAGCGACTTCGCCAGAGTGTCCCAGGACATGATGGTGATCGCTGATCCCGTGTCCACTTCAAGCCTGCACCGTACTCCCTCGATCTTGGGCTTTGTGAAAATCTTCTTTTCCACTTTGGTTGAGGCGCGGCCTATAATGACAGTCGTTTGGTTAGACTGCGCCTTTCTTGTTTGAACCAATCGCGGGCCGCCTTTCCGGTTCCGCTTTGATTGGCCGATTTGAATTTTCGGCGGAAGGTTGGGCCGCCTGCAAACCTGAGCTAAGTGCCCTTTCTTCCCACACCGCCGCATGTTGCGCCTTTAAACCTGCAGCGTTGGCGCTGATGCTGCCCTCCGCAGCTTCCGTGACTCGCCACGGTCCTCAAAGTCGCGTTTCTCAGTCCGGCAGACCCTTCCTCATCCTCGCCTCACCGTCGGATTCGGACTGAATCTCCTCCTGGTGTACTGGCGCTGGCTTTGCGCCGCCTTGGATTGAAGAGGCTTTTGCAGGGTCTCTGCTGCTTTAGTAGACATTTCGTGTGCTCTGGCTTCGCCCAGAGCGTGGCTAGTGTCAGGTTGCTCTTGGCTAGCAGTCGCCGCCGAGACGGATGTCCTTGACCCTCGGATGAGTTGCTCGAGTAGCACCTCGCCTAGGTCTCGGTATCCGCAGTCCTTGGACGCCTTCTTAAAGCGCCATGTAGTCACCGGCGGACTCGCCTCCATCTGTCTCGTTCTCAATTCAAACCGCTGCACGTGTTGACGCCGGCGTCGGTAGCGAAATGGTTCTTCAGCAAAGTCTGCAGAGTCGGCCACGATACCGATTGTATCGGCGTTGGCTCTGCCAGGGCTTCCGCAATCTCGATGACCTCCGCCCACAATGGCTTAAGAAGTAAGCCCGTTTTATGTTATCCGGGATCCTGTAGTTCGTTGGCTTCTAGAAAGCTTTCGAAACGGGTCATATACGTTCCCCATTTCTCCTTGACCGGGTTGTACGGTGCGGGTGGCGTGTTTGCCATTTCCGCGTTTCTGCCCTGAGTTTGCTGGGTTCGGAACTATCGTGCTTCAGCTCGGTTCTGGTTCTCCTTAGCCTCGATATCCCACCCTCGTCGCCAATGTTAAGTTCGGGAAGTAACGAGGCTGGAGACCAGGGTAGTGACAACAGCTCTTTAATATAGGGTGAACCCAGCAACAGGCTGGGCGAAAACCCTCTCCTTTTATATAGTTCTGTTGGAGGTTTTGACCAATCAGCAACGTGCTGATTTCCCACTCAAATATTTAAAGGTACAGCATTAATACATAACAAATATATTTTAATCATCTTGTGTTCTTAACAATCCTTTGTTTTCCTTTGCTATGTTCTTAACTGCAAAAATGAACATGTTCCTTTCAAACACTAGCTAAGTTGAGTTGTGTTCTCTTCATGCTTCCTATCTGCCTTTATGGCTTGTGCTTAGCTGCCATTCAGACTTCGGTGACAAGCCTCTGACCTTGTCTCACTTCTCATGCCTTTAGGTCCTGAAGCTGACATCTGATACCCTTTCCACACTCATCTAACATTGAATATCCTGTCCCACATTTATAATAGCTACACATGTGTGGAGGTATATATGTAAACTTTATTTCAGTGTAGGCATTTTGGCCTTGACATATCACATCTTGCAGGGGTGACACTCCTCTGTTTGCAGTTACTGGTTTCTCTAGTCTCTATGACTTTAAATAGTAAAAAAAAACATAGTTAATATGACGATGATGAGAGTTAAGTGTAAAAAAATTTAAATAAATAAACATTAATCAGTTAAAATATTTGTTTTACATTTTGAAAAGTGTATATATGCAAAGATCTATTAGCTATTTCTCCAATGCCTCATAATCAGAGCCAAACGGATGATTATCAAGTTTTGATGTGAGCTGAACTGATGATTATCAAGTGTTGATGTGAGCTGAACTGATGATTATCAAGTGTTGATGTGAATTTACTGTTGTTAATAGATCAAACCTCAATCCATTCATCTAACAGTTTCCAGAAACCAGTTATACTAATGCAGGGGTGTCAAACTCAATTTTATTGAGGGCCGCATCAGGGCTGTGTGGTTGACTTCAGCAGGCCGGTGTCGGGCATGGCGAGTTGATGCCACTTACTGGGTGTGGCCAACTGGGTGGATGTGGCTGACTAGATGGGCGTGGCTGACTGGATGGGCATGGCTGACTGGATGGGTGTGGCCAACTGGGAGGGCATGGCCAACTTGACACCATTCACTGAGCGTGGCTGACTGGGTGGGTGTGGCTGACTTGATGGCCGTGGCTGACTGGGTGGGCGTGGCCAGCTTGATGCCACTCCCCAAACTGCTGGCATATTTCCTCTTTGCACTGGGTAGATCAGGCCGAAACCACGCTGGCCCAATGTTTCCTCTTCACATTGGATAGATCAGGCCGAAGCAACATGGCCAGCCACTTACATTTTCCAGGACAGCCCCACAAGCCCGATCCAACCACATCGCGGGCTGGCTCCAACCACATCACAGGCCGGATCCAGCCCACGGGCCTTGTGTTTGACAACCCTGTACTAATGGATCATCTCAATGTCCTTTTCCCTTCTATTACATCAAGTTATTTTGCTTTTCCAGAATCTATTGCTAACAGGATCGTTGTTTAACATAATTGTTTGTTATCAGTGTCAACCGCTGGTTTAGTCGGGCTTCCTCTTCTACCTGGTGGTGCCAAAGGCCTTCAGAATCTGCAGTGGCTGAATCCAGATCACATTTTTAGCAGAAAGAGTGGCTGAACAGGTATCACATTTCTCCTGTTCGGTTACCAAAAAAAAAAAAAAAAAGCCCGCTGCTCCCTCCATTAATAAAAGACAACTACTGTACCCCACCATTTATTTCTATACAAAGCTTTGGAATGTATTCAAATGAAATGGCCCTGGAATTACCATGCTACAAAACTGAGACACAAGGAAGGACTTGCTATCCTCTGTTCATACATTCCATTTCTAATATGATCAGTCGTTTTCATGCAGTGTTCCCTTATCGCAACCACGTTGATATTTTATTCAAATATTAATTTGTGACAAGTGAAGGTCAGAATGGGTGGAACAGCAAAAAATAGGGTTACAGATTTTTTGCTTCCCCACTTTAAGTTTTATCTATGGGGCAAAGGAACTTTGGGACTTTTGGGGGGAGGAGGGAAGGGCAGAGGTAAAGCTAATACACTGTTGGGTAGCTGCAGCTTAGTGAAGGTTACCATATTTTGGCTGCAAAAATCCCCATAGAGGACATTCTAAACGTTTTCTGCCATCTAGTACTGAAGCTGTTCAGATGTTTGGGTTCTTTTTTTTTGGCAATCTAGTTCAGCGTCTCTGATACAAGTCATCCCCAATTTACAACCATTGAGCCCAGAATTTAGGTTGCTAAGTGAGAAATGTGTTCAGTAGTTTTGCCCCATTTTACAACTTTTCTTGCCACATTTGTTAGGTGAATCACGGCAGTTGTTAAATTAGTAGCACTAATTAAGTGAATGGGGCTTCCCCATTGACTTTGCTTGTCAGAAGGTCGTAAAAGGTGATCACATGGCCCCGGGGGACACTGCAACCGTCATAAGTATGAACCAGTAATCAAGCATCTGAATGTAAATCACGTGAACATGGGGCTGCTGCAATGGTCCACACGTGTAAAAAATGGTCATAAGTCACTTTTTTCAGTGCTGTTGTAACTTGGAACGGTCACTAAATGAATCGTTGTAAGTCGAGGACTACCTGTAATGTTTATTTTGGAAACAGACGTACCAGCCCGTTAAAAAGAGAAAGATGGACTGGAAAGGTAAAAAATAAAAATCTCTTCAACTGTGGTGTGTGGATTTTTTATTTTTTTTAAAAGAAACAAGGGCTGGGGCTATCCAATATGGTGACCACGCTTCCTTATTTTGGCTTGCCTTAGCAACCTTGTTCTTTGTTATTCAGCACAAAAGGAATCCCTAAAATGGTGCAAGTCTTCAAAATGGCATAGCAAGCTATTGCTAAAGGGAGCCTCTTTTAACTTGACTTAGAAAAGATTAATAGTCCTTGAAAGTGATTAAGACGTGAAAGACACAACTTGCTGTCTGTTTGAAAGGTAAATTTCAAAACGGCGGCTTCCTCAACCACGAACAAATTTCAGCCCCTCCCCCCACTCCAGTTTTTGGTATGCAGATTTTTTTTTAATTTGCATTTATATCCCGCCCTTCTCCGAAGACTCAGGGCGGCTTACACTGTGTTAAGCAATGGTCTTCATCCTATTTGTATATTTATATACAAAGTCAACTTATTGCCCCCAACAATCTGGGTCCTCATTTTACCTACCTTATAAAGGATGGAAGGCTGAGTCAACCTTGGGCCTGGTGGGACTAGAACCTGCAGTAATTGCAGGCAGCTGTGTTAATAACAGACTGTCTTACCAGTCTGAGCCACAGATGGCTTCGAAGTCCAACTCCAGAAGCCGCTTGCTTGCTCTCTTCCTTGAGAGGAAGTTCTTAAACTCTCCCTGATCCAAGTGGATCATAAAACCTGAAGGGATGCCAGTCCCTTCAAGTTAATAGCTGAAGAGCTACAGCCCAGGGGGAAAAGTCCCACAGAAGCCTCCCCTGGATCCTTCGGTGAGGTCTCCCTGGGTGTGCATTTCAGTCGACCATCTTCACGGAAGTGCTATAGTGGCCATTTTCTGAAGAAGCCAGCTCTTCCCTTGCAGACTACATAATGCACTTTCAAATATTCAGGTGTCCCAAGCTGCCATGAAGTGACACCGATTGGCTTAGAACTAAGGAGGGGAAAACAGTGCATTCTTCTACAAACATCCAAAATAAAATTGAACACAATTTATACCCTTTAGGTCCTCAGAGATGAGATGAGGAGAAGGAAAGCATAGATGGAAAGCACAGATTTACAAAACGAAATATGACAAAACTTTCATTTAACCGACCCCTGTTTAGCAGACGTCAAATAGAGTCGGTCATCCTGTCCTCCATGCTGTCTTCTAAACAACAGCCAAGTTCCTTGCATCTGAAAGCATCCAGGCAAGGCTTTTAAACTTAGGTTTATGACATCTGCGGAGATTTCCATCATTTATGTAATGACTTCATTACGCAAATGACGTTATTCTGTATTTAATGGTCACTTGAGAGGAACAGACACTCCTTCCCCAAGCGATCCATTAAAATGAGCTTTCACCGTACTTACATATTTTTAGCTCCGCTCTTATCACTGTCACAATAATGCCATCAGGATCACACTATAAGAGGAAAGGGAGGAGGATGGATTTTCCTGCATCCAGGATAGAATGCTTATTTTGAGATGATGCCTCTTGTGACATTTCTATGCATCGTATGAAAATGAATCAAACACATTGTGTGTTTTAGGCGTATTATTTAAAACACTGAATTATTTTTAATCATCTAAAATGAACATAACAGACCTAGCACCCGTACTTAAAAAAAATCCAGTGCTTTCAAAATGTCCACTTACTAAGTAAATTTGCCCCTAGTATGATAAAATTATAATATATGCACCACCAGATCCTAAAGGATTTCATCTGTGCAAGTCCTATAGCAACTCAAGACTTTGCTGGTAGACGTTTGAGAAACTGAATCTTACTACAGTAAATATTTTAAAACTTGCTTCTCCTCCCAATTAATCTACAGGGTAATTATGTGCTTCCTTATTCAAGTACATCCCTTATTAACACTACTTTCTGAGAGCTTAATTGCCACGGCAGTAATATGGGATACCAATCTCTTACATAAATACATGATTATTATGTACAGTCACTTATCTGTGAACAGGCTGTGCTCCTATTTTCCTTAATTAAGGATACAAAGAGCTCCTTCATCTTTGCATATTCCCTTGCTAGGACATTGATACTCATTATTTCCTAAGCCCGAACACTGAGACTGTGTCAAGAATGCATCCATCACTATCCCACTTAAGAGTCAGCGGATATTTTTTTTTGACCGCGTCAGCAGTTTGGCAATTTGCAATTTCTGTATGTCTGACGTGTGTTTTTATTATTGGTGAAGATCATTCTCCACTACCAAGATCATGAGAATGATTCCTCAGTTGCTCTCTTCAGCAGTCTAACCTAATGACAGTAATTAACAGCTTGTGATTAGCAGCCACTCCAGAAAGTGCTTGAATGCTAATTTGCTGCAACTAATATGCGGTGCTTCTGGGTAATGAGAACTGCACTACAGGTTCACAGGGAAAGTACTTTCCTTTTCGGCATTTAATCATACAAATGATCCTTATTTAATCACTTCACCAGTAAACCTGAATTTTGGGCATTTGTTGTTTTTTTCTGCTGTTATGTTCCAGGCTGCAACAAGAAAAGAAGCCACGACCCACTGAGAATGTGGAAGAATGTAGATGCTGACTTTTGAATGGTTAAGAACAATTCAACAACACTTCTCTTGCAAACTGCTGTTTTTTCACCCCTTTGTCCAGCTGAAGATTTTGAAGAAGCCTTTTGAAGGAAACCTCTTGCTTTGCATCCTTGTAAAATTTCTACTTCAATTTTTCAGCTTTGGACATCTATCATCATTGGAAGAAAAGAAGCGAAGAGAAAGAATTTTACCTCATACTTTAGTAAGAATACATAGTTATTCTACAAGTGTTACTAACATAGTTCGTTTATTGAACAAACTAGGAGTTGTGTTGTTGTTGTTGTTTTACCTGTCTCTAGGTTAAAATCTCCTGTTTGAAAGATTTTTGCTCACTGTATCCATAAATTGATCAATATCCTTACTATTCACAGATGTAACTGCCAATCATGGACTGATAACACTAACCCAGGGATCAGCAACCCGCGGCTCTGGAGCCACATGTGGCTCTTTCATCCCTCTGCTGCGGCTCCCTGTTGCTGGTCAGCTCCACAATTGATAGGGCTTTCGGTTAGGACAGGTAGAGGTAAAAGAATGCCGCGCTAGGAGGAGACTCTATGGTAGGGGAACTAGACTTGCGGTCAACAGAGGAAAAAGGATGCTGTGCTAGGTGGAGACTATGGTGGGGGAACTGGACTTCCAGTTGGCTCCGAATTGAATGTGGGCTTCTGGTTAGGACCTTTGTGGCTATTTGAGCGTTTAAGGTTGCCGACCCCTGCATTAACCCTAACCGATGAAGGGGAGGGAGGGGGAGAAACCTAAACAAACAAACATAACAGATGCAAAACTCATGGGATAGCAAAACAGGAACAAGAGTCCAAACTAGAGTCAATCTTGCAGATGAAAAAGATAACCATGATAACAATTTCTCTAATCCTTGCTTTGTTTTTCCCTGTAGCTGTTTCCCCACAAGTTACATATTTGATCAGCTCATAAAAACATAAATAAGCTTGGAAATACTAAACAAACAAACGAAAAACCCTCTATCATACCCATGCTTCTCTCTTCACACAACTGCAATCAATTAACTAACAACAAAATGTGCTTTAAAATTGTGCCTTATTGTGCTAAAACAAAACATAGCTTATTTGTTAAGATCTCATTTGTGTACTAGGCTAAGCTCAAACAAAATCAGTTATATTATGGGCAACTTGAAGATGTGTGAACTTCAACTCCCAGAATTCCCCAGCCAGCTGTTTAAAGTTTACGCATCTTCAAGTTGCCAAGGTTGAGAAACTTTGGCTTAGAGCAAAGTATGAATTCATCCATTTATGGAAGTGAGCAGTGAAACTATTTTCATCTCTGTTTGCTTATCCTACTAAGGAATATGATGCAAGAGACAGAGTTAACTCCTCCACAGATTTCATAAATAGTTCTCTTTCAGAATTCTCCAGGCTTTTTCATTTATTTATTAAATTTATATGCTTCCCCATCTCTCTGTCAATCAATTCTGGGATATATATATATATATATATATATATATATATATATATATATATATATATATATAGGTCTTTGGTTATTCAGGTTTTCTCCCACGTAAAATTGGAAGTGTCTTGGCGACGTTTCGATGAAGTCTCATTCGTCATCTTCAGGCTTCAGCTTCGTGCTTCTGGGAGCAATGCTTCGCCGGCTCCAACTCCGCGCAGTTCCGAAAAGTCGTTCCAGAAGCACAAAGCTGAAGCCTGAAGATGACGAATGAGACTTCGTCGAAACGTCAGCAAGACACTTCCAATTTTACGTGGGAGAAAACCCGAATAACCAAAGACCTACATACAAACAGCCGCGAAAACCTCAGAAAACATATATATATATATATATATGAAGAAACAGCTGCATCACACATTGCTCCCAGAAGCACGAAGCTGAAGCCTGAAGATGACGAATGTGACTTCGTCGAAACATCGCCAAGACACTTCCAATTTTACACGGGAGAAAACCCGAACAACCAAAGACCTACATATATATATATATATATATATATATATATATATATATATAAATACATTTTGTAATGAGAGTGTATCTGTTCTGATAGTGACATCACTTATTCACAGATAAACGTATTGCCAATTTATTTAAGAGGGAAATATGCATTGCTCCAATATAGAGCCAATTCCAAAAATGAGCCATGCTTCCTTTTGTCTAAGAATTACACATGCATCCTATTCTGTTTCATTGTCCCCGGCATGTGATAGTAAGAATAACCAAACCGCTTATGATTATCATGTCACAATATGGAAATATTGGAAGTATTACCAGTGGGGGTGAAGGGAATAGTTAATATGGAAGCACCATTTCAGTGACAATACTGTACCAGGAATAACATGTATTTCCATCCTTAAAAGTCAACTGATATAGTACAAATTGGGTAGCACAGAAGAAAAATGACAAAGATTAATGATTGCTAGGAAAACCTATTGCAAATTATATAGATCGCATTTTTGAGGCCAACTTAATTGTCCTGGGTCAGTTAAGATGGAAACAATGCATGTGAATTGCGTTTAGTTAATAGTATAAATAGCAGTTATGTACTCATCTAAAACATTAAGAAAATATTAAAGTTTGAACATGAATGAGCATTATTGCTTCATCTTTAAATATTTACATGATACTGTTGGATATTCATGAAATTGATTAAATGCAACTTGAAGCAGTGACTGAAAACATGGAAGGACTCAAAAAAATACTCTCTTTTTTTGCAATGGAAACAGAATAATATCTCTTCTGAATCTTTAAATTATTTTATTATTTATTTTCTATAAAACTTTCACATGTTATGCGAACATATCACAATATCTGTAAACTTTAAAAGGACTTGGATATCAGTTAATGACATCCTTATCAATATACCTTACTCTTTATTTCTTAACATACTGTCTTGTTTATAGTGAAAATAATGTATCATTTTATAACCACTCCAGGTTTTTTAGACCTTTATCCATACTGTGAAAACCAGGATTGCCAAACGAGAACTGAAAATGGCCACAGAGACTATGACCTAATTGTACTTTTTGGTATAATTAATTTTAAATGTTTGAAAATGAAGCTGTTTTCTATGGTCAGGTGATTTTGAAGTGCTGTTTTTCCACCCTTAGGTAGAGGTGAAATAAAAATGCAGTTCCACATAGAACTGGTATTCTGACTAGATTTGAGGAGTCACAGAAAGTTAAAAGAAAGGAGTAGAATTGTCCCCTCTGACTGTATCACCAAAAAGTAATTGTCCAAGAAAAATCCAGATTATGGGAAGTAGGAAAGAAATGCAGACCATATTTCTATAGCAAAGAGTTAGTCTCCAACAGTATTTATTATTGTCCACCAGGTAGATGGGAATTACAGATTAGCTATTTTTAAAGGACCTGGAAATAACCCACGAGAAGAATGATTCCACAGAGGCTTTGAGGAGGCTGGTTTGCAAGACTTCCCCCCCAAAATCTTGCTCACTGACTAGAGTTTGCTACCATTTGTTAGAGTTCTTTCTTTTTCAATAAGGTATCTAGCAGCATTTATTAAAGCAATGCAGTCTGTCCTGCCTTCACAAAAGAGGCGAGCTTCAGTCTTTTGTGATAAAAATCAGAGGAAATGGACAAGAATTTTACCATCATATTGCCTATATAACGGTGTCTCCTTTGAAAGTAAATTATTCCTTAGAATTCTTTGTGCTGTAACCTTAATCTTCTAATCCTGTTAATCAGAGCTTCTAGTTCTGAACTAGACTGTGCAGAGGGAAATCTGATGCATTTCACTTACAGGAATACGACTAGAAAACTTCTGTTAGTTTGTGAATTTACTTAGACATAAATCCCACTCGTAAAGGGCTTTTCTAGTATTAATTAAAATGTTCATTTCATAAACCCTACTATTCTGCAGTTTTCTTATTAACTATGGCTGGATAATTACTGGGAATAACCTCTTAATCACCAGATAATAATTTCTGTTCTTTGGAAGAGCTGAAGTTCTAATTTCAGGCTCCCTGAATTTAGTATTATTGCTTTTCTTTTTTCAGTTTATACAAAATTTGTTGTTATTTTGCTTTTAGACTGTAAATAGGAAAAAGAAGAGGAGGAGGAGGAGGAGGAGGAGGAGGAGATTGGACTGAAGCCTCCTCCAAACCTTGCGGAAACAAAGGTTTTATAATATTAGAACAATTAAAATAATAATAATAATAATAATAATAATTATTATTATTATTATTATTATTATTATTATTATTATTATTATTATTATTATTATTTTATTTATAGACCGCCCTTCTCCCAAAGGACTCAGGGCGGTGTACAGCCACAAATAAAATACAGAAAGAAAACAACAATACAAAACTAAAAACAACCCTTAAAAAACCTATTTAATTTGGCTACTTATAGATAAAAATATTCCCTCTAAAATTTACTAAAAAATTTAAAACCCATAAATCAATTTAATAATATAAAATTTAAGCGAGTCCAGCAAGACGAAATAAGTAGGTTTTAAGTTCGCGGCGGAAGGTCCTAAGGTCAGGTATTTGTCGGAGTCCAGGGGGAAGCTCGTTCCATAGGGTAGGAGCCCCCACAGAGAAGGCCCTCCCCCTGGGGGCCGCCAGCCGACATTGCTTGGCTGATGGCACCCTGAGGAGCCCCTCTCTGTGAGAGCGCACCGGTCGTTGGGAGATAGACGTTGGCAGTAGACGGTCCCGTAGGTATCCCGGTCCTAAGCCATGGAGTGCTTTAAAGGTAGTAACTAACACCTTGAAGCGCACCCGGAAGACAACAGGCAGCCAGTGCAGTCTGCGCAGGATAGGTGTTACATGGGAGCTCCGAACTGCTCCGTCAATAACCCGCGCAGCCGCATTCTGGACTAGCTGGAGTCTCCGGGTGATAAATTATTCAGGGGATAGTTATGAATCTATTCACCTCTCTAGCTATACTGTAATCAACAGAAAGCATAGAAACACATGGTGAAGGCTTGCAAACAAGAACCATTTAATTAAAGGCTCAGGAGCCCTGAATGCTGATACATAATAAACACAGCTTTGCAGTGAATTGATAGTAATACGATTTGTTACCTCCATAAAGGTAACTAAGGAAAAGCATGCAAATTCAAAGAAAGGGATAGGGTAGACTATTCCCCCAAAGTATGAGTGGGATACCTTTCCCCTGGAATGGGATAGTGGAGAGAGGGGAGCACCGTAATCCATCCATAGCCTTAAATACTGTGTAGTGGACGTTCTTCACTATTCCTACATACCTGTTTTGGAAACCCATCCATTTCTACCCAACAAGCAAATGCTGCCACTTCAGACAGACTGGTATCCTTTATTAGTAATGAGTCACCCGGCTCAACAAGAAGCTGAGAATTCTTCTTGTAAGTCAGCATTTTCACAAACAAGTAGAATAAATCGGGACAGATTCTAATCTAATTGCAAATGTATTGTTTTTTTAAATGTACCTTGTCAATGAATCCCTTCATTCACAAAGCACTGATTGCTTGTGGCACAGGCACAACACAAGTCAAGCATCAATTTTAAGGCAAACCATTTTTTGTTTTTTAAGCCTCAGCTTGTCAGGGAGGGAACCAGGATTTATTTGTGGGATGATGATGAAAATCAAGGAACTGGTGAGATCAGAAACAGAGCCGAATTCTCGAGCAATTGCCAAATACAGAGGCAACAATTTAAATTCATTTTAAAACAAAACACCAACCCAAATACCAAAGCGCCAACAGAAAAAGAAACATTATTAAGGTTTTAACAGTCTCCACACATAACCCAGCAAACAAATGCTCTCCCTTACAGCTCCCCCATATTCTCTGCTACAAATCAGGGGATCTCTCAACCACATCAGAGAACTCATGAAACATTCATCTGCATCCATGGAACCATAACTCAGCTGGATAGATATCCAGCCCTTTGACAAGCAGAGGTAGAGTTCAACAGCTCCTGCAGACTCTTGCCCGAATGGTGAAATGGCAAAGAGATGTGCTGGGATGCAGCAGAGAAGGCTGAAGGAGAAAATTCAATGGCTATGGTGTCTGAAGTCACTGTGGAGAAGTTTAACTATTCCTATCAGGGTTTAGAATGGGTGAAAATAATTAAAATATTTAATCACTAAAATGTTTTTTTTTAAAGTAATGACTGCTTTATGTATGCATTCTTCTAACTAATTATTGGATAACACCCAGAATTGCTTTTGTGAGATAAAAGGTAAAAGAGTCCCTGCAGATCTTGCCTAGTTGCTGACTCTAGGGGGCAGTGCTTATCTCCATTTCAAGGCCACCCAAATGTTACCTATTTATCTACTTGCATTTGCATGCTTTCAAACTGCTGGAGCTGGAGTGAGGACAGGAGCTCACCCCCGTTGCTTGGCACTCTGGTCTCAAACGTGGTCTGCCGACAAGCCCAGCATTTTAATCGCTGAACCACTGTGCCATCCTTTTGTGAGATAAGCAGCCATATAAATTTGAAAAATAAAATAAGCAAATAGATAGAGCAAGACTGATTTTGAACCAGGTTTGTTATGTGACCATGCAACATCCCTGGGGATCATCCAATCTCCCCTTAAGTTGGTGCTAAGCCCGGGAAAGAAGTTAATCAAAACTGAGGAACAGCCTGTAATTGAGATCTAAATTCTCAGCATGTGGACATCCAAAGAGAGGTGAGTACAGAGCCGAGTCAGGGCAAACAAACTCAAAGGCAGTGGTGGGATTCAAATAATTTAGCAACTGGTTCACCCAGGATCAGGTTGGCGGTTGTGGGAGGCGTGGCCCATCCCCGTCTTCCAGCTCTGCTACACATGCAGGACAAGCCTCCCGTAACAGGATCTGGTTTTAGCTCATAGAATCATCCGTTGTAACGTCCTTCCTGCCAAAGACTACTTCAGTTTCAAGTACAATAACACAAGAGCTACCAACAGATTTAAACTTAATGTCAACTGCTCCAGTTTGGATTGCAGAAAATATGATTTCTGTAACAGAATTATCTGTGCTTGGAATGAATTACCAGACCCTGTGGTCTCTTCTCATAACCCCAAAAGCTTTAAACTAAATCTATCCACTGTTGACCTCACCCCATTCCTAAGAGGACTCTAAGGGGCGTGCATAAGAGCACAAACGTGCCTACCGTTCCTGTCCTTTTGTTTCTTTCCCTATATATATATATATGCTTATACTTCCTAGTTTCTCCTCATATATTTGTTTATACATTATATAATCTTTTAGTGTTATGCTTGTATATATTGTTTTGACAAAATTAAATAAATAAGTAAAAATAAAATAGCCACCTGACACTGAGTGAACCAGTTGTTAAATTACTCCCACTGCTATCAAAGTGGATCTGGGGCATGGCGCTGCAATGGAGAAACAGGCAACAGAGCAGCCAGCATTACATTGCCTTACACAATGTAAGCCGCCCTGAGTCTTCGGAGAAGGGTGGGATATAAATTCAAATTTTTAAAAAAAGGGAAGGAGGAGGAGCAGAGAGAAGAAAGAGGGCAAGCGGCCTTCTCCTTCCCTTGTACCGGCTGCTCCGTTGCCTGTTTCTCCATGGCAGTACAGCACAGCACCCAGGATCCACTTTGATAGTGGAGTGTGTGTGGGTAATTTAATTATCTGGTTAGCCAGTGGTGAAATGTAAAATTTGTTACTACCGGTTCTGTGGGCGTGGCTTGGTGGTGGTGGGGGTAATGTGACTGGGTGGGCGTGGCCAACATTTTTTTTTACTTTTAAAAGCATTTTTTCTACAACCTCTTCCGATGAAAGAAAAAAAATGCTTTTCAAAGGCTCCTCTGACGATCTCAGCTGAGTTGTCTGATCGTCAGAGGCTTTTCTTTTCTTTTAAAAGCATTTTGCCTTTAAAAGAAAAAAAAAACCTCTGACAATCAGGCAACTCAACTGGGATCGTCAGAGGAGCCTTTGAAAAGCATTTTTTCTACAATCTCTTCAGCCAAAGAAGTTGTAGAAAAAATGCTTTTAAAAGCCTCTGACGATCCCAGCTGAGCTGCGCAATCATCAGAGGCATTTTTTTTTACTTTTAAAGCATTATTTCAGCCGAAGAAAAAATGCTTTTAAAAGTAAAAAAAAAAACCCTCTGATAATCGCACGGCTCAGCTGGGCATGGAGAGGGGCAGGGATTTTTGCTACCAGTTCTCCGAACTACCCGCTGCCATCACTACCGGATTGGGTGATCCGGTCCGAACCGGCAGCATTTCACCCCTGCGGTTAGCCCAAAGCGGTGCAAACCAGCTGAACCCACAACTGCATGAAGAGCAGAAAAGAAGGAGAAGACCTAACCAGAAAGAAGCTATCCTGATGTATTGAGAACATCAGATGAACATTGCTTGGTTTGATCTTCCATTTACTGTGTCTGTTTTGCAGTGGGTTAGGGGGAGGCAGGAGAAAATAAGTTCCTCCAGGGAAAAATGATGTTCATATGTACAAACATGAGGGAACCAGTAAGGTGTAGCAATTAAAGCACCAGACTAGAAACCATCATCTGATCATGCAGAACTTCTTGTCATCTCAAAATAAAAAGGAGAGGAGCTCAGAGATAAGAGCATGTATTCCAAGAGCGAAGTTGTAGATGTTTTTCACCCTCCGTATGGGATCGACAAGAGTTAATTTAAAAGTTATTATTTCATGTGTATAAAATTTGCAATCAAAGTATCAGGTTGCTCCAGTATAACATAGCACTTTGCTGCCTTCTCATGAGCAACCAAATTTTGGCAGCCCATGTCCGGTGGGCATGGATGAATGAATCTGTAAAGCTGGTTATTTTGACAATGTTAGAGTAACCAGATGCTTGTTTCTTGGATAAATATGGACCTGAGTCTAGGACTGGTTCAAAGGATTTGCCCCAGAAAAGTAGAAGCCACAAGGTTTTTCTGATGGATTCATCAATGTGGTGTTAATTAATGAGTAGACTGAACATTATCTTTAGTCTGATTTTTGTGGATGATGATTTTTGCTTTCAAAATGTTTCTTCTAGATTTGATTCTGACCTTATTTTAAATAGACCATTTTAACATCTCATTTTGCAGGAATTCATCTGAGATTTTATCTAATGCTATCTGAGAGAGGAGTAGTGAGCTATTCGGGTCATTTTCTTTAAACGACTGTACCTGACAAATTATAATTAAAAATAAATTCATTGAAAAGACTGCACCAAAAACAAAATTGATGTGGTCCATGGAGAAAGTCTTTTGTCCTTTGGTTAGTGCGAGAACATGATGAATTTTTAGCCTAGCATGGAATAAACCCTACCCCTGATTTTTAAGTACAGTCCTGGCATTTGGTTTCACTGAACAAGAGTAATAGTACTCAAAACCACATTTCCCTATTAAAGGTATAACTGGAATAGAAAAGAATCAGAGCTAAAACTGCATAACAGAACTGTGTTCTGCAACAGTTGTGTGAGTTGAGTTATATGTATGTCCTCATCCACTTCTAATTTTATTTTTTTCTCCTTTTTGTTGGATTATCCTTTCAAGAAAATCACATGAAATATTCTGTAAATATTCTGGTGGTTCTTACTAGATTTTGTTTAAAACAATCAGTAATAAGCAAGATTCTGTCTCACTAGCCTTCCTTACCATAATAATCTTACATGACAGCGCAGCTTGGATAAACCATGATTGTTTGATTAACATGAAATAATACTAAGTCACGGACAAGGAAACCACATTAAGATTTAGAAGCTTGTTATTAACCAAGCCTTCCTAATAATCATATATATATATTCCCTTTTCTGGCTGATTGCATTTGGGAATAGTTTCCCCTATATTTTTAGAGGGTCTTCTTTATATAATCCCAATGGTTAAAATTCATCTACTCTGTGAAGTAGAAAACCCTAATGGAAGAGTTGGGTTAGGTGTAAACTGTTCAGTCACATCTATTTTTCTGTTACAGGAGAGTGTGACTGTTGGGAGTGTTTCAGTTACCATGAAAACTGGTATCTCTTTTAACTTCCTTTCCATAAACTTGCTATAAGGCAAAATACTTAGGATAGTCTTTCTGTGATGCAAAAACAGCTGGTTCCTTGTTTTCTTTAGTCTTTATCGCTGACAATACTCAGGAGAGGGAAAAGGAAAATTGCTTCTTTCTTTCTTTCTTTCTTTCTTTCTTTCTTTCTTCCTTCCTTCCTTCCTTCCTTCCTTCCTTTCTTTCTATTTTCTTTACTTTTCTCTTTCTTTCTTTCTTTCTCTTTCTCTTTCTCTTTTTCTTTTTCTTTTTCTTCCTTCCTCCCTCCCTCCCTGCCTTCCTTCCTTTCTCCCTCCCTCTCTCTTTCTTTTCTTCTTTGTTTCTTCTTTTCTTCCCTCCCTCCCTCCTTCCTTCCTTCTTTATTTCTTTCTTTCTCCCTCCCTCCCTCCCTCCATCCATCCCTGTTGTCAGGGTTCCAAGTAATACCCCCAATGAAAAAAAACTTTGAGGCTTGAAGTTTCTTGAAGTTCCATTTTATGAGAGATGTCATACTGGCACATCTGGGAAAACCCGAATCTGAAAGTTTCCAGGTTTTCCCCACCCAAAGGAAAATCCAAGTCCCTGCCCAGGACCCAGAAGTTCATCACATGGTCCAATCAAAGCACCGTCCCAACTGGAGATGCCTCCCAGCCACACCCCTCCAGGTGCAGGGCAAGATGTCCTTGACTCTCTGAGAAAGGAATGTTATGACTATATATCACCCTTGCTCCATACAATCCCCTCTCCCAATTTCCCACAGCAGTAAATGTGGCAGGCCTAAAAGTCCAATGCAAAAGATGGCTTCCAGGCCTGGAAGCTGTCTTCCTCCCTCCCTCCCTCCCTCCCTCCCTCCCTCCCTCTCTCTTTTCTTCTTTCTTTCTTTCTTTTTTCTTTCTTCCTTCCTCCCTCCCTGCCTGCCTTCCTTCCTCCCTCCCTCTTTCTTTTTTTTCTTCTTTCGTTCATTCGTTCTTTCTTTTTTCTTTCTTTCCTTCTTTTCTTGTTAGCCTTCATTCCAACTTAGTGGGATCAGAGTGTAATTTTTAGGAAGCATCAATGTTTCCACTGGATGCTTTCCTTATAATCCATAATCTTTATTACAAGTGTACTTGCAGCCCACCAAGAGGGCCATGAGATTCACTTGTGAGACTCCGTAAATGCCAGCCAAAATCTATCTGCAGAAACATCTGCTCAGCAGTGCAAAACTGATGTAATTACCAACCGGCAGCATTTCACCTGCGGTTAGCCCAAAGCGGTGCAAACCAGCTGAACCCACAACTGCATGAAGAGCAGAAAAGAAGGAGAAGACCTAACCAGAAAGAAGCTATCCTGATGTATTGAGAACATCAGATGAACATTGCTTGGTTTGATCTTCCATTTACTGTGTCTGTTTTGCAGTGGGTTAGGGGGAGGCAGGAGAAAATAAGTTCCTCCAGGGAAAAATGATGTTCATATGTACAAACATGAGGGAACCAGTAAGGTGTAGCAATTAAAGCACCAGACTAGAAACCATCATCTGATCATGCAGAACTTCTTGTCATCTCAAAATAAAAAGGAGAGGAGCTCAGAGATAAGAGCATGTATTCCAAGAGCGAAGTTGTAGATGTTTTTCACCCTCCGTATGGGATCGACAAGAGTTAATTTAAAAGTTATTATTTCATGTGTATAAAATTTGCAATCAAAGTATCAGGTTGCTCCAGTATAACATAGCACTTTGCTGCCTTCTCATGAGCAACCAAATTTTGGCAGCCCATGTCCGGTGGGCATGGATGAATGAATCTGTAAAGCTGGTTATTTTGACAATGTTAGAGTAACCAGATGCTTGTTTCTTGGATAAATATGGACCTGAGTCTAGGACTGGTTCAAAGGATTTGCCCCAGAAAAGTAGAAGCCACAAGGTTTTTCTGATGGATTCATCAATGTGGTGTTAATTAATGAGTAGACTGAACACTATCTTTAGTCTGATTTTTGTGGATGATGATTTTTGCTTTCAAAATGTTTCTTCTAGATTTGATTCTGACCTTATTTTAAATAGACCATTTTAACATCTCATTTTGCAGGAATTCATCTGAGATTTTATCTAATGCTATCTGAGAGAGGAGTAGTGAGCTATTCGGGTCATTTTCTTTAAACGACTGTACCTGACAAATTATAATTAAAAATAAATTCATTGAAAAGACTGCACCAAAAACAAAATTGATGTGGTCCATGGAGAAAGTCTTTTGTCCTTTGGTTAGTGCGAGAACATGATGAATTTTTAGCCTAGCATGGAATAAACCCTACCCCTGATTTTTAAGTACAGTCCTGGCATTTGGTTTCACTGAACAAGAGTAATAGTACTCAAAACCACATTTCCCTATTAAAGGTATAACTGGAATAGAAAAGAATCAGAGCTAAAACTGCATAACAGAACTGTGTTCTGCAACAGTTGTGTGAGTTGAGTTATATGTATGTCCTCATCCACTTCTAATTTTATTTTTTTCTCCTTTTTGTTGGATTATCCTTTCAAGAAAATCACATGAAATATTCTGTAAATATTCTGGTGGTTCTTACTAGATTTTGTTTAAAACAATCAGTAATAAGCAAGATTCTGTCTCACTAGCCTTCCTTACCATAATAATCTTACATGACAGCGCAGCTTGGATAAACCATGATTGTTTGATTAACATGAAATAATACTAAGTCACGGACAAGGAAACCACTCCCGAAGACATGGACAGGTTGCTGGGTAGATTGAATGCCACCACGTGTTTACTGGACCCGTGCCCCTCCTGGCTGGTGCTGGCCACTCAGGAGGTGACACGAGGCTGGCTCCAGGGGATTACGAGTGCTTCCTTGTTGGAGGGAGTCTTTCCGGCCGCCTTGAAAGAGGCGGTGGTGAGGCCCCTCCTCAAGAAGCCTTCCCTGGACCCGGCTGTTTTAGGTAATTATCGTCCGGTCTCCAACCTTCGCGGCGAAGGTTGTAGAAATATGGTGGCATATCAGTTTCTGCACCTGGAGGAAACTGTCTATCTGGACCCGTTCCAGTCCGGCTTCCGACCCGTTACAGCACTGAGACGGCTTTGGTCGCGTTGGTGGATGATCTCTGGAGGGCCAGGGATGAGGTTATTCCTCTGCCCTGGTCCTATTAGACCTCTCAGCGGCTTTTGATACCATCGACCATGGTATCCTGCTGCGCCGTTGAGGGGTTGGGAGTGGGAGGCACCGCTTATCGGTGGTTCTCCTCTATCTCTCCGACCGTCGCAGACGGTGTTGACGGGCAGAGGTCGGCCCGGCGCCTCACTTGTGGGTGCCGCAGGGTCTCTCGCCTTCTGTTCAACATCTATATGAAGCCGCTGGGTGAGATCATCAGTGGCTTCGTGTGAGGTACCAGCTGTACGCTGATGACACCCAGCTGTACTTTTCACACGGGCCACCCCAATGAAGCTATCAAGTGCTGTCCCGGTGTTTGGAAGCCGTCTGGTCTGGATGGGGAGAAACAGGCTCAAGCTCAATCCTCCAAGACGGAGTGGCTGTGGATGCCGGCATCCCGGTACAGTCAGCTGAGTCCGCGGCTGACTGTCGGGAGCGAGTCATTGGCCCCGGCGGAAAGGGTGCGTAATTTGGGCGTTCTCCTGGATGCTCGGCTGTCTTTGAAGATCATTTGGCCGTCTCCAGGAGAGCTTTCCACCAGGTTCGCCTGGTGCGCCAGTTGCGCCTTTCTAGACCGGGATGCCTTGTGCACAGTCACTCACGCCCTTGTGACGTCTCGTCTGGACTACTGCAATGCTCTCTACATGGGGCTCCCTTGAAGGGCATCCGAGGCTGCAGTTGGTCCAGAATGCAGCCTTGTGGTGATAGAGGGAGCCCTCGTGGCTCCCGAGTGACACCTATCCTGCGAGGCTGCACTGGCTACCTGTGGCCTTCCGGTGCGCTTCAAGGTGTTGGTGAACGTCTTTAAAGCGCTCCATGGCATAGGGCCGGGTTACTTACGGGACCGCCTGCTGCTACCGAATACCTCTCACCGACCGTGCGCTCTCACAGAGAGGGACTCCTCAGGGTGCCGTCGGCGACAGTGTCGTCTGGCGACACCCAGGGAAGGGCCTTCTGTGGGGCTCCGCCTCTGGAACGAGCTCCCCAGGACTTCGCCAACTTCCGGACCTCGAACCTTTCATGAGCTCAAACGTACTTATTTATCTGCGCTGGACTGGGTTAGTTTTTTAAGTTATGGGTTTTTAATGGTGATTTTATAGTTTAGGGTTTTATATCGGTCGTCTGACCGTTTTTAGTTTTAAATTGGCCGGTTAAATATTTCATTTTAAATGTATTTTAAATTTATTGTGTACCTATGTGTTTTAATAAGGCTGTACACCGCCCTGAGTCCTTCGGGAGAAGGGCGGTCTAGAAATCTAATTAATAAATAAAATAAATAAATAAATTAAGATTTAGAAGCTTGTTATTAACCAAGCCTTCCTAATAATCATATATATATATTCCCTTTTCTGGCTGATTGCATTTGGGAATAGTTTCCCCTATATTTTTAGAGGGTCTTCTTTATATAATCCCAATGGTTAGAATTCATCTACTCTGTGAAGTAGAAAACCCTAATGGAAGAGTTGGGTTAGGTGTAAACTGTTCAGTCACATCTATTTTTCTGTTACAGGAGAGTGTGACTGTTGGGAGTGTTTCAGTTACCATGAAAACTGGTATCTCTTTTAACTTCCTTTCCATAAACTTGCTATAAGGCAAAATACTTAGGATAGTCTTTCTGTGATGCAAAAACAGCTGGTTCCTTGTTTTCTTTAGTCTTTATCGCTGACAATACTCAGGAGAGGGAAAAGGAAAATTGCTTCTTTCTTTCTTTCTTTCTTTCTTTCTTTCTTTCTTCCTTTCTTCCTTCCTTCCTTTCTTTCTATTTTCTTTACTTTTCTCTTTCTTTCTTTCTTTCTTTCTCTTTCTCTTTCTCTTTTTCTTCCTTCCTCCCTCCCTCCTGCCTTCCTTCCTTCCTCCCTCCTCCCTCTTTCTTTTTCTTCTTTGTTTCTTCTTTTTCTTCCTTCCTTCCTTCCTTCCTTTCTTTCTTTCTTTCTTTCTTTCTTCCTTCCTCCCTCCTCCCTCCTCCCTCCATCCCTGTTGTCAGGGTTCCAAGTAATACCCCCAATGAAAAAAAACTTTGAGGCTTGAAGTTTCTTGAAGTTCCATTTTATGAGAGATGTCATACTGGCACATCTGGGAAAACCCGAATCTGAAAGTTTCCAGGTTTTCCCCACCCAAAGGAAAATCCAAGTCCCTGCCCAGCACCCAGAAGTTCATCACATGGTCCAATCAAAGCACCGTCCCAACTGGAGATGCCTCCCAGCCACACCCCTCCAGGTGCAGGGCAAGATGTCCTTGACTCTCTGAGAAAGGAATGTTTTGACTATATATCACACTTGCTCCATACAATCCCCTCTCCCAATTTCCCACAGCAGTAAATGTGGCAGGCCTAAAAGTCCAATGCAAAAGATGGCTTCCAGGCCTGGAAGCTGTCTTCCTCCCTCCCTCCCTCCCTCCATCCCTGTTGTCAGGGTTCCAAGTAATACCCCAATGAAGCTATCAAGTGCTGTCCCGGTGTTTGGAAGCCGTCTGGTCTGGATGGGGAGAAACAGGCTCAAGCTCAATCCTCCAAGACGGAGTGGCTGTGGATGCCGCATCCCGCAGTCAGCTGAGTCCGCTGACTGTCGGGAGCGAGTCATTGGCCCCGGCGGAAAGGGTGCGATTGCGTTCTCCTGGATGCTCGGCTGTCTTTTGAAGATCATTTGACGGCCGCTCCAGGAGAGCTTTCCACCAGGTTCGCCTGGTGCGCCAGTTGCGCCTTTTCTAGACCGGGATGCCTTGTGCACAGTCACCACGCCTGTGACGCCTCGCCTGACTACTGCAATGTTTCTACATGGGGCTCCTTGAAGGGCATCCGAGGCTGCAGTTGGTCCAGAATGCAGCTGCGCTGGTGATAGAGGGAGCCCTCGTGGCTCCCGAGTGACACCTATCCTGCGAGGCTGCACTGGCTACCTGTGGCCTTCCGGTGCGCTTCAAGGTGTTGGTGAACGCCTTTAAAGCGCCCATGGCATAGGGCCGGGTTACTTACGGGACCGCCTGCTGCTACCGAATACCTCTCACCGACCCGGCGCCTCACAGAGAGGGACTCTCAGGGTGCCGCCGGCGCTGACAGTGTTGCCTGCACACCCAGGGAAGGGCCTTCTGTGGGGCTCCGCCTCTGGAACGAGCTCCCCAGGACTTCGCCAACTTCCGACCTCCGAACCTTTCGCCGCGAGCTCAAAACTTACTTATTTATCTGCGCTGGACTGGGTTAGTTTTTAAGTTATGGGTTTTAATGGTGATTTTATAGTTTAGGGTTTTATATCGGTCGCTTGACCGCTTTTAGTTTTAAATTGGCCGTTAAATATTTCATTTTAAATGTATTTTAAATTTATTGTGTACCTATGTGTTTTAATATATTGTACACGCCTGAGTCCTTCGGGAGAAGGGCGGTCTAGAAATCTAATTAATAAATAAAATAAATAAATAAATTAAGATTTAGAAGCTTGTTATTAACCAAGCCTTCCTAATAATCATATATATATATTCCCTTTTCTGGCTGATTGCATTTGGGAATAGTTTCCCCTATATTTTTAGAGGGTCTTCTTTATATAATCCCAATGGTTAAAATTCATCTACTCTGTGAAGTAGAAAACCCTAATGGAAGAGTTGGGTTAGGTGTAAACTGTTCAGTCACATCTATTTTTCTGTTACAGGAGAGTGTGACTGTTGGGAGTGTTTCAGTTACCATGAAAACTGGTATCTCTTTTAACTTCCTTTCCATAAACTTGCTATAAGGCAAAATACTTAGGATAGTCTTTCTGTGATGCAAAAACAGCTGGTTCCTTGTTTTCTTTAGTCTTTATCGCTGACAATACTCAGGAGAGGGAAAAGGAAAATTGCTTCTTTCTTTCTTTCTTTCTTTCTTTCTTTCTTTCTTCCTTTCTTCCTTCCTTCCTTTCTTTCTATTTTCTTTACTTTTCTCTTTCTTTCTTTCTTTCTTTCTCTTTCTTTTCTTTCTTCCTTCCTCCTCCCTCCTCCTCCTTCCTTCCTTCCTTCCTTTCTCCCTCCCTCTCTCTTTCTTTTCTTCTTTCTTTCTTCCTTCCTTCCTCCCTCCCTCTTTCTTTTCTTCTTTCTTTCTTTCTTTCTCCCTCCCTCCCTCCCTCCATCCATCCCTGTTGTCAGGGTTCCAAGTAATACCCCCAATGAAAAAAAACTTTGAGGCTTGAAGTTTCTTGAAGTTCCATTTTATGAGAGATGTCATACTGGCACATCTGGGAAAACCCGAATCTGAAAGTTTCCAGGTTTTCCCCACCCAAAGGAAAATCCAAGTCCCTGCCCAGCACCCAGAAGTTCATCACATGGTCCAATCAAAGCACCGTCCCAACTGGAGATGCCTCCCAGCCACACCCCTCCAGGTGCAGGGCAAGATGTCCTTGACTCTCTGAGAAAGGAATGTTATGACTATATATCACACTTGCTCCATACAATCCCCTCTCCCAATTTCCCACAGCAGTAAATGTGGCAGGCCTAAAAGTCCAATGCAAAAGATGGCTTCCAGGCCTGGAAGCTGTCTTCCTCCCTCCCTCCCTCCCTCCGTCCCTCCCTCTCTCCCTCTCTCTTTTCTTCTTTCTTTCTTTCTTTTTTCTTTCTTCCTTCCTCCCTCCCTGCCTGCCTTCCTTCCTCCCTCCCTCCCTCTTTCTTTTTTTTCTTCTTTCGTTCGTTCGTTCGTTCTTTTTTCTTTCTTTCCTTCTTTTCTTGTTAGCCTTCATTCCAACTTAGTGGGATCAGAGTGTAATTTTTAGGAAGCATCAATGTTTCCACTGGATGCTTTCCTTATAATCCATAATCTTTATTACAAGTGTACTTGCAGCCCACCAAGAGGGCCATGAGATTCACTTGTGAGACTCCGTAAATGCCAGCCAAAATCTATCTGCAGAAACATCTGCTCAGCAGTGCAAAACTGATGTAATTACCAACCATCATCTTTTTATTGTCCTGCTGGGGCAGCTGCACCAAAGCATGACTTTCTGCCCTAAACTTATAAGGTCCAAAAATGAGCTGTTCTGCCCACTATAAAAAAGGAGTTCCTTAACCACAAAACATAAAAAGTGTTGAGATCTCTCCCCCAGCACAATTTCACACCACTTTTATTTTTTGTTATGATTAGGTTCGTTTGTTTTGGCTACTTCTTAAACACCACTCAGAGCTCTTTGATTTAAGTCTAACATTGCTATGAAATACACTAACTTTAAGTCTAACTAAGACTAACATTGCTATGAAACACACTATTGTATGGTGAAAGAACAGGGATTGTGACGTGACATCATAACCCAATTTTTATCCTATGGACATCACAGGACAACTCGCCGCAGGACAATTCAACAAATACAAAAGTTAATTTAATTTTAACAGAACTTTGACCAACAATAATAAAATAAAGAAAATCAATCCAGAAATACAAGAGTTACAATAATTTTGATGAAAACATGGTCACAGAATGAAATGATTAATATAGCATGGAATTATATGCGAATTGGTCACATATATCCCACAGTCCTGTGGTGAGTTGGTCACAACGAACTGGCCATGGTGAGTTGGCCACGGTGAGTTGTCCTAAACCCCCTTCTTGATACTTACACTAAATCTTGGAGTGTGCAACTTTTTGCAAGGTGAAAGTTATTCTCACCCAGCAGCTATGGCTCTGAAAACAAGTATGTCATTTTTGATTGATTGATCATATGCCATCAAAACAACCACATAGATTTTCTCCAAATTCTGTAGTCAACCTGGTCCTTCAGGTCTTCCAACAGTGCATGCATTGCACTGTAACTGAATCTATTCACTTTGAACTTGGTGGTCTTCTCTTTCCTTTCACCCTGTCCATTATTATAGACTCATTCTTATAGCTAAGTCTTCATATCATATGTCCAGAGGATGATCATTTGTGCCTGGTTGTTTGTGCCTCAAATGAAAATTTTGGGTTGATTTGCTTATTTAACAAGAAGGAGAAAGAAGCCATAGTCATATTGGCCTAAACTCTAGAGACCACTTCCCTGACCCCACTCCTCAATAAAGGCTGTTGTGAAAATAAGAAAGTTTGTAGTTGTTCCAGCCAAAGGTTAGGAAATCTGTTTTCCAAGAAATTTCTGTATTGATCAAATTTGACTTAAATAGCAAAGCAGTATAAATGTGTTAGCTTCTTAAACTACTTGCTAAAATTCTTAAACAATAGGTTTCAAAAAAAATCCCCCCCTACAAATATTATAATAACTGCCCTGTTTCTTTCTGTCTCACACAAAGATATTTGTTATCCATCCATCTGTCCATCCGTCCATTGAATGATTCATAGATACGATTTAACAAAAATGTAATGCCTTGTTGATTAAACCAACATTTAATTGTCATCCCATACTTCCTATGTACAAAGTTGTTTGGATAAGTCTATCGAAGACATCAGTATTAAACCTTAGAGGCAGCCTGGAAAAACTACGGCATTCTCTTGAGAACACGAGGGAAGAAGCCTAATTATGAGCTAAGCCTGAATTGCTCAAATCCCTCCCCTCATAGACCGCAGGATATAGCCCATGCTGCAAGAATCACCATAATGTGGATCTGCAGCCCCAGTCAAAATCAAATTATCTCAAACATACGCTCTACAATAGATAATTAGGCTACATATGCCTCCAATCAAAACAGGCATTCTACTTTATTTTTCTACAAAAACAAATAAGTGAAGAAGAGGGGCTGGCGAAGAATTTATCATTTTCCCACTAATATTGTTTGTGTTGACATGTACCTCACTTTTCCACGTGCTGTCGAAGTGAAATCAAGGACGGGCATTGAGCATTAGGAACCATTAACAGAAGCAGAGGTGGTAGCACTTTATATAGCAGCAGCATAAAGGGTTCAAGAAGTATTCTCTTTCTAACTCTTGAGGAGCAAGATGTTTGCACACCAGAAACTTGAGACTCAAATTCTGGGATTCTGTTTTCTTCCATAGGTTCTGGAGATGTGCACTTTTGGCTCCTCTGTGTTACACTTGCATAGACACCAAAAGCTGAATTCTTTGTAAATGTGTTGGTTTACACCAGCTAAGAAAAATTGCTTGCAAACCTTTTCATTTCTGTGACATACTGGTCAAAGAATGTTCTCCCCACAGACTTTCAGTTTGGTTATAATGCATTTCACAGCACTTGTTCAGCTGTCGAGGGCTATTTGTTTTAAAGTCCTTATAAATGAACCATATTTGCTGCATCTCCTGTAGTCCTCAGTAAACCACCCATTAACTTCTCAATGTACCTCTTTCAGTTCATTGAACGTAGTAATTATTTTGTGTGCTTCTGAATGCTGAGTATGTTTTGGCACAATTTAAAACAACCTTCCCCTGAATTGTATCATTAGCTTCAGTTACTTTTTCTGGCATGAGATCAGTGGTGAAATTCAAAAATGTTTACTACCGATTCTGTGGGCGTGGCTTGGTAGGTGTGGTGTGGTGTGGCTTGGTGGGCGTGACTTGGTGGGCATGGCACGGGAAGGATACTGCAAAATCCCCATTCCCACCCCACTCTGGGATCAGCCAGAGGTGGTATTTGCCGGTTCTCCAAACAACTCAAAATTTCTGCTACCGGTTCTCCAGAACCTGTCAGAAACCTGCTGGATTTCACCCCTGCATGAGATTCATATATTTCTTCAAGTCATAGGTTTATCTAAAGAATGACATTAATAATGCTACTAAGAGGATGATGAGAAAAGCAAGTTGGCTTAGCATTATCGTTGATGACACAAGCAGAACTTACAAGAACTCAGAGAAATTACTGACAGACTCTTTCGATGAAATTATATCCAGTGGTCCCAAAGAGGCAGAAGTGACTGAGAAACCAAATAATTTTGAAAGAAGAAACAGAGGGTTAAAATAAAAATATTATAAAATGCAATTCATGATGTACTTTTAAACGTGCATCTGTCAATGTCAGTAGTTCAATTTTGATGATTCCTTAAAATCTTGATTCCTTAGAGCTTTCCACGGGTCTCTCCTTGACACTATTTCTCCCAAACAAATATTTGGGTGGAGGTGAATATTATGCTCTTAAATCCTTCATGTCATCTTTGCGATTTCAGTTAAAATAATGCTCCTAAAGAAGTCCTCCATCTCACACTTCACATTTTGAATATTTTGAGCTGCACACCCACACACAGATATTTGGCACAGATTACTGCTGCTATCGGTACTCCAGTTATTTCTCTAATTATCAGTTATGTGCAATTTGAAAAAAACCCAGGCATAATATTGATCCAGAACCCTGTCCTAAGTTTCAGTTGGCAATGGAAGACACATAGGGCATTCTGGCCAGACACTTGTACTTTCAACAGAATCATTAGACAAAACTGCGGTCAAGGTCTAGTTGAAAAGTTTCAGGAGAAATGACTCCGGTATCTGTAACAAATATCAAAGACTTAGGCAATTGATTAGTCTGGTAGAAGTCAATCTGTCTGCACATTTGCAGTAAGGATTGTTTTCTAGGTCAGGCTTTCTTAGATGTTGTTTCAAATTTGAGTAAACCCTTTTTCAATAAATTAAAGGCTTTTATTCTGGTCTTCCCCTAAAAACATTTGCTCAATGCTGGTAACATTAAGTTAAAAAGGTTGGTTTGCTTTGGAGCAATAGTTTACTCCAGACCAGCCGCCTTGAATTCTACCAAAAGCAGAATGCTCTTTTCAACAGTATTGGAAAACAGGCTGATAGTTCCTTTCTTTCACAGTCCAGCAATAGGAGATTATTCTTCCAAGAACTGAAAATTAAGCCCCAGCTCTTCAAGATTGATCCTGCCTTGAGGTTTTATACTCAACTTTCTTCTGGTCATATTCATAAGATTTGTCAAAGCTGGGGCTTAGTTTAATTTATTAAGATACCTTCATAGGCCAAACATAGATAAATTTTGAAAAAATTATTACACTGCTTCCAATTTTTGGGGGAAAAACCCTTGTACATGCCTGCACAAAATACACCTAGAAAAACAATAAAGTTCAAAAACTTCTGGTCAATATAGCAATGATACAATATTTAGCTACAGTTCTGGAGTTTTTTTGACCTTACTCATTACTGCATTCATGTCAGAAGCACCTATCAAGGCACTTCTGGGTTGAAAGGATTAGCCAGTGACATCTCCATTGCCCAGGGGATGCCCGAGAGGACTCCTTATATATAGCTGTTATTTTCCCACCGAAGTGGTACCTATTTATCTACTTGCATTTGCATGCTTTCAAACTGCTAGGTTCGAGGAGCTAGGGCAAACTGATGGGAGCTCATTCATCTTGGATTTTGAACTGACAAGCTACCGTGTTTCCCCATGTCTTATATTTTTTTGAACCCTGAAATAAGCGCTTGGCCTTATTGCATGGGGGAAACAGGATATCAACTTCTCAATGATCTTTTGACTCAGAGTCCTAATCACATGAAACTATGTAACCCCTAATTTAGTCATTTAATAGATAGCACTTGGGGACTACAGTTAGCATGGAGTGTAGAGGTTATTCTTCAGTCCAGAGAGAGAGACTAAGTATTTATTCTTTTTCAGCCATGGGACTCACTGGGTGATTCTGAGGTGATTTCTTTTCAGCCAAGCTACTTCCCAGTGTATTTATGGAAATAAAATAGGAATAGAGAATATTATGTATGCTGCTTAGACTCCTGGAAGAACAGTACGATTAAATCAAAGTAATAAGCGAACTAAAAAATATGTCACACAAAGCAGTTCTGTGGTTTTTGGGTTTTTTTTAGCAAGTTACAGTAAGAGCAAAAGCTAAATTATAGCTGTAATTGTAATCCTGTATTCAGCAGAACTGCACTTTGTCTTATTAAATGCAGGCGTTTGTGTATCAAAATTGTGATACCCTTCTTCCTTTTCTCCAAAGAACTCATGATGGTATGTACAGTTTATCTCATTCTTTTAGAACAATAGCTTAGTCTGAAAGTTAGTAAATGATCTTTGCTCACTCGGCTGGGGATTTCAACTCAGCTCCCTTTAGTCCAAATCTGTATTTATTACGTTACATTGGTACTGAAAGTGATTTTTGTTCTGTGCTCTCAGTAGAAAGGTATAGCCAAAAAATAATAATAATATGCCTTCTTGCTAAATTGGTTTCCTTTAGAGGGTTATCTTATACATCCCAAAACATTTTAATCACTTCTTTATTACAAGAAATTAACACCTAAGCCTGAATATGCTGTAAACTACAAGTTTGCCCTATGAGATTTAGAAACTTTAAACCACATCTGCTGCTTCCTAGATGTATCTAAACAGATTCTAACATTGGGTGTCAACATTTAAGCATAGGTCTATTCTTCAGAACAGATGTAATCTGTGCTAATGTTACACCTGGCACAGATATGCAACCAGGCAATGTCTCTCAAGCAAGGCAGCATAGGGTTAAATTTCATTAAATGTGTTTTGATAGTTAGCATCTTAAATGTAATGGAACTCATGCAATACAGAAAACTGTAGTAGGCTTTCAGTGACTTTTAGGAAGGCAATTGTTTAATCCTATGCTAGTGTACCCAAAATGTATCCCATGAAATTCTTTGGGGTTTATGTTGTACTTTGTTCATGTTAATTAACCATGAATTCCTGAATTCTTTCCATATATCCCATGTCCCAATTTCTCTCTTTTTCAATTCGTTTGCAAAATTTAACTACCCCTACTATTATGAGCATCTGATACTAATGCAGTGGCTAATCTGAAGACTAGAATAATAATTCCACAGCCATGGAACTGATAACAAAAAGTCGCACCATTGTACTTCTTTTTTTTCTCTTAAACTTCCATATTTTTCCTCTCTTTCTGCATGGTTGTTTCCATAGATCCAGGAAGGAAGGGAAGGAGGGAGGGAGGAGAAGGAAGGAAGGAAGGAAGGAAGGAAGGAAGGAAGGAAGGAAGGAAGGAAGGAAGGAAGGAAGGAAGAATTCATTTTTAACAATTAAGAAATATATTTTCAGAAAAAGATAGACATCAGCAACACATTTTTCCTTTTATCATCTTTCATCTTTACATATATCTTAACTTGCTTCTTTCTTAATTTTTAAATTATTAAAGTTGATGGGCTTTTACATCACACCTAATACTATCTTTCTCTTTATTTTTTTAAATTAATCCATTTTAAGCATATATATCATCAGCTGTGTTTTATATCTGCTCTATCCTCATCTTTGCTTTACAGTATGTCTACCTTAAAGAAGACTTCTGGCAAAGGTAAAGAGTCTGCTTGTTGTTCCATTTTTTATTTATTTTTTGACCTCAGAAAGATATTATGATACCAACGCTTTAGTAACTAATTACAACTAAATTACATTTCACAGGAAAAACAAATTTCCTCCACATTCTGCTGAGGGACATGCTTTCTTTGATTTGAAAAAATGCTGCTAAGCACCAGGGAACCAACTGCCCATTGCTCTTTTGTGCCTAGAAAATTGGGTTCCATTCTCCTACATCCTGGTATTTTTATTTTATTACACCTGGTATATTGCTGCAGAAGGCCTGTAATTCTCCACATTGTATTTCTTAGCTGTTGGCAAATACAGTGTATCATTGACTGCGGCAGGAAAAGGGGACAACCAGATAGGTAGTTTTCTATTTTTATTAATAGATCTGAAGGCCAGAAGCATCAAAATGGTAATTTCAATCAGAGCTACTCTGGTGGTTCTGCAGACTAATGGAGCTGTAGGAGGTTGTAGATCTTAATGCACCCCGGAGACTGCAGTCTAATTGTAAGTCTTGCTGGTGTGGTCAGATCTGGTTGAGTCAAATCTCAGAGCCCCAAGTCATTAGGTCAATCTTGAAAAGATGCCGTCCATTTTGAGGCTGGAAAATAAAACTTGCTGTGGGAAAGGGAGGCACCGTGCTGCTGAACAAGCAGAAACGGGCTATCTCAATGAGGACTTAGCGGGAAATGGTGGGGAGCACCTGCCACAGTCTAATGTAATCGCATCAGACACACTAAATGCATTCCTGATATCGTTGTGGTGAGTGCCACCAAGGATCAGGGGAAAGCAATTCCTCACCCACGCAAAGCAATGAAAGTAAACCAAACAAACCTGAGGTAAAGAAAAGAAAAGAAAAAAAGAAAAGACCTTTGTTTCCCTCCCCCACCCCGCAACTCGGCTTCATTCTTCGGCAGCTTTTTAAAGATTATAATGTCAACAGTAGTTGAGCTGCAGCAAAAGGAGGGAGTTTTATTGTATTTATTCATTTGTTAAATGTGCTACTTTGCATTTATGTAACTCCTAAAGAAATTTACCATTTTTTTAAAAGCCATTATAAAATACATTCATATATTTAAAGATTTGGTGAAAATTGTTTCTGAAATGACATATAATTTACGTCTTTGGAGACATACTTTGGGGCATGGTCTAAAGGGAATTTCACAGAATATTTATTCCCATGGAGCGGCCCTGTCTTTACATTCTCATCAAATGAACGAAAGTTCAGACAACATGAATTCTCTCAAAGTTCATACCATTTGGGAGCCGATATAAATGAAGTAATTATTTGACTGGCACTATATTGAAGCCAAAAGGGAGGCGGTGGCTCAGAGGCTAAGACGCTGAGCTTCTCAATCGAAAGGTCAGCAGTGCAGTGGTTCGACTCCCTAGTGCCGCGTAATGGAGTGAGCTCCCGTTACTTGTCCCAGCTTCTGCCAACCTAGCAGTTCGAAAGCACGTAAAAAATGTAAGTAGAAAAATAGGGACCACCTTTGGTGGGAAGGTAACAATGTTCCATGTGCCTTTGGCATTTAGTCATGCTGACCACATGACCACGGAGACATCTTTGGACAGCACTGGCTCTTTGGCTTTGAAACGGAGATGAGCACTGCCCCCTAGAGTCAGGAATGGTTAGCACATATATGCGAGGGGAACCTTTACCTTTACCTTTTTATTGAAGCCAAATGAATCTGCCCAGATAGCGGATGAACAACTTGTGCATTACAATCAATGCACTATCCATTCTGCAGGAGTGGCAGTTTTCTATCCCAAGTCCAGGCCACAGAGAAGGCATAACCATTTAGCAAAACCTGATGCAGCCATGAAGTTGCCCCTGTCTAGGAATACAGGCAGCCAAAAAATGACCTGAAAAGAAATAAGGAGAAATTTCCTGTCAGAATATTAGTTAGTGGAATGGCTTGCCTTCAGAAGTTGTAGGTGCTCCAACACTGGAGGTTTTTAAGAAGAGATTGGACAACCATTTGTCTGAAATGGTATAAGGTCTCCTGCTTAAGCAGTTTCCTTCAGTCTCCTTCAGTCGCAATAAACATTAGTGCTGGAAATGGCAGCCATAGTTAAATAGGCCTGAATAGTTAAAGGATTGCTTGACAGTGGGATAAATCCATATCAAAATGTGCCTCACATCTTCATAGCTCATTCCAGAATTCTCAGATATAGAGACTGTTTCTGAGTAGAAAATGAAGAAAAGAATACAGAAAAAAGACTACAAGACAACAAAGTCATGGGCCAGCCTTTCTCCACTTGGCAGCTTTCAGATCTGTGAGCCTTTAACTTTTATGATTCCTATGAGTCTTGAAATTTGGGGGATTGAATAGAACAGAACTGGAGAGCAATGGCCTAGAAAGAGTGCTACAAGCAGACATCCTAATATACTCTATCACATGAACATACATACATGATAACAACATGGAAGCCTGGAGGTAAACAGAAATAATACAATGTGCTTTTAAATTCCTAGTGTCCTGTCCTCTATTTATTTACGTCCCTGCAGGATGCCATTCTTTAAACATTACCAGCACATACTTGAACAGGAGTACAAATTTTATAGAAAGAATTTCAAGTGCTGCTAAAACTGGTACTGGTAGCCCCAGCAACTGGAAACTTGATATATTTAATAGCTGTAATAAAGCCAATTTTCATATTACAATTTTCTCTGTGTACTTTCATTCCTATGTGTGCATCATACACACACCACATACCGCACCTAGCTAAGATATGTGCAGTTAAGTTGTATGGTGTCTGCGTTATAGAGTGATGACCATTTTAATTTGTTGTCTTTTTTTTTGTTTGTTTACATTTATACCCCGCCCTTCTCCGAAGACTCAGGGCGGCTTACAATGTATAAGGCAATAGTCTCATTCTATTTGTATATTTTTTTTACAAAGTCAACTTATTGCCCCCCCAACAATCTGGGTCCTCATTTTACCTACCTTATAAAGGGTGGAAGGCTGAGTCAACCTTGGGCCGGGCTCGAACCTGCAGTAATTGCAGGCTCTGTGTTCTAATAACAGGCTTCTCTACTGGCTGAGCTATCCCGGCCCCTTTTTTCTAAGCATTAGAGGCTTTATTATATTATTTGAGATAGGCGGCCATATAGATTTTCAAAATAAATAAATATAACGTTTATATTGATTAAGGAAGCAGCAAATGAAGCTGAAGTTTCATAAACATTTCAAATATAAAACTTATTTTTATGAGGTTTATAGCTTGGTTATAAAAAAAAGCACCTTGCTTTTGGCTGCTATTTGGCATGTAATATCTGAATCTCTGCAGCATGCTAACTACCAAATTAAAATTAAATTTCACCATGCTTTGTTTTTTAACTAGTTCCCTGAAAAGTTCATAGTATAAAATGAAAACAATGAGTTTTCTCATCAGTTTTGAAATGAATTATATTAATTTTGTTACTCTTGCAAGGAAATGATGTCTTCTAATATAAATAAATCTTTGATAGCCTTCTTAAGTTGAGAAGAAAAAATATAAAATGAGTAAAGAGAGAGAAGCCTTAAGTGGGGAAGAACACCTTAAGTTTGAATGGATATTAACTAAAATTAGCTTAAGCAAGGTATAAGTAGGGGAAGAAAACAGAATACTCTTCCTCAACCAAGTTTATACATTTCAGTTTCCAAAGTTCTCAGGCCACATAGCCATTGCTGAGAATTCTGAGAGTTGAAATCTATATATTTTGAGGTATCCATACTGAGGAAGAAGAGAGGATGAAGAAGAATACCAGTTTAGAAAAGAAAGAGGGGGTGTATTCAGAGGTCTGGCCTGAGACAGCAGCCTCTTCCTTCACAGTACTTCTATCTGCTAATAGAAGCAAAAAAAAAGCCTGTAATAAGGATTAATAGAACAGGTAAAGGCCAGCTAACTTTTTTGTGGTTAATTTCTACCTTCATCCTGCTTCTACTAAAATCAGATTTTCATAGGCTCTTTTCAAATAATAGCCCAGAGGGTTTTGTTTTGCTTTTTTGTTAATTGAAGCAAGATCCAAATTCAGACACCTTTCCTGCCCTCCTTAAATTTCTCTCCTTAAAAGTAT
The DNA here is from genome assembly GCF_028640845.1 of Ahaetulla prasina. NCBI lineage: Eukaryota > Metazoa > Chordata > Lepidosauria > Squamata > Colubridae > Ahaetulla > Ahaetulla prasina. The sequence goes on from NC_080539.1 coordinate 214,819,326, forward strand.
GATCTGAAACAGATCACTTCTCCATGTTTCATAGCAAGATGAACTCTGTCTGAACGTTAAAAGCTACAGCCACTTGTAAGAATTTAACACATTTCAACCTACTATCCATCCCCAATCATTCCTCCCATTAAACAGTCTGCCTGGATAATCATAGGTATTTTAGTAAACTGATGCAGCACATACCAGGTTGTTGCTGTACAATAGTGCTGTGATCGTTTGATTATCTGCCATCAAATTGATGCTGACTTTTATTGACCACATAGATGTATGTTTTCCAGGATGATCTGTCCCCAACCACATTGTCAATTGTACGGCTGACTGTTGTACTTGTTGTCATTATTTCGTTCTTTTTATATATTTGATAATAGTCCCATTTTTGTTCACTGCGCTCTTTGACTTTCATGACTAGAGTTTCCAGATCGTTGGCATTTTCAGCTATCAGAGCTGTGTCATCAAGTAGAGCAAGTTATTAATGTTTCTTCCTGCAATTTTAAAACACACTCGTCTTCTTCCAATCCAGCCTCTCTCACTTTAGCATATAGTCTGAATAAATAAGGAGAGAACATACAACCATGTTTCACTCTTTTGCCAACCTGGAGTTATTCACTAGGATGTATCAGTAGTTTCCTGTTCTGAGTATAGGATTCTCATAAGGACAATGGATTGTTCTGAGACTTACAATTTTCCTAAAGACATTCTACAACTTGATATGATCAACACAGCATTTCTATAATCGTTGAAGCAACATATTGCCTTATTTTTTAGCTTTATCACTTACTCATCATGCACTAGCAAGAACGTCTCTTATTACTAGTCCTTTCCTTAAAAAAAAAGCTTGAATATTTGGCCTCTCCCTTTCCATGTTGTGTATCCAATCTGTATTGGACAATCTTTTGGGCAGTTAATTTATATTGGATGATACTAAGCATTACTTTGCTAAGATGTGAAGTGGTTAATTTATAATAGTTTTTGTACACTCTGTTAAGCCTGTATTATTTTCCAGATTTGCTAGTATAGTTTGGTTAGAACTTCTATTGATTCTTCCTTCGTTGATTGCATTCTGCTGTAGATATTTCAACTATTTCTATAGCCTTCCAACTTATTAATGACCGTAAAGTTTTAAAGGTTTCCCCTGTCCAGTTGTGACCGATTCTAAGCAGACAGTGCTCATCTCCTATTCTCAGCCAAGGGAGCCTGTTATGTCTGAGACACTTCCATCATCAGGTGACCAGCATGAAAGTATGGAACACAGTAATCTTTTCTGCCAAAGTGGTACCTATTTATCTACTCACATTTGCATGCTTTCGAACATGGGTTGGCAGAAGATAAATCTAATTTCATTTTCTAGTACTTGAAGTGCTTGTAAATAGAAAATATCTTGACATCTCTACAGTACAGAATTGCTGTATACTCCTTCTAGCTTTAATATTCTTTGAGTCAGTCACTGTTTGTCCATTGGCATCCTTTAGTAAAGTAATTCAACACAAATGCTGTACTGATGGAATAATTTAAGGAGGCACTGCATGGAGGCAGTATCCATTTAACAAAATTTTGACTCCTAAAATGTCCACACCAAGGAATCTAAGCTGGCTGAAGAATGTGCCCTGTTTGCATATGCATCAGTCTCACATTCTCGTTGTTTATGCTTTAGTTCAGGAAGAGATATCGCTGACCTTCCAGAGTTGTTGAACTATAAATCGCACCATCCCTCAACTTTGGCCATTCTGGCAGGGACAGCTGACAGTTGTAGTTCAGCAACACAGAAAGGACAAGGTCCCCCACCCCCAGTTTAGATATCCATTCAAAAGTTCTTAGTTGTATAGCTAAACAAAATATAAGTGGTATGATGCTGGAGCTTCTATCATTCAAGTCTATCATTATTAATTGTTCTTTCTAGGCAGTACACAGTGAAGGCCTGGAGCAATGATTAGAGGTACACCCAGCAACCTCTTCCCATCAACAATGGGCTTTGAATTTGCTGCAGCCTCAGAACATATTCAAGGCCTATCCCATATACAGTGTGTTCCTGTTGTCTGCCCTTCAGGTGACTGAAAGCAGAAATGACAGTTATTACTTTTGACTCTGAGAGAAGCAGCTGAGCTCTCTTGCTAGATGGAACCTGTAAAAAAACCAACCCATTTCTCTGAGTTACCTCTACAGTACAGGGAAAGGACATCAAAATTCCTTCAAACAGGTCTGTTTGCTTGATGTCATTCTCAAGATGGGAAAGAGGCAGGAAAATCAAACCAACTTGCCATATTTGTACATCCCCTTTGTTATTATACATTCCAGTCAAGCTGGGATGAGTGAATATGTCAGCTTCAGAGTCGGAAAGTTCTCCTTTCTGCAGCTATGTCAAATTTGGCTTGTTGAATTAGAGATTACACATGCGCGCACACACCCCACGCTAGCATTTGAATGTATTGAGTTGTACACTTTTTCAAGATATGCATTGCATATTTTCCATAAAAGACCTGTATATTGCATGGGTCAGAAGGAGGGCTGAGAAAATATCCTCAGACCCTTCACATCCTGGACATAAACTGTTTCAAATCCTGTCTTTGAGACACCCCTAAAAGGCATTGCATGACAAAACAACTAGACACAGGGACAGTTTTTTCCCTTGTGCCATCACTCTGCTGAATTCTGAATTCTTACAGTTCTGTCTAATGTCTATGTATATTTACCCGTGTAGTGTGGTTGTGGTGTTCTTATTTATCCTTCTTCTTTATTTCCCCACTTTTACTGGGATGATGATGATGATGGTGATGGTGATGTACTGGAGACAAATTCCTTGTGTGTCAAATCACACTTGGCCAAATAAAATTCAATTCAATTCAATTAATTTGATTCATATTTGTTTACCACTTTGCTTAGTGTACCCTATTTTACAAACATTTGTATTTTATATAGTTCATTTTATATTTTATGTATAAATATTTTATATATACAATGTTTTATTTTATGTTACATTTGTTTTATATGATTCTGATTTATTAAAGGAATTTTCCTCTCCTTTGTTCATTGTAATGTTCAGAAAACTGTGGCTTCCAAAGGATAACTTTTTGAAAATATGAAATCAGATGAACCAACAAACCAATAAAAAGCAGAACTGGTGCATTTGGTGCCAATATTAAACACATAATGTAGCATATGAGTTCTCTCTTTGTTGGAGTTGTATAACAGGATCTCAGGGACTTCCTGGAGAGTTAACAGGAAGAAAACTAATTACCTTAGAGGAGCAGGGGGATATGTTCCCCCCGCAAAAAAGAACTATTACCAAGAAACCCAGGATATCTGCAGAGAACATCAGCCTTCCTCGGTCTCTGGATATATTGCAGTGCCCATTTTTCTAATTTTAACACGGCAAAGATACAACTCAAGACCACAAGATTGCAGAAGATTGGACTACATTCTCATATCATAGGGGGATCTTTTTGGTCAGTGTTTGCTGGGCAGCTTGTTTGACCTGGCAGTGATTGAAGAGAAGGAAGGAAGGAAGGAAGGAAGGAAGGAAGGAAGGAAGGAAAGAAGGAGGGAGGGAGGGAGGGAGGGAGGGAGGGAGAAAGGAAGGAAGGAAGGAAGGAAGGAAGGAAGGAAGGAAGGAAGGAAGGAAGGAAGGAAGGAAGGAAGGAAGGAAGAAAGAAAGAAAGAAAGAAAGAAAGAAAGAAAGAAAGACTCTTGTCCCTCGATGATTGGTTAGTAGCATATTGTGAACCCCTCACCATAATTGCCGTGATCCTGGATATGGCTGAATAGGTTTCTGTCAGCTGCATGTTCATTTTAGCAAAGATGAATTAGACACATTAAACAAATTAGGCAAATTACACATATTAAGATGAGTTACTTGATCTTGAGCTAAATGAAGGCAAATCAATTATTGCAAATTAAGCAATTATAAATGGAAGGCAAACGAAAAGTTTGTTTTCCCTTGACTTGGAAAGAGTGGCATAATTTTAGATCTCTACAGAGTGAGCTACTTTAGGCAATATACCCCTTTGGCTATGTGAGGGGATGAGCCCTCACAAAGGGTCCCCACACAATAGAGAGCTGACCATAAAGGTTTCATATCCTTTGATGCACCTAAATAAGGTAAGAAAGTTCCCTGCTGGAGAAGCACTTATCATTCAGAGTTCAGAAGGTTGAAGGATTGGGTAACCAAGATGTGGAGAAGAGCTAGTAAGAGCTCTCCTGATTGCTCACACAATTCTAATCACATAATAAGGGCTTGGACTAAACAATGACACCTAATTCTGAACAAGAATACAGTAAATCCTTGGTTTAACTGATGACCTCAGTTTTAGCAGTTTAAGGACAACATCTCTCCATATATTATATGCTCTCCTTGTGCATAAAATTTTATCTGACAAAATGTGTAATCAGTGCATGAGCAAAATCCCATTTGCAGTCACAAGGCGTTCTGCTTTAAAGGCAATGCCTTCCACCACTCATCTGCTAAATTGAAGATTTATTGCATTTAAGATAAAACTCTTATGAGTTCATAGCATACTCTTGCTCTAATGCTTTCTTATCACTTCAACAAGCTGGTCCAGGTTACTAAAAATCTGTGTCCAGATTGTGTGATCTCCATCTTGGTTGCCTATTACTGATCCCAAACATGGAAGCCTATGACTTTGCATTCACACAACAGTTGTTTTCCTTTTTCACAGGCAGAATTATAACACATAAACTCCATCTTGTGCTGATTCTGAATATAATCGGATACTCCTGGGTTCCTATATGCTTGTCCTGCCAGGACAGCACTCTTTCCTTCTGCCAATCCTGCCCAACATACTACTACTGTGCATAACTATTCTATTCAGCTGTTCATACATCTTTCTCCATTTATCCTTGAATTCTAGAAATAAAAACAGTGATTTTTTTAAAAAAACTGGAATTTTGCAGTTGACCTGAACTCAAATGTTTCCTTCTTCCCCCTGTCCCACAGATATATGTGCAGAAGCAAGATGATATGGAATATATTGTACCTGCCTTGGAATATTGTTTGATGCATGTAAAATCTACAATACAAATGTTCAAAAAAATAAAAGAAAGGCAAGTAAAAATAATAAAAATTATTTCAGAATTCAGCACACCCTAATTACTGAAATAACTAAAAAAGTATTTATGTGTTGTATTATTCCATATTGTATATAAAATCTAAAATCAAAATCCTAATAACATCTTTGGGAAATATAACCCAGTTTTTTAAAAAGTCCAATTTCTTTTCTTAGCCCAAGTTAAAGTCAATGCTGCTGCTTTAATTAAAGAAAACTATTTTAAGAGAGCTGATTGTGACTCTCCCATGCTTCATCTAGCTTGATCTTGTGGGTGGAACTACTAATTACTTCAGCAAATGTGTATTTCCCATTCCACATTTGCCAAGATAAATCAATAGCTAAATAAATCAATGTACTTCTGGGGGAAATCATAAGCTGATTTGTTTTTAAGGTGTCTTAAGGTTCTTCTTTTTATACAGTAGCAATGAAACCGTACGTTACTGTCACAAGCTCCTCCTGTACCAGGTAAGTCAACAACTGGTACACTAACAAAGCTGGGCAAAGGTCCCTCTAGCTACAGCTTCTACTGGCTATTAAAACAAGTGCCATAAGTCTAGAAAGACTACACACACACACACACACACAACCTGTTCTTTCACAAATAGTGGCTGCCTATCCAAAGGCAACAAAAGTATTGATGGATAAAATCAAAGTACAAGCAACAATACTCACTCGCTTGGATTCAGGCTGATCTATCTAGACCAGCGGTTCTCAACCTGTGGCTCGGGACCCCATTGGGGGTCGAATGACGATTTGCCAGGGGTCACCTAAGACCATCGGAAATATGGGAAGTATACTTGCGAGTCGAAGACTTGCGCTCCAATGGTTGACTCCACAAGCCAGCTGCAGGCTCTTCAAATCGCTAGCCTAATCTGGCTTCAGGCACGATAAACTTAATAGGGGAGGAGTCTCCGCTTTAATGCCTCCGCCTCAAGGCAATCGCAAGCAGTTCAGATCGCTAGCCAATACGGCTTCAGGCACAATAAATTCAAAACGAAAATAATTTTATGGTTGGGGTCGCCACATCGTGGGGAATTGTATTAAAGGGGTCGCCACATCGTGGGGAATTGTATTAAAGGGGTCACAGCACTATAAAGGTTGAGAACCACTGATCTAGACCATAATAGCCTTCTTCTTCTCATTACCATCCAAATAGACTAATTCAAAGCTTTAGATGAGGCTGCCTTTAAAGACTACTTGGGAGGTACGAGTGGTAGAGAATGCAGTAGCTCGTGTGTCTACAGCACAGGTGTCAAACTGATGACGTCACATTGTCGTCACGTGACGTTTCGTGACTTTTTCCCCCTTCACTAAACCCGGGTTGGGCGTGGCCAGCACGTGACGCATCCGGCCCACGGGCCGTGAGTTTGAGTACAGGGTCCTCTACTGAGAACCCATGACACGGATACTGCAAGCAGCAGGGAAGGTGAACAGTTAAACAAGGCCACCGCAGCTCCAAATCCCCATTTCTCGCAGGAACATTTTTGGCCAGAGTTAGCTGGCCCACTGTTAGTCTGCAAGCCCTGCACTAGTTACCAATCAGTCCTGGGTACCATTTACAGTATTGTTTTTAACCTATGAAACCTGCAGTACCACATTGTTCAACCGGTAGCAGTTTTGTCTAGTAGAGTATCAAGGAGAAACTCCTCAGAGCCCCATCAGTGAAATGGGGCTAAAGCCAGAATCCACTGCTTCTCAATGGCAGCACTGATGCAGTAGAACCCTCTCTGTACAGAGATCAGAGATAGTCTTCTGCAGGCTTTCTTTCCCCTTCTTTTTCCAGTGAACATTCCAGTATTACTTACCCAGCGTACCAACTTTTTCTGTTCCTGCTTATTTGTTTTGATATGTATGTTTGTTGATTTTTCTGATCTTTTGATTTACTTTTTGTTTTAATCTAACCATGAATGTTTTAATATATTTTTCTTTATTGGTCTATAATTAACTGGCTAATTCTAATAATGATGGTGCCTATCTTGTGCGTTGCCACAAATTGCAGAAAGCTATAAAATACCGTATTTTTTTGGAGTATAAGATGAACTGGAGTATAAGATGCACCTTAGTTTTTGGGGAGGAAAATAAGAAACAAGCTGATTGGCAGGTGGATTGGTCTCCCGGAATATCCCCAATCAGTTGTTCCCAGAAGTAAACTTTAACAACAGGTTCCTGGGTTGTGAGCTCTGTGCCTTGCTTTTTTTGGCTTTTTTTTCCTGTCTCTGAAACTCCGGTTTCAGAAAAAACTTTTTTCTGCCTCTGAAAGCCTCAAAACAGAATTTCAGAAAAAAAAACCTCTGAAGCTTTGTTTGGGAGCTTCTTTTCTGAAGCTCTATTTGGGGGCTTTTTTCTGAAGCTCCGTTACTGGTGTTTTTTTCAGCCTCTGAAACCTCCGTTTGAGAAGCTGGGTGGGGCTACATTTGGTGTATAAGACGCACCCAGATTTTCACCCTCTTTTTTGGGGGAAAAAGTTGTGTCTTATATTCCAAAAAATATGGTAAATAAACACTGGAGCTTTTTTTTCCTGTGGAGTAATCTGACCAAGACATATAATGGACAATGCTGAAGCAAACATTGATAGAGTCAGCATCAAAAGCGAACATGGATCTCTATTTTGTAACATTCCTGTCTCTCTCCCCCCTCCCTCCCTCTCTTTCTCTCCCAAACTGTAAGTAATAAAGCATGGAATTATATATTTAGGTAATGATCTGAACTGATCTTTTACACCATCATTATTAGAATTAGTCAATTAATTATAGACCATCAAAGATATGATAAATATTTTCCCAGAAGTACATTTAATTTATTGTAAAAGCTCTGATTTTAATAACCATATATAAACACCTATTTTTAGTGACACTTGAGCGATTCAAATAAAGCAAGGTGAGGAGAGAATCAACAGATCATCTTGACAACAACACAGAGATAATTGCGGTAAACAATCCCCGAGTCTTTTATCAAAGCTTCCATAAAAAAACAATTAAAACCTTCATGGAAAATAGATTCGCCATCACCAAAGTAATAGGACATGGTGTAATGAATGAATGTATATAAATGATAAATTATTTATTGGAAACCTCAAACCGTAAAATGTAATGAGATGTTTTTCAAAAAACTAGCACCTTACAAAACCTTCTGCATTTAACAAAATGTACAGATCAGCTGGTTTGGAATTTTACAACATTGTCCATCTCAAACCCTGAAGTAGAAAAGAGAAAATTTGGAGCCAATCGACTCAAAGTAAGCATGCTCAACCTTTTAAAGTACAGCCTTTTGCAATTCAGGTGCAACTTCTGGTCATGGAAATATCTATGAGCCTTTGTCAGTAATAGTATGAAGTGGTTTACTTCTAAGACTAGATAACAACCCTAATATCCTTCAGGAATCTCCTATTAAATATGAGTTGGGCCAATTTATGCTTAGTTTCTGAATTCAGTCAAGGTCAGCTTGACCACTAATCTACACCAAAGAAATCCTGAATCCTTTGCTTGATTAGTAATTTGACTGAAATCAAAACAAACATTAAAATACGTTTTAAGAAAATGCCTTGTTGTTGTAATGTCAACATTTCTAGAACCTAGAAATTCTAGAACCTCAACAAGTTCCACTGGTTCTCTTCTGGCTCTACAGACAAAGAATGCAGGTGTCCTAAGGATATATATTCACTGATGTCCTTGAAACTGGAGATATCCTCTCCAGTTATCTGCTACACAGGGCATAACTCAAATCCTTGAACCCTTTTGCATGTGGCACTATTTGGCTTTCAAAAATGTCTTTTGATTTTGTTGTATGTTCCCACCCATTTCACACACATAATGTGGCTTCCCAAGATTTTTCACCTACTACCTGAAAATAAGATTTACAAGAGGGCAACACCTAAAATCATAGTTGAAAGATTGGCAGGGCTTCAAACCTGCTTTTAGCAATATAAGCATGTGTCTTATGCTGCCTTACTTATGAGCATCTTTATTTAATGGAACTTACTTCTGAGTAGACTTAAATAGGATTGTGTCTCCCATCTTCACCTAGATCAGGGGTCTCCAACCTTGGCAACTTTAAGCCTGAAGGACTTCAGCTCCCAGAATCCCGCAACCAGCCTCTGACCTAGATGGATGATTACACTGAGCAGAGTAGTTACTGTAGTAATTGTAGTAATTACATAATGTAAATTTCACCCTTTTAACTGTATATTTTCTCATTGCTTCCCAGTCTGTACATTTTAACATGTAACCATTGGTACATTGTAACCAACCTTTTTAGCCCATTTTATCATACTTTCTTTCATTTGTCCTTCTGTTTCACATTTCAATAAAGGTTTAAATATTTTAGCAATTACATATTCATCATTTGTACAGGATCCTATTTTAATTTAAATAGAATTAAATTCTATTCTAAATTCACTATTCAAAATAGAATACAGTGTTCAGTACCATACATTCTTTTAAACTTTTCAAACAATTGTACAGAGGATAACCATTGATAAGTATATCTCTTTGCTGTTAAATCTTCACTCATTCGCTTTAAAAAATTCTACTATGTCATAGTTTACTTATCATTTCTCTTCTATAAAATGCTTTTTGTGACCTGGATTTAAAGGTAAAGGTAAAGGTTTCCCTCGCACATATGTCCTAGTCGTTCCCAACTCTAGGGGGTGGTGCTCATTTCCATTTCAAAGCCGAAGAGCCAGCGCTGTCCGAAGATATCTCCGTGGTCATGTGGCCGGCATGACTAAATGCCAAAGGTGCACGGAACGCTGTTACCTTCCCACCAAAGGTGGTCCCTATTTTTCTACTTGCATTTTTTACATGCTTTCGATCTGCTAGGTTGGCAGAAGCTGGGACAAGTAACAGGAGCTCACCCGGTACGCAGCGCTAGGGATTCGAACCTCTGAACTGCCGACCTTTCGATCAACAAGCTCTGCATCTTAGCCACTGAGCCACTGCCTCCCCTGTAAATCCCCTGACCTGGATTTACTTATATATTTACTTAGTATTTAGTCCATATTCTCAATATGGTATATCTAATAAAATGATTTTTAAAATTTACATGAACCTTGGCTTTATCGTACAGCAAACATCTATTCCATCCAAAACTCTGTTCAAGTCCTTCTGACCCCAAAAGCCTTATTTCTCAGCAATGTCACTTTTTCACCCAAACTAAATAACAAGCAGCAAAGTACATCTTATAACTCCTTATATTTAACTCGTGGCTTTTTCCCCTGCCATACAAATTTATAGCACGTCAGTTGTCAAAACAGGCATTGTCTTAGACAAAAATAACATTTCAAGAAAAAATTAATCACAGACATTTTTTCCAACATTGACAATTATATGTTTTCCCATAACATCGTATGTTATTTAACTTCATTCTATATCTTAACATAATTAGTTTGAAATAACATATACGTCATATTGTCAGAGTAGCACCCAAATATTTTACGTTCTTCTCAATTTTGTATCCTACTTTCTTTATCAATTCCATTAGATACCCTAATTCAAAATAATTTAAAGATTAACATACAATTGAAACCAGAGGCTTCTCTTTTGGGATTGGCAGACTAAAAGGTGGGGGGGAAAGTTATGGAACTGTGTTTTTATATATGACAACTGCAGCACATAAGTGAAAAGACTCGACATAACCCTCAATTGAAAAATGGTTGGTGAAGTTGATAGAATTTGTAGCAATGGTTTAATAGACTTTCCTGATCAGAGAAAAGCCTATATCTGCATTTATTGCTGACTGAAAACCCCTGATAGATTTTTGTGTGTGGAATGGAGAAAAAAACAGATAATAGGAAAAAGAGAGTTTGTTTTGATAAGTACAGAATAAGAGGTAATTTTGCCAATGTACTTAGAAGCTTCTTTTTCTATTTCTTTCTACTTGTTATTTCTATTCTATTTCCTGTGTTCTTTTTCTTCCTTTATTTTCTTTTTCTTTTATATTAATTTTTGTTAGTTTCTTTTTTAAAAAATAAAATCATATCAAAAAAGAAAACATAGATTATACTGATTTTAAATAAGCCACCAATCAGCAAAAGATAATTGTGCATTCTCCTAACTTAATATAAAGTATTAAACTACATAATTCTGTTGTCTACATTGCATTCTACTCTGAAATTTACTCACTTCAGCTACACTAGGTTGTACTTAGTATAGAGGGGGTTACTTTCTCCCTGTTTAAGTTTCCTTCTAATGAGCACAAGCTGAGTTATACAAAGCATCATAAATCTAATGCCATTTATAATTAGACCAATTTATACTATACTCTCTGGTGCATGTTCCTATTATATTTATAGCAAAACACACACACATGTAGATGCATTGATAAAGATAACACAGTCTGGATTATTGATATTCATGAAATATAATGCAATTCCTCAGGAAAAAATAGAAGGAAAAAACATAACCGTAAGAGCCAGTCAATGGAAATTGAATTGTTCAGCATTTCCCATAATTTACTTTGTTCCATATAATTTGAAAGGGCAATGTTAATCTGAGCTTTTGGCCATCTTTATCTAATTAATTTATAATAAACCATAGCAACCTGTTTTTATCAACTTTGCTGTGAGGTGGAAAGGTTCAAAGCAGAACTTTAGAAAAAGTGCGAACTGAAGGTCTGGTAAAGTTGGGAGACCCAACAATTCCTGTTTTCTGAGATTTTAGCATCTGTGTTTCTTCTTTAAAATATCTTCTGAACACGCTTTTGAGTGTGGTATGCCCTACTAAGTTTATCAGAGAATGGCAGAGATGCAGAAAATGCATTTCTAAAAATGTTCTGCCTTTTTTCTTTTCTTTTCTTTTCTTTTTGGAGACGATTAAAATTGAATAGCAGATATCATTTTGCTTCGCTTAGAGATGGCTTCTTCTCTTCCTCTTCCTCCTCCAGTTTTCAGATTGTAGAAGCAAAAGATTAAAAAAGGAATTATACCAGGGGTGAGATCTACTTCCTTTCCCTACTGGTTCGGAAGCACACACGCCATCATTAGGTCCGATTTTTGACCCTCTGCGCATATGCAAAACCTTCTGCGCATGTGCAGAAGGTCAAAAATGGGTCAGGAAGTAACGATGTCCAGGAGGGTGGGTGGAGCCTCACGCTGCCGCCATTACTGGTTCACCGAACCACGCATTGCCGCTGCTACCGGTTTGCGCAAGCCGGACAGAACGGGCAGCATTTCACCACTGATTATACATAATGGAGAAGGGCATGGCCAGAGGAGAAAGAACAAACAGGCTTTGAAGGGTGACAGATCTTTATAGAACAGTGTTAGAACGCCGGGTCTTATTAAAGAACAGTGGGAGGCCTTGTACACAAGGTATCAGGTCTGGGGGGACAATTGCACTTAAAATGTGATGGAAAAAAATGTGATTTAAAAAGCCCCTCATGGCTAGCCTTCAAAAACACAGGCAGGGTTCTGACTGGATTAACATATATTGACTGTTTAAGTCTCTCCCTCTTTTCTTCATCTTTTTTTTTGGCTTCAGGACAGAGATACATGAGCTTAATTGCAGAGGCTTGTTCTATCAACTGATCACCAGAGTGGCAACCAAAGCTCTACTAATCGCTTCTTCATTAAAGAAAAGTCTCTATTACCAAACGAATTAGGCAGGTGGTGGTCCTTCAGCCTGCAGGTCCAACTGCATCATAGCAAAGTTAAAGCGGTTAGAAGCACTGAGGGGGGAAAGAAAACTTATTAAGGTTTTGTGCTGAGGTAGCACTTCTGTATTGATTTTACAATACACAGGTATTATGATTTATGGAGTGCTGGTGTCACTCTAACAAGCTGAAGGACACACAATATCATCTCTAACATCATTAAAATTCAGAAGCCTCTAGAACTAACTCATCAACCACTGTGCATTGTCACAGCCCAGAAAACGGTGTCTGAGGTTTGAGATGCCCTCAAGCTTTGGGGATAGTGGCCCTATTTAGTAGCTTAAATCTGGGAGAAAGGAAGTCAGATGGGTTAAGAAATTATCAGATCAACACACACAAAAAAGTAGCAAGAAAAATTTAAACTCCTTAACAGAATGTCAGCAGCTCCTGATTAATCAAAATACTTCACTCCACAAATATACAGTTCTCATTTACCGAGATTTGCAAATCCTATATTTGTGACAAAACATTCTACTTGCAAATACCTACTTGTTATATTGTTGATATCATCTACTGAATAGCATGTAGTCAAAATCAGAAACATTTTGTCATGTTATCAGATTCAGATCACAAATCTGTATTTTCATAATAGAGGCCCCCAGCAGCCCACTGAAACCCATTAGACTGCCCCACTGAAACAAATGAAACAACCCCCTTTTAAAAGTCATAATAAAGTTACAAGGTCCATTTTTTCTTTTCTTTAAGAGATTCAGCCAATTCATTGGCAGATTATTCAATGGTATCTCACTTTGTTCAGTGGTACTTAATCTCAGATAGGAATTTAGACTCAATTTGATCAATCTTTGACTAAATCATGGTTTTTTTATCTAATTTGTTTTCCCTGTTGTCTTTTGTAAGTGTCCCACAGGAGTTATTTAAAGGAGATATTGAAAGTATGTCGCATGTTAAAAAATAAACGGCTATAAAATGGCTCTACTCTTCCACAGCACTGCCAAACACTAAATCTCTTTTCCTATCTCTCCTAGGTTAGGACTTCACTGCAGGTAGTTCTCAGTTAACTATCTTTTGTTCAAGCGTATGATAGCACTGAATGAGTGCTACTTCTCTCTGGTCCTTAAAGTTCTGACAGTGTCCCAAGTGAGCTCGATTTGTGACCTTCCCTCAAAGGTTCCCACAAGGTTTGGGAAAGCTTCCCACAAGTCAATGGGAAAGCCACCAGGAAGTCAGAAGTCATGGTCACCTGAGGTCCTCACTTAATGATCTATAGTGATTCACTTAACAACAGTAACTAGAGACTGCTAAAACTGCTATTGCTATTGCTAATACGGACATGAGGTGTCATACTTTATGATTGCTTAGTAATGGAAATTCCAGCCCAATTACCATAGTTAAGTGAGGATGACCTGAATTATAATGAGCTCTTGGATAATATCCTGTGGATGAATTCCTCAAGGATATCCTCCTAGCCCTACTTAAGGTTTTTTTTTTCCCACCACAGGCTATTGGATGCTCTCCACCCATCTTTAAGACAGTAGATACC